>NC_137348.1:1488366-1838586 GCF_965287045.1 Carcharhinus amblyrhynchos
CTTTCTATGGGGCATCTGTAAAAGTTGGTGAGAGTTGTAGCTGACATGCCAAATTTCCTTAGTCTTCTGAGAAAGTAGAGGCGTTGATAGGCTTTCTTGATATAGTGTCGGCATGGGGGGGACCAGGACAGGTCGTTGGTGATCTGAACACCTAAAAACTTGAAGCTCTCTTTCTACTTCATCCCTGTTGATGTAGACAGGGGCATGTTCTCCTCTACACTTCCTGAAGTCGATGACAATCTCCTTCGTTTTGTTGACATTGAGGGAGAGATTATTGTCACCGCACCAGTTCACCAGATTCTCCATCTCATTCCTGTTCTCTGTCTCATCACTGTTTGAGATCTGACCCAGTACGGTGGTGTCTCCAGCACACTGGAAAATGGAGTTGGAGGGGGATTGGGCCGCACGGTCAGAGGGCTATGAGGAGTAAGGGGCTGAGAGCACAGCCGTGTGGGGCTCCGGATTTTCAATTTCAATTCTGGTGTGAAACCACTGTGTGGGCGGGAGGTGGGAGGGAGGGTTTGGCAGGTTTGGGATATGCTGGAGCCAGGGGGGTGGGAGAGAGTGTAGTGTGGACATTGGCTGGAGGCGTGGGGAGAGGGGCTGGGGATTGGGAGTGGGGGTCACTGGGGTGGGTGTCCCTTATTGAACCGAATGTCTTCAACTCCCCTCCTGGCTTCCCCCACGAGAACACTGAGATCCCCAAAACTGGGAACCCCGACAGCAGCAAAAACACTCGGTATCCAGGCAGAGCAGGAGGGTGAGCGAGGGAAACACGGAAAAAATAAGAAAAAGAAGATACTGAGAGGGAGGGAGAGAGGGAGGGAGAGAGGGAGGGAGAGAGAGAGGGAGGGAGAGGAACAGGGAGAGAGGGAGAGGAACAGGGAGGGAGGGAGAGGGAGAGGGAGAGAGAGAGAGGAACAGGGAGAGAGAGAGAGGAACAGGGAGAGAGAGAGAGGAACAGGGAGGGAGGGAGAGGAACAGGGAGAGAGAGAGAGGAACAGGGAGAGAGGGAGAGGAACAGGGAGGGAGGGAGAGGGAGAGGGAGAGAGAGAGAGGAACAGGGAGAGAGAGAGAGGAACAGGGAGAGAGGGAGAGGAACAGGGAGGGAGGGAGAGGGAGAGGGAGAGAGAGAGAGGAACAGGGAGAGAGAGAGAGGAACAGGGAGAGAGGGAGAGGAACAGGGAGAGAGGGAGAGGAACAGGGAGGGAGGGAGAGGAACAGGGAGAGAGAGAGAGGAACAGGGAGGGAGGGAGAGGAACAGGGAGAGAGGGAGAGGAACAGGGAGGGAGGGAGAGGAACAGGGAGAGAGAGAGAGGAACAGGGAGGGAGGGAGAGGAACAGGGAGAGAGAGAGAGGAACAGGGAGGGAGGGAGAGGAACAGGGAGAGAGAGAGAGGAACAGGGAGGGAGGGAGAGGAACAGGGAGAGAGAGAGAGGAACAGGGAGAGAGAGAGAGGAACAGGGAGAGAGAGAGAGGAACAGGGAGAGAGGGAGAGGAACAGGGAGAGAGAGAGAGGAACAGGGAGAGAGAGAGAGGAACAGGGAAGGAGGGAGAGGAACAGGGAAGGAGGGAGAGGAACAGGGAGGGAGGGAGAGGGAGAGGCAGACAGAGAAGTAACAAAGAGAAGAATGAGAAAGGATAATCAGAAAGAGAGGAAGATAGAAAAAGGAGGGAATGTGTGAGGGAGGAATGGAGAGATAGATTGGCAGTTTGGAGCAAAGGACAGGAAGAAGTGAGGGGAGAAGCTGAGAAAGAAATGATAGCGTGTGTGAATATACAGTAACATCACGAGGAAAATGGAGTGAAATCCAGCAGCAACCCTGTGCTCCAGCAGAGAGCCGAGAAAGGCCACGCAGAGAAAGATCCCAGCTCCACAGAGGAATCTGGATTATTACAACTGAAGTGTGACAGGTTTTAATGTGACAGAACTGTTCAGTCTTATCGTCAGATATTGAGCGGAGATTGTCAGATGGATCACAGCTAGCTCAGAGAGCCAAGCCCCAGAAAGCAGCCTGTCAGTTTATGAGTGGTCAGGAGGAAGTACCCGTCAGCCAGGGGACAACCGAGATATCACAACACAGGATCCATCAACTCACCCAGAACTAATCCCTCTGTCCAACTGGACTGTGAGGAAAAGCCTTAACGCTGAGCCAATGACATACTTAGTAAGAAATTAAAAAAGATATTGGTGAGAACTGGTTGGATTGGCTGAGATCAATAGAGATTCAGGAGAAGGAAGAGGTCTGAGTTGAGAGACTGGTGCAGAGAACGCAAAGTACAGAGTTAATGTGGTTACTGCTTAATCACTTCAAACTTTCAAACTCCCTTCTCAAGTCTGATTCAAACTGCCAGAACTCAGAAAGAGCAAAATTATTGCTCACATTGTCAACAAAACCACAAGAATCTACAACTACCGAGCATCACGCAAACAGCCTCCCATCCATTGACTCTGTCTACACTTCCCGCTGCCTTGGGAAAAGCAGCCAGTGTAATTAAGGACTCCACACACCCCGGACATTCTCTCTTCCACCTTCTTCTGTTGGGAAAAAGATGCAAAAGTCTGAGGTCCCGTACCGACCGACTCAAGAACAGCTTCTTCCCTGCTGCCGTCAGACTTTTGAATGGACCTACCTCACGTTAAGTTGATCTTTCTCTACACCCTCGCTGTGACTGTAACACTACATTCTGCACCCTCTCCTTTCCTTCTCTATGAACGGTATGCTTTGTCTGTATAGCACGCAAGAAACAATACTTTTCACTGTATATTAATACATCTGACAAATCAGATCAACTCACACTGTGCACAGCAGCATTGCCTCCCTGCTGTGAATATGGAGCAGTTTAGGAGTTGGTGCTGGGGCTTTGAGCACATTTATTGCCCATCTCTGAGGATACTTGTCAGGCATTTCTGTGGCTCTGGAATCACATGTTGGCCAGACCGGGTAAGAACGGCAGATTTCCCTCCCTGGAGGATATTAGTGACGGGTTTTTCAATAATGGTTCTCATGGTCACCAGTAAATCTTTAATTCCAGATAATTTTTATTGAATTCAAACTCCACCATCTGTTATGGCAGGATTCGAACCCTGTCCCCGGAACATTACCCTGAGTTTACTAGCCCAGTGACAGTACCACACTGTCACCACTCCCCCTGTGATGATTATTGAGCAGTTCCTTTGATGTATGAGGAGAGATTGACCAGGTTAGGATTGTTTTTGCTGGAGTTCAGACGAATGAGGGGGGATCTCATAGAGATTTATAAAATTCTAACAGGTCTAGACAGGGTAGATGCAGGGAGGATGTTCCCGATGGTGGGGGGAGTCCAGAACCAGGGGTCACAGTCTGAGGATTCGGGGTAGACCATTTAGGATGGAGATGAGGAGACATTTCTTCACCCAGAGAGTGGTGATCCTGTGGAATTCATTCCCACAAGAAGTAGTTGATGCCAAAACATTGAATATATTCAAGAGGCGGCTGGATATAGCACATGGAGCGAATGGGATCAAAGCCGGATTAGACTATTGAGTTGGATGATCAGCCATGATGGTGATGAATGGTGGAGCAGGCTGGAAGGGCTGAATGGCCTCCTGCTCCTATCCTCTATGTTTCTATGTTTAGGAGTGGGTGCTGGATGTAGAACCCAGCGTCATTCCCAGTCTCAGTCTGACTCGATCCCTCCGTCACTCAGTTATGTTTTTATGATAAGCAATTGCCCAGCTGATGTTATTAGTCACACGCACGCAATTCTTGCCAAATGAACCTTAGTATAAACCATAGGTTTCCGTTAAGTTAAACTGTTTTGTTTAAATATTTAAGTTGAGAACTATTTACGCAACCTTCTAATCAAGAAATAATTTATCAAGCACTAACAAATATTTCCAACATTCCGGAGTGCAGGGGTGGTGGGGATTACTGGAGGAACGCAGAGTGCCCACATGAAGGAAGACTGGAGATATTTGGAGTATGGAGAACAGCTGGAGTCTGGAGGACAAACACAGGCCCAAATGTGAAACAGACAAATAACAAGAGCTATGCGACCATGTGGGGCATCATCCAGTGCTTGGCTCAGGTTTCTGCGGCCTGGGGGTCTCAGCAGGGGTTCCACAGAGGAGATGGCAGGAATTAGGCGTGACTGCTTTGTGCTGATACGCTGGGTGTTTGGTGAACAGGTGAAGGGAAAGCAGCAGAGAGAAAGGTAACCAGCACGCCCGCTAATCAACCTCGCTCTCACTGAAAATCCCAGCAAGTACAAACCAGCGACCATTACCTGACCGCTCCCCCCCACGCCCCCCATTATTGATCTGAATGGATTTCTACTCAGGCTTCCATTTGCTATTTATTTACAGTGGATTACAAAAAGAGGAAGCTAAACTAATTCCCTTTGAAGAAGCCACACCTGTCAATCAGGCTTTGAGTTTATGTAAACATTGTGGTTAGGAACAATGGAGGTATCTGAGGTGCATTCAAATGTGAAGGGAAAGGTTAATAAAGACAGCTGGCTGGAGGCTGAGGAGAAATCCACCAAGCTGTCAGTGGAGGTCTATTTCAAAGCACTGCACTATGGAATTGAGGTCGAAGATTTCCAATGGATAGAGAGGGTTTTAAAGGTTTCAGTTGATAGGAAGGCTTATAGACTTCACATCAAATCTGTGTGAATACATTGGGGCTGAGGTGTGTTTACTCCATCTCCAATTTGGGATTAGAGGAGATTGTGTGAAGAAGGAGATTGACATTGGGGAAGGAAGACTGAGCAGGAATATATCATCACCTTTGATCTTTTCAGCCAGGCTACCCACTGATCAAGGTGCCAGTCAAGGCCACAACGAAACCTCTCTTTTAGGCTGAGGATTCACTTTGCATATTCACCACCTTGTCCTGAAGACAAAAGAGAAGTTTAGAATGATCAGAAATAGTCAGCACGGCTTTGTCAAGGGTAGGTCGTGCCTTACGAGCCTAGTTGAGTTCTTTGAAAATGTGACTGAACACATTGACGAAGGAAGAGTGGTGGATGTGGTTTACATGGACTTCAGCAAGGCGTTTGATAAAGTCCCCCATGCAAGACTTCTTGAGAAGGTGAGAGGGCATGGGATCCAAGGGGCTTTGACCTTGTGGATCCAGAACTGGCTTGCCTGCAGAAGGTAGAGAGTGGTTGTGGATGGATCTTTTTCTGAATGGAGGTCGGTCACCAGTGGAGTGCCCCAAGGATCTGTTCTAGGACCCTTGCTGTTTGTCATTTTCATAAATGACCTGGATGAGGAAGTGGAGGGATGGTTAGTAAGTTCGCCGACGACATGAAGGTTGGTGTTGTTGTGGATGGTCTGGAGGGATGTCAGAAGTTGCAGCGAGACATAGATGGAATGCAAGGCTGGGCGGAGAAGTGGCAGATGGACTTCAACGTAGATAAATGTGTAGTGGTCCATTTCGGCAGGACCAATGGGATGAAGCAGTACAATATCAAGGGTAGCAGTCTTAGCAGTGTTGAAGAGCAGAAGGATCTTGGGGTCCGGGTCCATAGGACTCTTAAATCGGCCTCGCAGGTGGAGGATGTGGTCAAGAAGGCGTATGGTGTACTGGCCTTCATTAATCGAGGGAATGAGTTTAGGAGTCGGGAGGTAATGCTGCAACTTTATAAGACCCTTGTCAGACCCCACTTGGAGTACTGTGCGCAGTTCTGGTCACCTCACTACAGGAAGGATGTGGAAGCTATTGAGAGGGTGCAGAGGAGATTTACAAGGATGTTGCCTGGATTGGGAGGCATGCCTTATGAGGATGGGTTGAGGGAGCTGGGTCTCTTCTCCCTGGAGAGACAAAGGTTGAGAGGCGACTTGATAGAGGTTTATAAAATGTTGAGAGGTATAGATAGGGTGGATTCTCAGAGGCTATTTCCCAGGGCTGAAATGGTTGCTATGAGAGGACACAGGTTTAAGATGCTGGGGAGCAAATACAGAGGAGATGTTAGGGGTAAGTTTTTCATTCAGAGGGTGGTGAGTGAGTGGAATCAGCTGCCGTTGGTGGTGGTAGAGGCGAACTCGCTGGGGTCTTTTAAAAGACTTCTGGATGAGTACATGGGGTTTAATGGGATTGGGCGCTATAGATAGTTCTATGGCCTGGTAGGTATGGATATGATCGGCGCAACTTGTGGGCCGATGGGCCTGTTTGTGCTGTAGTGTTCTATGTTCTATGAAAAAGAAAAATGTCGGTGAGTACATAAGAACATAAGAAATAGGAGCAGGAGTCGGCCATCTAGCCCTTCGAGCCTGCCCCGCCATTCAATAAGATCATGGCTGATCTGAAGTGGATCAGTTCTACTTTCTCGCTTTCTCCCCATAACCCTTAATTCCCTTGCCTATCAGAAACCTATCTACCCGTGACTTAAATATATTTAGCGAGGTAGCCTCCATCACTTCAACGGGCAGAGAATTCCAGAGATTCACCACCCTTTGAGTGAAGAATTTCCTCCTCAACTCCGTTCTAAACTGCCCCCCCACCCTTATCTTGAGGCTGTGCCCTCTAGTCCTGCTGTCCTTTCTGAGCGGGAAGAATCTCTCTACCTCTACCCTATCCATCCCTTTCATTATCTTATACGTCTCTATAAGATCCCCCCTCAACCTTCTAAACTCCAATGAGTACAGACCCAGTCTATTTAGTCTCTCTTCATAGTCCAACCCCCTCATCTCTGGCAAAATGTTTAGGTGGAGCAGTGATTAAACGCAGCGAGCAAGGCGTGTGGGGTGGGTGCTAGACTTTCAGAGACTATTCCAGGGTGAGGTGAACTATAGGTGATGGTTGATAGAAGTGGTTAATGGTTGAGAGATGTGGGTCTGGTGTGACCCCAGTGGTAACACATGGTGCAACGTGACATTTGAAGATACATTCGCAAACCCTCACTGCTGATGTGAGGTCCCTGAGCTTCTTTCAGTTCAGATCACTGGACCACGTTCCTGACTGCTGTAGGTAACTATCACAATGTCTGTGTGAATGACCCCTTTACCCTTTGCCCCATTTCCCTCCAATGCAGTTTGTTTGAACCTTGAAGCAAAGCTTGTTTCCCTGGTTTAGGTTCTCTGTTAACCTGCTCCAGCTCCAATATCCCCACCAGGGGAGGCAGAGCTGCCTTTACATTGCCCTGAATATGGGTGTGAGCTTTGTGTGCACCTGGATCCACTGGGGGTGGCTGTAACTTGGGGGGAAGGCTGGGGTTAGGCTGGGTGGGGAGATAGCATGGACGTGGGGAGGGGGATAGCCCGGGAGGGGAGTGGGTGTTCTGGGAGAGGAGTTCAGTCTGGGGCAGGGGGGCATTACTGGGGGTGGGAGGATTCTCCTGGGAAAGGGGTGTTAGCTGGGGGCATGGGGTATTTGCTTGGGGGGGGGAGTTCCATGAGAGGTGGGGAAAGGGAGATTACATAGAAACATAGAGGATAGGAGCAGGAGGCCATTCAGCCCTTCCAGCCTGCTCCACCATTCATCACCATCATGGCTGATCATCCAACTCAATAGTCTAATCCTGTTTTCTCCCCATAACCTTTGATCCCATTCGCTCCATGTGCTATATCCAGCCGCCTCTTGAATATATTCAATGTTTTGGCATCAACTACTTCCTGTGGGAATGAATTCCACAGGATCACCACTCTCTGGGTGAAGAAATGTCTCCTCATCTCCATCCTAAATGGTCTACCCCGAATCCTCAGACTGTGACCCCTGGTTCTGGACTCCCCCACCATCGGGAACATCCTCCCTGCATCTACCCTGTCTAGACCTGTTAGAATTTTATAAATCTCTATGAGATCCCCCCTCATACGTCTGAACTCCAGTGAAAACAATCCTAACCTGGTCAATCTCTCCTCATACATCAGTCCCACCATCCCCGGAATCAGCCTGGTAAACCTTCACTGCTCTCCCTCGAGGGCAAGAACATCCTTCCTCAGAAAAGGAGACCAAAACTGTACACAATACTCTAGGTGTGGCCTCACCAAGGCCCCTGTATAATTGCAACAACACAACCCTGCTCCTGTACTCGAAACCTCTCGCAATGAAGGGCAACATACCATTTACCTTCTTTACCGCCTGCTGCCCCTGCATGCTTACCTTCAGTGACTGGGGCACAAGGACACCCAGGTCCCTCTGCACACTCCCCTCTCCCAATTTACAGCCATTCAGGTAGTAATCTGCTGCCTTGTTTTTGCTTCCAAAGCGAATAACTTCACATTTATCCAAATTATTCTGCATCTGCCATTGATTTACCCACTCACCCAACCTGTCCAGATCATTCTGAAGGATTTACATAAGAACATAAGAACATAAGAAATAGGAGCAGGAGTAGGCCATCTGGCCCTTCGAGCCTGCCCCGCCATTCAATAAGATCATGGCTGATCTGTCGTGGCTCAGTTCCACTTTCCCGCCCTCTCCCCATAACCCTTAATCCCCTCTCTTATCAAAAACCCATCAACCCGCTTCTTAAAAATATTTAGCGAGGCAGCCTCCACCACTTCAACGGGCAGAGAATTCCAGAGATTCACCACCCTTTGAGTGAAGAAGTTCCTCCTCAACTCCGTTCTGAACCGCCCCCCCTTTATCTTGAGGCTGTGCCCCCTAGTCCTACTGTCTTTTTTGAGCGGGAAGAGTCTTTCCACCTCTATCCTATCCATCCCATTCATCATCTTATACGTCTCAATGAGATCTCCCCTCATTCTTCTAAACTCTAACGAGTACAAGCCTAGATTTCTGCATCCTCCTCACAGTTCACCCCCCCAACTTGGTATCATCTGCAAACTTTGAGATGTTATCTCATCCAAATCATTAATATATATTGTGAATAGCTGGGGCCCCTATGACACCCCTCCCAGTTCCTGCCGGCCAATTTGAAAAGCACCCATTAATTCCTACTCTTTGTTTCCTCTCTGCCAACCAGTTTTCCTTCCATCTCAACACACTTCCCCCCAATCCCATCTGCTTTAATCTTTCACGATAACCTTTGACTTTGTCAAACACTTCCTGAAAGTCCAAATATACCACATTGACTGGTTCCTCTTTGTCATATGAACATAAGAACATAAGAAATAGGAGCAGGAGTCGGCCATCTAACCCCTCGAGCCTGCCCCGCCATTCAATAAGATCATGGCTGATCTGAATTGGATCAGTTCCACTTTCCCGCTTTCTCCCCTTAACCCTTAATTCCCTTGCCTATCAAAAACCTATCTACCCGTGACTTAAATATATTTAGCGAGGTAGCCTCCACCACTTCAATGGGCAGAGAATTCCAGAGATTCACCACCCTTTGAGTGAAGAAGTTCCTCCTCAACTCTGTTCTAAACTGCACCCCCCCTTATCTTGAGGCTGTGCCCTCTAGTCCTGCTGTCCTTTCTGAGCGGGAAGAATCTCTCTACCTCTACCCTATCCATCCCCTTCATTATCTTATACGTCTCTATAAGATCCCCCCTCAACCTTCTAAACTCCAACAAGTACAGACCCAGTCTGTTTAGTCTCTCTTCATAGGCCAACCCCCTCATCTCCGGTATCAGCCTAGTGAACCTCCTCTGCACTCCCTCCAAGGCCAAAATATCCTTGCGCAAGTGCGGCGACCAAAACTGCACACAGTACTCCAGCTGCGGCCTCACCAGTGCCCTGTACAGTTGCAGCAAGACCTCCCTGCTTTTATATTCTATCCCCCTCGCTATGAAGGCCAGCATCCCATTCGCCTTCCTGACCACCTGCTGCACCTGCAAGCTGGGTTTTTGTGACTCGTGCACAAGGACCCCCAGGTCCCTCTGCACCTTAGCATGCTGCAGCTTTTCGCCCTTTAAATAGTAATCCCTCCTACTATTATTTCTGCCAAAGTGGATAACCTCACACTTGCTAACATTATACTCCATCTGCCAGGTCCTCGCCCACTTGCTCAGCCTATCCAGATCCCTCTGCAGACTTTCCACACCCTCTGCACAATTTGCTTTTCCACTCATCTTGGTGTCATCAGCAAATTTCATCCCCCTACACTCAGCCCCCTCCTCCAGATCATCTGTATAAATGGTAAATAGCTGAGGCCCCAGCACCGATCCCTGGGGCACTCCACTAGTCACCAACCGCCGATCAGAATAGCACCCATTGATACCAACTCTCTGCTTCCTATTAGACAACCAATCCTCTATCCACGCTAACACCTTACCCCCAACTCCATGCTCCCTAACCTTCTGAAGCAAACTTTTGTGCGGCACCTTATCAAATGCCTTTTGGAAATCTAAAAACACCACATCCACCGGTTCCCCTCTGTCTACCGCACTAGTCACATCCTCATAGAAATCCAATAAATTCATCAAACACGACTTCCCCTTAACGAATCCGTGCTGCGTCTGCTCTATCAAACCATTCTTTTCTAGGTGCCTCATTATATCTTCTTTGAAGACGGATTCAAGCATTTTTCCAACTACAGATGTTAAACTAACCGGCCTATAATTCCCTGCCTTTTGCCTGCTACCTTTTTAGATAGCGGCGTAACATTAGCCATTTTCCAATCTTCTGGCACTTCCCCGGAATCCAGCGAAGTTTGGTAAATAATCACTAAGGCATCCACTATCACCTCTGCTATTTCCTTCAGAACCCTGGGATGCATTTCATCCAGTCCTGGGGACTTGTCCACCTTCAGTCCCATTAGTCTATCAAGCACTACCTCTCTACTGACAGTAATTGCATTCAGGCGCTCAACTCCTACCATCCTTCTATCTTTAATATCTGGCAAACTATTCGTGTCCTCTTCCGTGAAGACCGAGGCAAAAAACTTATTTAAGGCTTCAGCCATTTCCTCATCTCCCACCACTAAATCCCCCCTCTCATCCTCTAAGGGTCCAACATTCACTTTAGCCAGTCTCCTCTTCTTTATATATTTGTAAAAACTTTTACTGTCCTTTTTTATATTTAGATCTAATTTAGCTTCATAGTCTATCCTTCCTTTCTTTATCAACTTCTTAGTCATTCTTTGTTGTTTTTTAAATCTTTCCCAATCTTCTAATCGCCCACTAGTTTTAGCCACACTAAACGCATCAGCTTTTAATTTAATACTCTCCTTTATTTCCTTCGATAACCACGGCTGATTATCCCTTCTCCGACGTTCCTTCTTTACCATTGGAATAATAAGATAATAATAAAGATCTCCTTAAAATCCTCCACTGTTCCTCAGCAGTCCTACCGACCAATCTGCTCCCCCAATCTACATTTACCAATTCCTCTCTCATCCTATCGTACTCCCCTCTGTTCAGACAGAGGACACAGGTTCGGGATCCTACTTTCTCATCCTCCATCTGCATCAGAAACTCAACCATACAATGATCACTCTTCCCAAGAGGATCCCTCACAATAAGATCCCTAATTCTATCTGCCTCGTTACACAACACCAGATCTCTAAGATAGCTCGCTCCCTCGTCAGTTCCGTTACATTCTGTTCAAGGAAACTATCCCGACAGCATTCCAAGAACTCTTCCTCAAGCCCACCGCATCCGACTTGAGTCACCCAATCAATATGCAGATTAAAATCCCCCATAATTATCGCCGTTCCATTTCTGCACGCATCCATTATTTGCTTGTTTATAGCCCGCCCCACCTCCAAGTTATTATTTGGGGGCCTATAGACCACACCCACCAGTGTCTTCCTCCCCTTACTGTTCCTTATCTCCACCCACAACGATTCCACGTTCTGCTCTTTGGAGCCTATATCTTCCCTTACTACCGCCCTGATATTATCCTTAATCAGCAGAGCTACCCCACTTCCTTTTTCCTCCTGTCTAACCTTTCTAAATGTCTGATACCCCTGGATATTAAGTTCCCAGTCCCGGTCACCTTGCAACCACATTTCAACTCTACTCGTTACATCAAAGAATTCCAACAGATTTATCAAGCATGATTTCCCCTTCATAAATCCGTGCTGACTCTCTCTGTTCCTGCCACTGCTTTTAAATGCTCCGCTATAAAGTCTTTGGTAATGGATTTTGAGAATTTCCCCATTGCCGATGTTAAGCTAACTGGTCTATAATTCCCTGTTTTCTCTCTATCTCTCTTTTTGAATATTGGAGTGAGATTCACTCCCCTCCAATCTGCAGGGACTGTTCCAGAGTCTGTAGAATCCTGGAAGGTGACCACCAATGCATCCACTATTTCTCGAGCCACTTCCTTCAGTACTCTGGGATTATAGATTATCCGGCCCTGGGGATTTATCCTCCTTCAATCCCATCAATTTTCCCAGAACCATTTCTCCACTAATATTGATCTCCCTCAGTTCTTCCCTCTCATTAAATCCTGCATTCTCCAACATTCCTGGTATCTGATTTCGATTCTCTTTTGTGAAGACAGAACGAAAGTATGTATTCAGTTACTTGGCCGTTTCTTTCTCCCCTATTAGACATTCCCTTGTTTCTGTCTGTAGGGGACCTACATTTGTCTTTATTGGAACCTCTTTCTCTTCACGTATCTATAGAAACTCAGTGTCAGTCTTTATGTTCCCTGCAAGCTTCCTTTTGTACTGTCTTTCCCCCTTTCTTAAAGGGGTTTAGGGTAAGGGGTTTGGATGGGGAGGAGTTTGTTAGTTGTGTTCAGGAGGGTTTCCTGACACAGTATGTAGATAAGCCTACGAGAGGAGAGGCTGTACTCGATCTGCTATTGGGTAATGAACCTGGACAGGTGTCAGATCTCTCAGTGGGAGAGCAGCTCGGGGATAGTGATCATAACTCTATCTCCTTTACACTAGCATTGGGAGAGGGATAGGATCAGGCAAGCTGGGGAAGTGTTTATCTGGAGTAAGGGGAAATATGAAGCCATCAGGCAGGAAATTAGAGATGTAAATTGGAAGGAGGTATCCTCGGGGAAATGTACTGAAGTAAGGTGGTAGATTTTCAAGGAATATTTGTCTGGAGCTCTGCACGACAACGTTCCGATGAGACAAGGAGGTTACAGGAACTGTGGTGCACGAAAGTTGCAACAAATCTAGTCGAAAAGAAAAGTGTACAAAAGGTTCAGAGAGCTAGGTAATGTTAGGGATCTAGAAAAGTATACGGCTTGTAGAAAGGAACTTAAGAAGGAAATGAGGAAAGCCAGAAGGGATCATGAGAAGACCTTGGCAGGTAAGATTAAGGAAAACTCTCAGGCGTTCTACAAATATGTGAAGAGTAAAAGGATGAGATGTGAAGGAATAGGACCTATAAAATGTGAAGGTGGGAAATTTTGTATAGAACCGGTAGAATTAGCAGAGGTGCTCTATGAATACTTTACTTCGGTATTCACATGGAAAAGGATCTTGGTGGTTGTAGTGCAGGCTTGCGGTGGACTGAAAAGCTTGAGTATGTGGACATTAAGAAAGAGGATGTGTTGGAGCTTTTGAATAGCGTCAAGTTAGATAAGTTGCCGGGACCGGATGGGATGTACCCCAGGTTACTGTGGGAGGTGAGGGAGGAGATTGCAGAGCCTCTGGTGATGATCTTTGTGTCATCGGTGGAGACGGGAGAGGTTTGCTTTTGTGCCAGACAGGATTAGCCTGGGGGAGGGAGGTGGTAAGTGTGGGGAGGAAAGTTAGTCTGGGGGGAGGTGGAGTTAGCTTGGGGGGAGGGGGATATTAACCTGGAGGGGGGTTGTTTTCGTAGGGGAGAGAGGGAGGGAGGGGGTTGGTGTTGGGGGGGGGTGGTTTAGACTGTGGGGAGGAGGGGGTTAGTGTTGGGGAGGAGGGTATAGTGTAGGGGAGGGGGGGATTAGCCTGTGGGGAGGAGGGGGTTAGTGTTGGGGAGGGGGGGAGTTAGTGTGGGGGAGGGGGGTTAGCCTGAGGGGTGGAGGGGGTAGTGTTGGGGAGGGGGGGAGTTAGTGTGGGGG
This sequence comes from Carcharhinus amblyrhynchos, assembly GCF_965287045.1. Lineage (NCBI taxonomy): Eukaryota > Metazoa > Chordata > Chondrichthyes > Carcharhiniformes > Carcharhinidae > Carcharhinus > Carcharhinus amblyrhynchos. The sequence goes on from NC_137348.1 coordinate 1,502,208, forward strand.
TGGGGAGTTAGCCTGAGGGGTGGAGGGGGTAGTGTGGGGGAGGTGGGATTATCTTGGGGGGAGGGGTAGTCAGTTGATATTCTGTTTTGCACTTAGCCGGAGATCCTGATCAGTTGAATGAACTGAGGCAGCAATGGGAGTGACAGGTGTAGATTCTCCTCAATGTCTCTTCAAATCAAATCACTTATTACAAAATGTTCTCATCATAAAAACTGTAAACAATGGAAGGAAGTTGGAGAAACCCTCTCAGATTTCCAATTTCTGGCTGTCCCTGTCTATTCCTGGTTGGTTTGATGATTTTCCCAGGAATAATTTCACAGGGATTGATGGACATTTTGTGAAACTCATTCCCAGTTGTGAATTCAGGAGAATTTGCTGTTTTTGGATGGTTTCACTGGACGATACATTCCAGTTTTGAACAGCTGCTGTGAATGTTCCTCTCTACGATCCTGGCTGTTCTGTTGTGTGTTCCAGGGGTTTGTTTGAGGCCCAAACACCAAAAAACATTCAAATCTCAACAGTGGCTGAGAGACAGATTTCCTCTGACATCCACTTGACTCTGAGTTTGGAACACAGATTGTGGATTCAACAAGCAAATTTACAAAGTCCACCTCACATCAGTCACAGTCAACACTCAATACTTGTTCCCAAGAGCTCAGTGAATACATCTCCATCGGCCCTGTCTTCACCCAAAGCTGCCGACCTCTGGAATTGTCTTTATAAAATGAATGATTTAGCCAGAATTCCAAATCTACTGAAAACTGGAAATCAGATATTAAATTGGAAGCATTCTGATTGCACAGATACGGAACACATTAGTACGTCTCCAGTTTAGCATAAGGATTGAAGTTCATTGGTGGGATTTTCTGGCCAACCCAAACCAGAAAATCCGTCCCCCTCCCGAGGTCACGTGACCGTTATATGGTCCATTCAGCACCCCCCACCCCCGCCCACTCCGATCCCTGTAGAGAATGGGATGGGAAAACTCCCCCCTACATTTCTCAGAAATTTCAGGAAGCCAGGACGTCCCAGAGTGCGTCAACAACCAATCAAACATTCGGGAACAGTGCAAGCATAAAATCCTGCAGAAAAAGGCAACCTGAAATAAAGCCAGGCAGTGCTGGAAATGTGATGAGACCAACAGTGTCCGTGCGGAGAGACGGAGAGTTCACACCCACTTCAGAGAAACTCCGTCACTTTCCCTGACACTGTGTAGAAACTGTGTCAAATAATTATAGCACAGCAAGATGCCAAAGCCACAATGCATTGCTGACCAATTACTGACCGGATATTGACTGAATACTGACCAGATACTGAACGAATAATGACCAAATACTGACTGAATACTGACCGATCACTGACCGATTACTGACCAGATACTGACCAAATACTGACCAGATACTGACCGAATACTGACCAAATACTGACTGAATACTGACCGATTACTGACCAGATACTGACCAAATACTGACCAGATACTGACCGAATACTGACCAAATACTGACCGAATACTAACCGATTACTGACCAGATACTGACCGAATACTAACCGATTACTGACCAGATACTGACCGAATACTAACCGATTACTGACCAGATACTGACCGAATACTAACCGATTACTGACCAGATACTGACTGAATACTGACCGATTACTGACCAGATACTGACCAAATACTGACTGAATACTGACCGATTACTGACCAGATACTGACCAAATACTGACCAGATACTGAACGAATACTGACCGATTACTGACCAGATACTGACCGAATACTAACCGATTACTGACCGATTACTGACCAGATACTGACCGAATACTAACCGATTACTGACCAGATACTGACCGAATACTAACCAATTACTGACCAGATACTGACCGAATACTAACTGATTACTGACCAGATACTGACCAGATACTGACTGAATACTGACCAATACTAACCGAATACTGACTGAATACTGACCAAATACTGACTGAATACTGACCAGATACTGACTGAATACTGACCAAACAATGACCAAATACTGACCGAATACTGACCAGATACTGACTGAATACTGACCAAATAATGACCAAATACTGACCGAATACTGGCCAGATACTGACTGAATACTGACCAAATACTGACCGATTACTGACCAGATACTGACTGATTACTGACCAGATACTGACTGATTACTGACCAAATACTGACCGATTACTGACCAGATACTGACCGAATACTGACCAGATACTGACTGAATACTGACCGAATACTGACTGAATACTGACTGAATACTGACTGAATACTGACCAGATACTGACCAAATACGGACCAGATACTGACCGAATACTGACCAGATACTGACCGAATACTGACTGAATACTGACCAGATACTGACCGAATACTGACCAGATACTGACCGAATACTGACTGAATACTGACCGAATACTGACCAGATACCGACTGAATACTGACCAGATACTGACCGAATATTAACCAGATACTGACTGAATACTGACCAGATACTGACCGAATACTGACCAGATACTGACCGAATAGTGACTGAATACTGACCGGATACTGACCGAATACTGACCAGATACCGACTGAATACTGACCAGATACTGACCAAATACTAACCAGATACTGACTGAATACTGACCAGATACTGACCAAATACGGACCAGATACTGACCAAATACTGACCAGATACTGACCGAATACTGACTGAATACAGACAAGATACTGACCGAATAATGAGCAGATACCGACTGAATACTGACCAGATACTGACCGAATACTAACCAGATACTGACTGAATACTGACTGAATACTGCCCAGATACTGACCGAATACTAACCAGATACTGACTGAATACTGACTGAATACTGACCAGATACTGAACAAATACTAACCAGATACTAACCAAATACTGACTGAATACTGACCAGATACTGACCAGATACTGACTGAATACTGACCGGATACTGACTGAATACTGACTGAATACTGACCGAATACTGACTGAATACTGACCAAATAATGACCAAATACTGACCGATTACTGACCAGATACTGACCAAATACTGACCAATTACTGACCAGATACTCACTGATTACTGACCAGATACTGACCGAATACTGACCAGATACTGACTGAATACTGACCAGATACTGACCGAATACTGACTGAATACTGACCAGGTACTGACCGAATACTGACCAGATACTGACTGAATACTGACCAGATACTGACCGAATACTGACTGAATACTGACCAGATACTGACCGAATACTGACCAGATACTGACCGAATACTGACTGAATACTGACCAGATACCGACCGAATACTGACCAGATACTGACCGAATACTGACCAGATACTGACCGAATACTGACCAGATACTGACTGAATACTGACCAGATACTGACCGAATACTGACCGAATAGTGACTGAATACTGACTGAATACTGACTGGATACTGACTGAATACTGACCAGATACTGACTGAATACTAACTGAATACTGACCAGATACTGACCGAATACTAACCAGATACTGACTGAATACTGACCAGATACTGACCGAATACTGACCAGATACTGACTGAATACTGACTGAATACTAACCAGATACTGACTGAATACTGACCAGATACTGACTGAATGCTGACCAGATACTGACCGAATACTGACCAGATACTGACCGAATACTGACCGAATACTGACCAGATACTGACTGAATACTGACCAGATACTGACCGAATACTAACCAGATACTGACTGAATACTGACCAGATACTGACCGAATACTGACCAGATACTGACCGAATGCTGACCAGATAGAGACCGAATACTGACCAGATACTGACCGAATACTAACCAGATACTGTCTGAATACTGACCAGATACTGACCGAATACTGACAGAATACTGACCAGATACTGACCAAATACTGACCAGATACTGAACGAATACTGACCGAATACTGACCAGATACTGACCAAATACTGACCAGATACTGACTGAATACTGACCAGATACTGACCGAATACTGACCGAATACTGACCAGATACTGACCGAATACTGACCGAATACTGACCAGATACCGACTGAATACTGACCAGATCCTGACCGAATACTGACCAGATACCGACTGAATACTGACCAGATACTGACCGAATACTGACCAGATACTGACTGAATACTGACCGAATACTGACCAGATACTGACCGAATACTGACTGAATACTGACCAGATACTGACCGAATATTAACCAGATACTGACTGAATACTGACCAGATACTGACCGAATACTGACTGAATACTGACCAGATACTGACCGAATACTGACTGAATACTGACCAGATACTGACCGAATACTGACTGAATACTGACCAGATACTGACCGAATATTAACCAGATACTGACTGAATACTGACCAGATACTGACTGAATACTGGCTGAATACTGACCAGATACTGACCGAATATTAACCAGATACTGACTGAATACTGACCAGATACTGACCGAATATTAACCAGATACTGACTGAATACTGACCAGATACTAACCGAATACTGGCTGAATACTGACCAAATACTGACCGAATACTGACCAGATACTGACTGAATACTGACCAAATACTGACCGATTACTGACCAGGTACTGACCGAATACTGACCAGATACTGACAGAATACTTACTGAATACTTACAGAATACTGACTAGATTCTGACCAAATACGGACCAGATTCTGACTGATTACTGACCAGGTAATGACTGAATACTGACCGAATGCTGACTGAATACTGACCGAATACTGACCAGATACTGACTGAATACTGACCGAATACTGACCGAATACTGACTGAATTCTGACCAGATACTGACCAAATACTGACCAATTACTGACCAGATACTGACTGATTACTGACCAGATACTGACCGAATACTGACCAGATACTGACTGAATGCTGACCGAATACTGACCAAATACTGACTGATTACTGACCAGATACTGACCGAATACTGACCAGATACTGACTGAATACTGACCGAATACTGACCGAATACTGACTGAATTCTGACCAGATACTGACCAAATACTGACCAATTACTGACCAGATACTGACTGGATACTGACCGAATACTGACCGAATACTGACCAGTTACTGACTGAATACTGACCGAATACTGACCAGATACTGACTGAATACTGACCAGATACTGACTGAATACTGACTGAATACTGACCAAATGCTGACCAAATACTGACCGAATACTGACCAGATACTGACTGAATACTGACTGAATACTGACCAAATGCTGACCGAATACTGACCGAATACTGACCAGATACTGGCTGAATACTGACTGAATACTGACCAGATACTGACTGAATACTGAACAAATAATGACCAAATACTGACCGATTACTGACCAGATACTGACCAAATACTGACCAATTACTGACCAGATACTGACTGAATACTGACCAGATACTGACCGAATACTGACTGAATACTGACTGAATACTGACCAGATACTGACCGAATACTAACCAGATACTGACTGAATACTGACCAGATACTGACTGAATACTGAACAAATACTGACCATTACTGACCGGATACTGACCGAATACTGACTGAATACTGACCAGATACTGACCGAATACTGACCGAATACTGACTGAATACTGACCAGATACTGACCGAATACTAACCAGATACTTACTGAATGCTGACCAGATACTGACGAAATACTGACTGAATACTGACCAGATACTGACCGAATACTAACCAGATACTGACTGAATACTGACCAGATACTGACTGAATACTGAACAAATACTGACCAATTACTGACCGGATACTGACCGAATACTGACTGAATACTGACCAGATACTGACCGAATACTGACTGAATACTGACCAGATACTGACCGAATACTAACCAGATACTGACTGAATGCTGACCAGATACTGACGGAATACTGACTGAATACTGACCAGATACTGACCGAATACTGACCGAATACTGACTGAATACTGACCAGATACTGACCGAATACTAACCAGATACTGACTGAATACTGACCAGATACTGACCGAATACTGACTGAATACTGACCAGATACTGGCTGAATACTAACCAGATACTGACCAAATACTGACCAGATACTGAACGAATACTGGCCAGATACTGACCGAATACTGACCGAATACTGACCAGATACTGGCTGAATACTGGCCAGATACTGACTGAATACTGGCCAGATACTGACTGAATACTGACCAGATACTGACTGAATACTGGCCAGATACTGACTGAATACTGACCAGATACTGACCGAATACTGACCAGATACTGGCTGAATACTGACTGAATACTGACCAGATACTGACTGAATACTGAATAAATAATGACCAAATACTGACCGATTACTGACCAGATACTGACCAAATACTGACCAATTACTGACCAGATACTGACTGAATACTGACCAGATACTGACCGAATACTGACTGAATACTGACTGAATACTGACCGAATACTGACTGAATACCTGAATACTGACCAGATACTGACCAAATACAGACCAGATACTGACCAAATACTGACCGATTACTGACCAGATACTGACCAAATACTGACCGATTACTGACCAGATACTGACCAATTACTGACCGAATACTGACTGAATACTGACTGAATACTGACCGAATACTGACTGAATACTGACCAGATACTGACCAAATACAGACCAGATACTGACCAAATACAGACCAGATACTGACCAAATACTGACCGATTACTGACCAGATACTGACCAAATACTGACCAATTACTGACCAGATACTGACTGATTACTGACCAGATACTGACCGAATACTGACCGAATACTGACTGAATACTGACCAGATACTGACCGAATACTAACCAGATACTGACTGAATGCTGACCAGATACTGACGGAATAATGACTGAATACTGACCAGATACTGACCGAATACTAACCAGATACTGACTGAATACTGACCAGATACTGACTGAATACTGACCAGATACTGACTGAATACTGACCAGATACTGACGGAATACTGACTGAATACTGACCAGATACTGGCTGAATACTAACCAGATACTGACCAAATACTGACCAGATACTGAACGAATACTGGCCAGATACTGACTGAATACTGACCGAATACTGACCAAATACTGACCGAATACTGACCAGATACTGGCTGAATACTGACTGAATACTGGTCAGATACTGACTGAATACTGACCAGATACTGACCGAATACTGACCAGATACTGGCTGAATACTGACCAGATACTGACCGAATACTGACCAAATACTGACTGAATACTGACCAGATACTGACTGAATACTGAATAAATAATGACAAAATACTGACCAATTACTGACCAGATACTGACCAAATACTGACCAATTACTGACCAGATACTGACTGAATACTGACCAGATACTGACCGAATACTGACTGAATACTGACTGAATACTGACCGAATACTGACTGAATACCTGAATACTGACCAGATACTGACCAAATACAGACCAGATACTGACCAAATACTGACCGATTACTGACCAGATACTGACCAAATACTGACTGATTACTGACCAGATACTGACCAATTACTGACCGAATACTGACTGAATACTGACTGAATACTGACCGAATACTGACTGAATACTGACCAGATACTGACCAAATACAGACCAGATACTGACCAAATACAGACCAGATACTGACCAAATACTGACCGATTACTGACCAGATATTGACCAAATACTGACCAATTACTGACCAGATACTGACCGAATACTGACCGAATACTGACTGAATACTGACCAGATACTGACCAAATACAGACCAGATACTGACCAAATACAGACCAGATACTGACCAAATACTGACCGATTACTGACCAGATACTGACCAAATACTGACCAATTACTGACCAGATACTGACTGATTACTGACCAGATACTGACCGAATACTGACCAGATACTGACTGAATACTGACCAGATACTGACCGAATACTGACCGAATAGTGACTGAATACTGACTGGATACTGACTGAATACTGACCAGATACTGACTGAATACTGACTGAATACTGACCAGATACTGACCGAATACTAACCAGATACTGACTGAATACTGACCAGATACTGACTGAATACTGACCAGATACTGACGGAATACTGACTGAATACTGACCAGATACTGGCTGAATACTAACCAGATACTGACCAAATACTGACCAGATACTGAACGAATACTGGCCAGATACTGACTGAATACTGACCGAATACTGACCAAATACTGACCGAATACTGACCAGATACTGGCTGAATACTGACTGAATACTGGCCAGATACTGACTGAATACTGACCAGATACTGACCGAATACTGACCAGATACTGGCTGAATACTGACCAGATACTGACTGAATACTGAATAAATAATGACAAAATACTGACCGATTACTGACCAGATACTGACCAAATACTGACCAATTACTGACCAGATACTGACTGAATACTGACCAGATACTGACCGAATACTGACCAGATACTGACTGAATACTGACCAGATACTGACTGAATACTGAATAAATAATGACAAAATACTGACCGATTACTGACCAGATACTGACCAAATACTGACCAATTACTGACCAGATACTGACTGAATACTGACCAGATACTGACCGAATACTGACTGAATACTGACTGAATACTGACCGAATACTGACTGAATACTGACCGAATACTGACTGAATACCTGAATACTGACCAGATACTGACCAAATACAGACCAGATACTGACCAAATACTGACCAATTACTGACCAGATACTGACCAAATACTGACTGATTACTGACCAGATACTGACCAATTACTGACCGAATACTGACTGAATACTGACTGAATACTGACCGAATACTGACTGAATACTGACCAGATACTGACCAAATACAGACCAGATACTGACCAAATACAGACCAGATACTGACCAAATACTGACCGATTACTGACCAGATATTGACCAAATACTGACCAATTACTGACCAGATACTGACCGAATACTGACTGAATACTGACCGAATACTGACTGAATACTGACCAGATACTGACCAAATACAGACCAGATACTGACCAAATACAGACCAGATACTGACCAAATACTGACCGATTACTGACCAGATACTGACCAAATACTGACCAATTACTGACCAGATACTGACTGATTACTGACCAGATACTGACCGAATACTGACCAGATACTGACTGAATACTGACCAGATACTGACCGAATACTGACTGAATACTGACCAGATACTGACCGAATACTGACCAGACACTGACTGAATACTGACCGAATACTGACTGAATACCTGAATACCGACCAGATACTGACCAAATACGGACCAGATACTGATCAAATACTAACCAGATACTGATCGAATACTGACTGAATACTGACCAGATACTGACCGAATACTGACCGAATACTGACCAGATACTGACCGAATACTGACCGAATACTGACCAGATACTGACTGAATACTGACCAGATACTGACCGAATACTGACCGAATACTGACCAGATACTGACCGAATACTGACCGAATGTTAGCGTGGATAGAGGATTGGTTGTCAAATAGGAGGCAGAGAGTGGGGGTCAATGGGTGCTATTCGGATTGGCGGTTGGTGACTAGTGGAGTGCCCCAGGGGTCGGTGCTGGGGCCTCAGCTATTTACCATTTATATAGATGATCTGGAGGAGGGAACCGAGTGTAGGGTGTCGAAATTTGCTGATGACACCAAGATTGGGGGAACGGCAAATTGTGCGGAGGGTGTGGAGAGTCTGCAGAAGGATCTAGATAGGCTGGGCGAATGGGCCAGGAAATGGCAAATGGAATTTAATGTTGGCAAGTGTGAGGTGGTCCACTTTGGTAGGAATAATGGTAGGAAGGACTATTACTTACGTGGCGAAAAACTGCAGCAGGCGACGGTGCAGAGGGACCTCGGGGTCCTTGTGCATGAGTCGCAAAAACCCAGCTTGCAGGTGCAGCAGGTGGTCAGGAAGGCGAATGGGATGCTGGCCTTCATAGCGAGGGGGATTGAATATAAAAGTAGGGAGGTCTTGCTGCAGCTGTATAGGGCATTGGTGAGGCCGCAGCTGGAGTACTGTGTGCAGTTTTGGGCGCCGCACCTGCGCAAAGATATTTTGGCCTTGGAGGGAGTGCAGAGGAGGTTTACTAGGCTGATACCGGAGTTGAGGGGGTTGAGCTATGAGGAGAGGCTGAATAAACTAGGCTTGTACTCGTTAGAGTTTAGAAGAATGAGGGGAGATCTCATTGAGACGTATAAGATGATGAATGGGATGGATAGGATAGAGGTGGAGAGACTCTTCCCGCTCAAAAAAGACAGTAGGACTAGGGGGCACAGCCTCAAGATAAAGGGGGGGCGGTTTAGAACGGAGTTGAGGAGGAACTTCTTCACTCAAAGGGTGGTGAATCTCTGGAATTCTCTGCCCGTTGAAGTGGTGGAGGCTGCCTCGCTAAATATTTTTAAGAAGCGGGTTGATGGGTTCTTGATAAGAGAGGGGATTAAGGGTTATGGGGAGAGGGCGGGAAAGTGGAACTGATCCACGACAGATCAGCCATGATCTTATTGAATGGCGGGGCAGGCTCGAAGGGCCAGATGGCCTACTCCTGCTCCTATTTCTTATGTTCTTATGTTCTTATGAATACTGACCAGATACTGACCGAATACTGACCGGATACTGACTGAATACTGACCAGATACTGACCGAATACTGACCGGATACTGACTGAATACTGACCAGATACTGACCGAATACTGACCAGATTCTGACTGAATACTGACCAGATACTGACCGAATACTGACCAGATTCTGACTGAATACTGACCAGATACTGACCGAATACTGACCAGATTCTGACTGAATACTGACCAGATACTGACCGAATACTGACCAGATTCTGACTGAATACTGACCAGATACTGACCGAATACTGACCAGATTCTGACTGAATACTGACCAGATACTGACCGAATACTGACCGGATACTGACTGAATACTGACCAGATACTGACCGAATACTGACCAGATTCTGACTGAATACTGACCAGATACTGACCGAATACTGACCGGATACTGACTGAATACTGACCAGATACTGACCGAATACTGACCAGATTCTGACTGAATACTGACCAGATACTGACCGAATACTGACCGAATACTCACCAGATACTGACCAGATACTGACTGAATACTGACCGGATACTGACTGAATACTGACCAAATACTGACCGAATACTGACCGAATACTGACCAAATACTGACCAGATACTGACCAAATACGGACCAGATACTGACCAAATACTGACCAGATACTGACCGAATGCTGACCGAATACTGACCAGATTCTGACTGAATACTGACCAGATTCTGACTGAATACTGACCAGATACTGACCGAATACTAACCAGATACTGACCGAATACTGACTGAATACTGACCAGATACTGACTGAATACTGACCAGATACTGACCGAATACTGACTGAATACTGACCAGATACTGACCGAATACTGACTGAATACTGACCAGATACTGACCGAATACTGACTGAATACTGACCAGATACTGACCGAATACTGACCAAATACTGACCAATTACTGACCAGATACTGACTGATTACTGACCAGATACTGACTGAATACTGACCAAATACTGACCGATTACTGGCCAGATACTGACTGAATACTGACCAAATACTGACCAATTACTGACCAGATACTGACTGATTACTGACCAGATACTGACTGAATACTGACCAAATACTGACCGATTACTGGCCAGATACTGACTGAATACTGACCAAATACTCACCAATTACTAACCAGATACTAACTGATTACTGACCAGATACTGACTGAATACTGACCAGATACTGACCAAATACTGACTGAATACTGACTGAATACTGACCGAATACTGACTGAATACCTGAAAACTGAGTGAATACTGACCAGATACTGACCAAATACGGACCAGATACTGACCAAATACTGACTGAATACTGACTGAATACTGACCGAATACTGACTGAATACCTGAAAACTGAGTGAATACTGACCAGATACTGACCAAATACGGACCAGATACTGACCAAATACTGACTGAATACTGACCAAATACTGACCAGATACTGACCAAATACTGACTGAATACTGACCAAATACTGACCAGATACTGACCAAATACTGACCAGATACTGACCAAATACTGACTGAATACTGACTGAATACTGACCGAATACTGACTGAATACCTGAAAACTGAGTGAATACTGACCAGATACTGACCAAATACGGACCAGATACTGACCAAATACTGACTGAATACTGACCAAATACTGACCAGATACTGACCGAATACTGACCAGATACTGACCGAACACTGACTGAATACTGACCAGATACTGACCGAATACTGACCAGATACTGGCCAAATACTAACCAGATACTGACTGAATACTGACCAGATACTGACCGAATACTGACCAGATACTGACCAGATACTAACCAGATATTGACTGAATACTGACCAGATACTGACCGAATGCTGACCAGATACTGACCGAATACTGACCAGATACCGACTGAATATTGACCAGATACTGACCGAATACTGACCAGATACTGACTGAATACTGACCGAATACTGACTGAATACTGACCAAATACTGACCAGATACTGACTGAATAGTGACTGAATACTGACCAGATACTGACCAAATACTGACCAGATACTGACCAAATACTGACCGAATACTGACCGAATACTGACTGAATACTGACCAGATACTGACCAAATACTGACCAGATACCGACTGAATACTGACCAGATACTGACCGAATACTGACCAGATACTGACCGAATACTGACCAGATACTGACTGAATACTGACCAGATACTGACCGAATACTGACCAGATACTGACTGAATACTGACCAGATACTGACCGAATACTAACCAGATACTGACTGAATACTGACCAGAAACTGACCAAATACTGAGCGAATACTGACCAGATACTGACTGAATACTGACCAGATACTGACCGACTACTGACCAGATACTGACCAAATACTGACCAGATACTGACTGAATACTGACCGAATACTGACCTGATACTGACCTAAAACTGACCGAATACTGACTGAATACTGACCGAATACTGACCAGATACTGACGAAATACAGACCAGATACTGACCGAATACTGACCAGATACTGACCAGATACTGACTGAATATTGACCAGACACTGACCAAATACTGACTGAATACTGACCGAATACTGACTGAATACTGACCAGATACTGACTGAATACTGACCGAATACTGACCGAATAGTGACTGAATACTGACTGAATACTGACCAGATACTGACCAAATACTTACCAATTACTGACCAGATACTGACTGATTACTGACCAGATACTGACCGAATACTGACAAGATACTGACTGAATACTGACCGAATACTGACCAAATACTGACCAATTGCTGACCAGATACTGACTGAATACTAACCAGATACTGACCGAATACTGACCGAATACTGACCGACTACTGACTGAATACTGACCAGATACTGACCGAATACTGACCGAATACTGACCGACTACTGACTGAATACTGACCAGATACTGACCGAATACTAACCAGATACTGACTGAATACTAACCAGATACTGACCGAATACTGACTGAATACTGACCAGATACTGACCGAATACTGACTGAATACTGACCAAATACTGACTGAATACTGACCGAATGCTGACCAGATACTGACGAAATACAGACCAGATACTGACCGAATACTGACCAGATACTGACCAGATACTGACTGAATATTGACCAGATACTGACCAAATACTGACTGAATACTGACCGAATACTGACTGAATACTGACCAGATACTGACTGAATACTGACCGAATACTGACCAGATACTGACCAGATACTGACTGAATATTGACCAAATACTGACCGAATACTGACCAAATACTGACTGAATACTGACCAGATACTGACTGAGTACTGACCGAATACTGACCAGATACTGACTGAATACTGACTGAATACTGACCGAATACTGACTGAATACTGACCAGATACTGACTGAATACTGACTGAATACTGACCAAATACTGACTGAATACTGACTGAATACTGACCGAATACTGACCAAATGCTGACTGAATACTGACCGAATGCTGACTGAATACTGACCGAATACTGACCAAATACTGATTGAATACTGACCTGATACTGACTGAATACTGACCAGATACTGACTGAATACTGACCAAATGCTGACCGAATACTGACTGAATACTGACCAGATACTGACTGAATACTGACCGAATACTGACCAGATACTGACTGAATACTACCCAGATACTGACTGAATACTGACCGAATACTGACCAGATACTGACTGAATACTGACCGAATACTGACCAGATACTGACTGAATACTGACCAGATACTGACTGAATACTGACCAAATGCTGACCGAATACTGACTGAATACTGACCAGATACTGACTGAATACTGACCGAATACTGACCAGATACTGACTGAATACTACCCAGATACTGACTGAATACTGACCGAATACTGACCAGATACTGACTGAATACTGACCGAATACTGACCAGATACTGACTGAATACTGACCAGATACTGACTGAATACTGACCAAATGCTGACCGAATACTGACTGAATACTGACCAGATACTGACTGAATACTGACCAAATACTGACCGAATACTGACCAGATACTGACTGAATACTGACCGAATACTGACCGAATACTGACCAGTTACTGACTGAATACTGACTGAATACTGACCGAATACTGACCAGATACTGACTGAATACTGACCGAATACTGACCGAATACTGACCAGATACTGACTGAATACTGACCAAATACTGACCGAATACTGACCAGATACTGACTGAATACTGACCAAATGCTTACCGAATACTGACCGAATACTGACTGAATGCTGACCGAATACTGACCAGATACTGACTGAATACTGACCAGATACTGACCGAATACTGACTGAATACTGCCCAAATACTGACCAGATACTGACCGAATACTGACCGAATACTGACTGAATACTACTAAAATTTACATTGCTTGTTTGATTTGAGCTTATTGGACGGTGAGTGCGGAGCATATCTGAGTTTTATTTTCAGATGTTGTATTCTTTATTTTAAAGTTAATTTATTAGTCACAAGCAGGCTGTACATTAACACTGCAATGAAGCTACTGTGAAATTCCCCTAGTCACCACATTCTGGTGTCTATCGGGTCAATGCACCTGATCAGCACGTCTTTCAGACTGTGGAATGAAACTGGAGCGTGCAGAGAAAGCCTGTGCAGACACAGGGAGAAGCACAGACTCTGCACAGACAGTGATCCAAGCTGGGATTCGAACCGGGGTCCCTGGCGCTGTGAGGTGGCAGTGCCAAACACTGTGCCACCGTGTTGCCCCTTTCAAGTTTAAATAGGGAGCACCTTGTACCATAATGACTCTTTCAGAGGCTAACAAGTTCCTGGGGCTGGAAGAAGTTACACAAGGTTCACAAAAGATGACAAAAAACACAGTTTTTGGAATTGGCAAAAATCCTGTAGGTGGGCTGATCCGAGGGACGAGGAAGACGGAGATAATTGTGGCAATAGATCAGCTTTTAAAATTCCAGAAACACGGTCAGAATCATTAGAAATGGCTAGAATTCAATTTGAAACAGAACAGGTCGGACGTGAGAACAAACCAAAACCATTTGAATTGTAATTAAAAGCAGAGGAGAAAGAGAGAGAAAGAGTGGCAAAAGAGAGAGAACAATCACAACTAGAACAACAAGCAAAATAATTGGAACTGCTTTAATTAGTCAACGGAGAAAGAAAAAGAGAGAATTTAAACCTCAGAAATTGGAAATGAAAATTGATATCAACTTAAAATGGCAAAGGTAAAGTTAAAAGTTGAGTAGTGATGAGAACAGTGAAGATGAGGGAAAGCCTCCTGGTCTAATGTCTGGTGGGATCTATTTAAATATCTCCAATCATTGCCAAGATTTGATGAGAAGGATATAGAAGCCTTTTTCATTTCATTTGAGAAAGTGGCTAAACAAATGAAATTGCCACGGACCGTATGGGTATCAAACAGAGTTGGTAGGTAGTGAGATGTTTACATCACTATCAGAGGAATATCTGGGGACTATAATGAGGAGTTATGTGGTTTGAAAGGAATCTTGCCAGAAAAGGGAGTAATATGGGGAATTTGGGGTGAGAATTGTTCCATTACACAAGGGGAGGTTGGAGATTCCAGTGAAGAGGGTGAAGTGATAACAGGAATGATAGAAAGATTATTTTGTCCAGGGATATAGTTTATCTTGGGTAATGTTATAGCTCGTTCACAGGTGGGAGTGATGCCTACTGTGGTTGAAAACCCAGTGGAAAATCAAACAGAGTTTTTGAAGAATGCCTATCCTGGGATTTTTCCTGATTGTATAATAACGAGATCACAAAACCACAGATAAAACAGGAGGAGAACCCAAAGAGTGAAGATAAGAAAGTTGATGTTCAGTTATCAGAAATGATTCTTGATCAGATGATTAGAAAAGAACAAGAACAGGTGGAGGATGGATAGTTTTAGTTTGGGAAAGTTGACAGAGTTACAACAGAACATAATAAGAACATAAGAAATAGGAGCAGGAGTAGGCCATCTAGCCCCTCGAGCCTGCCCCACCATTCAATAAGATCATGGCTGATCTGAAGTGGATCAGTTCCACTTTCCTGCTTTCTCCCCATAACCCTTAATTCCCTTGTCTACCAAAAACCTATCTACCCGTGTCTTAAGCCTTTATTTAGCAAGGTAGCCTCCACCACTTCAACGGGCAGAGAATTCCAAAGATTCACCACCCTTTGAGTGAAGAAGTTCCTCCTCAACTCCGATCTAAACCGCCCCTCCTTTATCTTGAGGCTGTGTCCTCTAGTCCTACTGTCCTTTCTGAGCAGGAAGAATCTCTCTACCTCTATCCTATCCACCCCCTTCATTATCTTATACGTCTCTATAAGATATAGAAACAAAATAGTTATATCAGAATGTGTACATGGAAGAAGAATCTGAGTGTATACCAGAATATGGTTTCCTTAAAACTGATGTTTGAATGAGGAAATGGAACATATTCAAGTGGATAGAAAGTGGGGAGAAGTTCATCATGTGATATTGCCAATAAGATATAGGAAGGAACACAGGAGGAACCAATAGGAGATCATCTGGGAGAAAGGAAAACTCAAGCTAAAAATACAAAAACATTTTTATTGGCCTGGACTGCATAAAGATGTAGTTAGGTTTTGTCAGTCATGTCACACACGTTAAGTGATAGGGAAACCTCAAACTATGATAAAAGCAGCACCTTAACACCCATTCCAGCTTTTAAGGAACCTTTTAAAAGAATCTTCATGAATTGTATAGGACCCCCCCGCCACCACCCTCCTCCCCCCACCCCCCCCCGCCGCCCCCCCCCCCCCCCCCCCCCCACCCCCTGCCATCCCAGAACAAAATGTGGGAATCTATTGATTATAATGGGAGTGTCTCCTAGGTTTCCAGAGGCCAGCCCATTACACAATATTACAGTTAAAGGGATTGTGGGGAGTTACTTAATTTTCTTAGTAGATACAGACTACCCACAGAAATACAGTCAGATAAAGGATTAGATTTTACAGAAACTAGAAGCAGGAGGAGGCCATTCGGCCCATCGAGCCTGCTCTACCATTCATTTTGATCAGGGCTGACCATCGAATTCAATATCCTGATCCCCCCCCCTCCTCCCCCTCCCCCCCATATCCCTCGATCCCTTTAGCCCCCATCATCTCATTTCTTCTTGAAATCAGATGTTTTAGCCTCAGCTACTTTCTGTGGGAGTGAATTCCACACATTCACCACCCTCTGGGTGAAGAAATTTCTCCTCGTCTCAGTTCTAAAAGGTTTCCCCCTTATCCTCAAACTCTGACCCCTAGTTCTGGATCCCCCACCATCGGGAACATTCTGTCTGAATCTGTCTAACCCTGTTAGAATTTTATAAGTTTCTATCAGATCCCCTCTCACTCTAAACTCCAGTGAATATAATCCTAACCCACTCAGTCTCTCCTCATATGACAGACCTGCCATCCCAGGAATCAGCCTGGAAAACCTTCGCTGTGCCCCCTCTATAGCAAGGACATCCTTCCTCAGATAAGGATACCATAACTGTAGCTGCTGTCTTTTATTTTCACTGATGGTGGATAATTTTAATTGTCCATTTTAATCCGAGTTGATGCCGTGTTCAGAGGTTTTACTGGTGCCTTGTGATTGCAGAATAGAATCTGATTGGGGTTAGGAATGGGTCAGGTCATGTGACTGCGGGACAGAACATTCTAGTTTAAGTTTTGTTTTGAGAAGCAGCTTGAAGTTAGAGAGACAACGGGACATTTTCCTCCTCCCTGGAGTTGGAGCTTTTGCAGTTTAAGTGTTGCTGTGTTGGAAGCTGCTGGAGGCTTGGTTCACCACCCCCTCCAACCCCCTCCCCCCGACCCCCACCATCCTCCACCACCCCTCCCCCCCCTCACATCATCCCCTCCTGCAGCCCTCTACAACCACCCTCTGGCTTCTGTCAAGAAGCCAATTTTGTATCCAATTGGATACCTCACTCTGGATCCCATGAGATTTAACTTTATGCAGCAACCTTCCATGTGGCACCTTGTCAAAGGCCTTGCTAAAGTCCATGTCGACAACATCAACTGCACTGCCCTCATCTACCTTCTCGGTTACCCCTTCAAAAAACTCAATCAAATTTGTGAGACATGATTTCCCACTCACAAAGCCATTCTGACTGTCCCTAATCAGTCCTTGTGTCTCTAAATGCCTGTAGATCCTTGTCTTGTGCCAAGTCTGAAGAAGGGTGGTGGGATGGTGTTTCATTTGGAACAACAGAGATAGCTAGCTATTAGGAATGATTTGTGTCACGTTTCAGTATTTTAATTGGTAGAAATTATCTCATTCTTTTTGTTATATCCTAACTGTGTTCTTAAATAAACTTAGTTTGATAAAAGCTTCCTAGTGGGTCAATTGAATCAAACCTGGAGTGAAACACCTGATACTCACCCTAATGCCGAAACCAAAAGTAAAACTTAGCGTTTACGTAAACATCACAAAACACCTTGGAGACTTTGTCCTGAGTCTTAATACTTGAATACTGACCAGATCCTGAGGAGATTCTGACCGGACCCTGAGCAGATCTTGAGGAGATCCTGAACAGATCCTAAGCAGATCCTGAGCAGATCCTGACCGGATCCTGAACAGTGTACCTTCTGACCATTCTGGGTCCGGTGGACATGGTTTTTGTCATTAGCCAGATTCAGGAATATTGGCTGCAGTTCCCATATCCCAGCATCCATCTCTTCTCAGACGTTACGATTGATGGGGAAGTCCAGTCACTGTGCCAGTGCTGCCTTCCTCAAACTGCGAGTCTCTGGCCACAGGCAGTTTTGGGAGTTAACAAGGGTCCCGGTTTATAAGCTCATTCTGCTGCCTGACCTTCTGCAGACTGTCCGTCTATCAATCAGTGGGATTGCACTGAATCCTGGGAATTGAAGGGGAGGACCAGTGGATCATCACCAGCGCCCCCCCCATGAAGCTGCGAATACCCACGTGAAAACCCTGTTCCTGCTCAATAAACTCGGATGGAGCAGTCACTGTGTCCAGATGCCCAGAGACTGCCCCCCTCAACAGGTTCACCTCTCCCAGCTCCCCATTGGCCAACATTCACAGGATGGTCCAAGGATACCCTCAAAGTTGAGGGGGTTGAGCTATGAGGAGAGGCTGAATAAACTAGGCTTGTACTCGTTAGAGTTTAGAAGAATGAGGGGAGATCTCATTGAGACGTATAAGATGATGAATGGGATGGATAGGATAGAGGTGGAGAGACTCTTCCCGCTCAAAAAAGACAGTAGGACTAGGGGGCACAGCCTCAAGATAAAGGGGAGGCGGTTTAGAACGGAGTTGAGGAGGAACTTCTTCACTCAAAGGGTGGTGAATCTCTGGAATTCTCTGCCCGTTGAAGTGGTGGAGGCTGCCTCGCTAAATATTTTTAAGAAGCGGGTTGATGGGTTTTTGATAAGAGAGGGGATTAAGGGTTATGGGGAGAGGGCGGGAAAGTGGAACTGAGCCACGACAGATCAGCCATGATCTTATTGAATGGCGGAGCAGGCTCGAAGGGCCAGATGGCCTACTCCTGCTCCTAGTTCTTATGTTCTTATGTTCTTAAAGCATGGAAGCATCAACACCAGTGACAGGGAGGAGGCTCTGGGCCATTCGACACATCACCACCGGGTCCATCAAGGTGCGGTCTGCCTGCAGGCTCCGTAACCTGATAGCCAGCGGGAGGGGTACAGGAAGGAGACGGTAACCAACCCTGGCTGCAGAATACCATCCCTGCATGGCCCAGCCCCCCACCCCCACCGAGTGACACCAGCACCCCCTACACCACCACCACCCCACCACCCCTGCAGGCACCCTCACTGACCCCCACACTGCAGAAAAATGTGTGGGTTCCTCAGACACCTGAAGGTTCACAAAATCTGACAGACATTATCTCCCAATGACTGAGGGAGTGCCACACTGTCAGAGGGTCAGTGCTGAGGGAGTGCCGCACTGTCAGAGGGTCAGTGCTGAGGGAGTGCCGCACTGTCAGAGGGTCAGTGCTGAGGGAGCGCCGCACTGTCAGAGGGTCAGTGCTGAGGGAGCGCCGCACTGTCAGAGGGTCAGTGCTGAGGGAGCGCCGCACTGTCAGAGGGTCAGTGCTGAGGGAGCGCCGCACTGTCGGAGGGTCAGTGCTGAGGGAGTGCCGCACTGTCAGAGGGTCAGTGCTGAGGGAGTGCCGCACTGTCAGAGGGTCAGTGCTGAGGGAGTGCCGCACTGTCAGAGGGTCAGTGCTGAGGGAGTGCCGCACTGTCAGAGGGTCAGTGCTGAGGGAGTGCCGCACTGTCAGAGGGTCAGTGCTGAGGGAGTGCCGCACTGTCAGAGGGTCAGTGCTGAGGGAGTGCCGCACTGTCAGAGGGTCACTGCTGAGGGAGTGCCGCACTGTCAGAGGGTCAGTGCTGAGGGAGTGCCGCACTGTCAGAGGGTCAGTACTGAGGGAGTGCCGCACTGTCAGAGGGTCAGTGCTGAGGGAGTGCCGCACTGTCAGAGGGTCAGTGATGAGGGAGTGCCGCACTGTCAGAGGGTCAGTGCTGAGGGAGTGCCGCACTGTCAGAGGGTCAGTGATGAGGGAGTGCCGCACCGTCAGAGGGTCAGTGCTGAGGGAGTGCCGCACTGTCAGAGGGTCAGTGCTGAGGGGGTGCCGCACTGTCAGAGGGTCAGTGCTGAGGGGGTGCCGCACTGTCAGAGAGTCAGTGATGAGGGAGTGCCGCACTGTCAGAGGGTCAGTGCTGAGGGAGCGCCGCACTGTCAGAGGGTCAGTGCTGAGGGAGTGCCGCACTGTCAGAGGGTCAGTGCTGAGGGAGTGCCGCACTGTCAGAGGGTCAGTGCTGAGGGAGTGCCGCACTGTCAGAGGGTCAGTGCTGAGGGAGTGCCGCACTGTCAGATGGTCAGTGCTGAGGGAGTGCCGCACTGTCAGAGGGTCACTGCTGAGGGAGTGCCGCACTGTCAGAGGGTCAGTGCTGAGGGAGTGCCGCACTGTCAGAGGGTCAGTACTGAGGGAGTGCCGCACTGTCAGAGGGTCAGTGCTGAGGGAGTGCCGCACTGTCAGAGGGTCAGTGATGAGGGAGTGCCGCACTGTCAGAGGGTCAGTGCTGAGGGAGTGCCGCACTGTCAGAGGGTCAGTGATGAGGGAGTGCCGCACCGTCAGAGGGTCAGTGCTGAGGGAGTGCCGCACTGTCAGAGGGTCAGTGCTGAGGGGGTGCCGCACTGTCAGAGGGTCAGTGCTGAGGGGGTGCCGCACTGTCAGAGAGTCAGTGATGAGGGAGTGCCGCACTGTCAGAGGGTCAGTGCTGAGGGAGCGCCGCACTGTCAGAGGGTCAGTGCTGAGGGAGTGCCGCACTGTCAGAGGGTCAGTGCTGAGGGAGTGCCGCACTGTCAGAGGGTCAGTGCTGAGGGAGTGCCGCACTGTCAGAGGGTCAGTGCTGAGGGAGTGCCGCACTGTCAGAGGGTCAGTGCTGAGGGAGTGCCGCACTGTCAGAGGGTCAGTGCTGAGGGAGTGCCGCACTGTCAGAGGGTCAGTGCTGAGGGAGCGCCGCACTGTCAGAGGGTCAGTGCTGAGGGAGTGCCGCACTGTCAGAGGGTCAGTGCTGAGGGAGTGCCGCACTGTCAGAGGGTCAGTGCTGAGGGAGCGCCGCACTGTCAGAGGGTCAGTGCTGAGGGAGTGCCGCACTGTCAGAGGGTCAGTACTGAGGGAGCGCCGCACTGTCAGAGGGTCAGTACTGAGGGAGTGCCGCACTGTCAGAGGGACTGTGTTATATTGAGAACCGTTAATGTACAAACATTCCCCATGCTCGTCACAGGAATCTGATTGGACCACATCTGAGCCACATCAGGAGATATTGGGACCAATGACTGGGTGGGAGTCTGGGGTTTAAAAAAAAATTATTGAATCAGGAAAAGGAGGCGGAGACACGGAAACTTCTGGAGAAAATCCCAGAACTTGTGACCCAGAGCCCTGTAATCACAGCACCAATAGCAGGGTGGTTAAAATCCAACACATTCCGGGGACCAGCATTGGCGGATCACCAAGGTCCCAGCAGGGCGGAGGAAGTTCCAGAGATAGGGAGGGATTGGAAAATAAGCAGATGAGAACTCAATATTAAATGCTGCTATGATCGCATTCCTGCTGCATCACGAACTACAACAATTCTTTTTAATTTATTCATGTCACAAGGATTAACACTATCATGAAGTTACTGTGAAAATCCCCTAGACGCTACACTCCAGCACCTGTTTGGGTTACACTGAGGGAGAATTTAGCACGGCCAGTGCACCCTAACCAGCACGGTCTTTCAGACTGTGGGAGGAAACCGGAGCACCCGGAGGAAACCACGCAGACACGGGGAGAACATGCAAACTCCACACAGACAGTGACCCGAGCTGGGAATCGAACCCAGGTCCCTGGCACTGTGAAGCAGCAGTGCTAACCACTGTGCCACCCTATAACATTAGTGGTTTAATTTCAGGATGTGAGTTTCAGCGCGCTTTGTGATGTAAACTCCCCTTTTCAAAGTCGAAGAGATCAGTTTAAATTGTTCTTGAAAGGCCAGTTTGAGACAGACAGTCAGCAGCTTCCACCAAACTGTCTTTAAATTGTTCACACTGAATGTTTTGTGTTTCAATCTCTAACGTGAGTTTGTGATGAAATGGCATCTTCCTGGTTGGCAGTGCGGAGGAATGTTCTCTCCTCATATGGTCCAAATTGAATGATGTAATTGGAAATCTGATGCCAGCATCATTGTGGCCTTTGATGTGAGATGATGAGTTGGCGAACGCAGAGAACAAGAGAATCACAACATCTGTCAGAAATCTACTGTGTGTACAAACATCTGCTCCTGGGACTCTGGCCAAGAATCCAAACACTAAACATTGTTTCATGATCCAACATGATTTCCATCTTCAATATCTCTGCCTTGTTACCATTCTGAGGAGCTCTCCCTCTGCACTGACTAAACCCAGCAAGACATCCCACGCACAGAGCAGAATGGACACCAGTTCCAGGACATCTCAGTGTGAGAGCAGGGTTTTAACACAGAATCCCTACACTGCAGAAGGAGGCCACTTAGCCCATCGAGCCTGCACCAACTCTCACCCAGGTCCACATCACCCCCACACTCTCCCCATAACCCCACACATTCAGCATGGCCAATCCACTTAACTTGCAGATCTTTGGATGGTGGGAGAAAACAGGGGCACCCGGAGGAAACCCACGCAGACACAGGGAGAACGTGCAAACGCCACACAGGCAGTGACCCAAGGCTGGAATCGAACCCGGTCCCTGGTGCTGTGAGGCAGTAGCGCTAACCACTGTGTCCTCATGCCGCCCAGAACAAGGTTCCAGAGGGGGAAGTGGGCTGGAGGTGATGAGTGGGTTCTCTATAATTTGGAGGTTGAATCTGCAATTAAAGCTTTGCCATGTCTAAACTTCATAAATAAATCACACTGCCACATTCTGCTCTGCCTCATCCTGAGCTCATTCAAACTGTGTTGTCTGTGCCTGACTCACCACCCCCCTCACCCTGAGCTCACTGACCTCTCTGGCTCCCGATTATAACATCTCCATCACCCCTCCCTATCTCTGCAGCCTCCAGCCACACAACCCTCCGACATCTCTGCACTCCCCCAGTTCTGAGCTCCGAGTACACTTCCCCGATTCGAGTCACTCCAGGATTATTGGCAGCCGTGCCTTCAGCTGCCTGGGAGCTCCAGGCTCTGAAATCCCCTCCCAAGCCCCTTCATCTCCAATCAAACCCTCCAATAAAACAAATAAATGAGGCTGGCAAGGTTCCTCTTCAGGAACTCACACCGGTGAGATTTGCATTTTTCGATCAAGTTATGGGATCATTTTGCTCCCATTTCCCAAAGGCTGAAGGACATCTGGCTTTTCCCAGTCTCCCAGCCTCACTCCAGAACCCAGGATTGCTGCAATTTCCTTCCTGATTTCCTTCAGGGTCCTCGGATCTATCTTATCCAGATGCTTCACTTATAAATCTGATATTTATTCACCTTAAATTTGTACAGATGTTCAGTACCCAGGCTGATAGCAATGAGAACACTGTAACTGGGTTCTGTAATGTGTTCCCAGCTCAGTCTGGGGAGTTACTCTGCGTCCTGACCCTTTCTCACTGTCACATTAAACCTTCTCTCCACCTCTGACTTATCCCCCGACTTCCTGAACTTTACACAAACCATTTCCCTCTCATTCAACACAAAAAACATTTCATTCTCACTCCTCACCTCTCCTCCCAACATCAATTCAACTGTTACCGGCTGTTCGAGACCCAGCCCCTCCCCCCAGCCTGTTACGCAGGAACAGGAGGAGGCCATTCAGCCCCTCTGACTGTTACACTGTGTTGTATGTTGAATGTATGTCCAGTCAGTCTCACAAAGAGGTTTTGGTTCTTGAACAGTCATTTTTTATTAGTAACCCCTGACTCCGCGCGCTCCGTCAGGATACAGCCCTGGTGCGAGCCGATTCCGTGCTTGCTCCTACACCGGTCTCTGTCCAATCCACACCTGATTCAGGTCAGGTGTCTCAGTGTGGTTTCCCTGGGCCACGTTAACTCTTGCTGCGCCAGTTACCCTGATCGTTCACTTCCCCAAACCTCTTACCTAATGATCCCACGGTATTCCTTCTCCACCCGTGACCGTATCAATTCAGACAGTCTGGAGATCTCATTCTGGTCACATTCAGAGCGGTGACAGGGGGTTCCTGATTCCGCTGGGACACATCCCGACCTTCCACACTTTGTTTGATCGAAGGATTGAGTTCATTGTGTGTTTTCACAGGTAGGAGACCAACTGGAATCCAGAGTGGATTTCCCTGGCCGTACTGACCTAAAAGCCGGAATTCTGGGACTGACCATCAATGGAATTTCACATTCTCCACAACCCGCCTGCTATAATCCCAGTGGCGGGCGGGATGGGAGAATTCCGACTCTCTTTAACTCTTCCCATTCAGCTACAATTCAAACATTTTTCAATCCTATTTTTGCTGTTCTTCCATCTGCAACTATGCTTTATCCCTGTCTGTGTTTATCCTTGTCTGTGTTATCCCTGTCCTGTGCTATCTCTGTCCTGTGTTTATCCCTGCCCTGTTTATCCCTGTCCTGTGTTTATTCCTGTCCTGTGTTTATCCCTGTCTGTGTTTATCCCTGTCCTGTGCTAATCCCTGTCCTGTGTTTATCCCTGCCAATGTTTGTCCCTGTCCTGTGTTTATCCCTGTCTGTGTTTATCCCTGTCTGTGTTTATCCCTGTCCTGTGTTTATCCCTGTCCTATGCTAATCCCTGTCCTGTGTTTATCCCTGCCAATGTTTATCCCTGCCTGTGTTTATTACTGTCCTGTCCTAATCCCTGCCCTGTGTTTATCCCTGTCTGTGTTTATCCCTGTCCTGTGTTTGTCCCTGTCTGTGTTTATCCCTGTTCTGTGTTTATTCCTGTCCTGTGTTTATTCCTGTCCTGTGTTTCAGGTTTGCTGTTAGTTTTATCTGTCTCTGGTGAAGTCTTAGCTCATTTCAGTTCTGTAATCACAGAATTGCTCCGGTGTAGAAGGAGGCCATTCGACCCATCATGTCTGTACCAGCTCTCCAAACAAGCATCATGACTCAGTGCCTTTTCCCCGGGCCCCCTGCACATTGTTTCTATTCAAATAATCATCTAATGTCCTCGTGAATGTCTCTATTGAACTTCCCTCTGCCACACTTCCAGGCAGAACAGTCCTGACCCCAAACCACGTCAATCTGTGCCCTTTCATTCTTGCTTCTTTTAAGAGCAGGAACAGTTTCTCTCTGTCTACCCTGTCCAGCCCCCTCATGACTTTGAACATCTCTATCAAATCTCCTCTTCGCCTTCCTCTCTCCAAAAAGAACAGTGCCAACCTCTCTAATCTTTCCTCATCACTGAAGTTTCTCAGCCCTGAAATCATTTTTGTAAACCTCTTCTGTACTCTCCAATGTGTTCACATCCTTTCTCTAGTGCAACACCCAGAACTGTACACCATATTTCAGCTGGGAACTAGCTCGTGTAATTTTGTAGCTATTTGTAGTTTCATTATCTGCTCACAGCTTGGAACACTTTGCAATTTTCCCTTCAATCACAGTCAGGTATCTCAACACCGACACCCTCTGTTGCAGAATGCACAATGTCTTGGCATTTCCAAAAACATTCAGTTTTGATTCTTATAGCTGTTCCTCTGCCTGTCTAGTTCCATTGTACAGCTTGCTTGGATTTTTTTTCCCCTTTCATAGCTCTATCAGGGACTTCCTATCCCCCTTTTAAGATCTCTATGCTACACAAATTGAGGATTAAAATATTTGTCAAAGGCTTTAAACATTTCATCAAAGCTGGTTGAGGATTCATCAACACACTTCATTAGGATTACTTCATCCGCTAACTCACCAAACAAGTATAAAAACCTAGTAATTGGGACTTCCTCTGATTTCAAAGAACAAAGAACAATACAGCTCAGGAACAGGCCTTTCGGCCTACCAAGTCTGTGCTGACACAGATTCTTTTCTATTTTCTTGCCTCTATGTGGTCCCTATCCCTCTATTCCCTGCCTATTCATGTATCTATCCAAATGCCTCTTGAGCATTGTTATAGAATCTGCTTCCACCACCTCCTCCGGCAGCACGTTCCAGGCATTCACCACCCTCTGTGTAAAAACTTGCCCCTTACATCTCTCTTTCACTTTCCCTCCCTTGCACTCAGCCCATGCCCCCGAGTAATTGACCCTTCGAGCCTGGAAGAAAGACGATGACTATCCACTCTATCCAAGCCTGTCGTAATCTTGTAAACCTCTATCAGGTCCCCCCTCACCCTCTGACAGTCCAATGAAAATCCAAGTTTTTTTCGACTGTTCTTCATAATCCATATCCTCCAAACCAGGCTGCACCCTTTCCAATGCATCAATATCCTTCAGTGTGGCGACCACAATTGTACACAATACTCCAAATGTGGCCAAAGTCTTATACAACTGCAACATGATTTTCCAATTCTTATACTCAACACTCTGCCTGATGAAGGCCAGCATGCCATCTGCCTTCTTGACTACCTTGTTCACCTGATTTGCCACCTTTGGGAAACTGTGGATCTGCACACCTAGATCCCTCTGTCTGCTAATATTTCTAAGGGCTCTACCATTTACTGTATACTTTCCTTCTGCAGTAGACCTTCCAAACCGCATCACCTCACATTTGTCCGGGTTAAATTCCATCTGCCATCTTTTGGCTCAGATCTCCAGCTGATTTATATCCTGCTGTATCCCCTGACAATCCTCCTCACTATTTCTACTTGCCCAACTTTGTACCATCTGCAAATTTACTAACAAGACCTACATTTTCCTCCAAATTATTTCTATGTATTATAAACAACAGAGGCTCCAGCACTGATCCTTGTGGAACACCGCTGGCTACAGATCTCCAGTTAGAAAAGTTCCCTTCCACTGCTACTCTCTGCTTTCTACACCCAAGCCAGTTTTGTATCCATTTTACCAGCTCACCTCGGATCCCATAAGACTTCACCTTCTGTATCAGCCTATTCTCTTCCAGATCTGAATACATCCTGTCCCTAAAGAATCTTCTCCAATCATTTCCCCATCACAGATGTAAAGTTCGCAGGCCTGTAATTTCCCAGATTGTCTCTTCTGCTCTTCTTAAACAGAGGAACAATGTTAGCTACTCTCCAATCCTCTGGTACCTTGCCCATGACAAAAGTGAATACAAAGATTTTGGACAAGGCCTCAGCAATTTCTTTCCTCGCCTCTCAGTATTCTGGGATCGATCCTATCTGACCCTGGGGACTTGTCCTCCTTAATGTTTTTCAAAATGTCCAATACCACCTCTTTATCTCAACATGTCCTAGAATGTCAACCTCCTATTTTCTGCATTCACCACCCACCACCACCTCCTTTGTGAATACTGATGCAAAGTACTCATTAAGAACCTCGCCCATATCATCTGACTCCACACACAATTTCCCTCCACTGTCCTTGAGTGGACCTGGCCTTTCCTTAGCTACCCTCTTCCTCCTTATATATGCAAAAAAGCTCTGGGATTCTCCTTAATCCTGCCTGCCAAAGTCACTTCAGTGCCCTCCTAAGTCCCCCTTTAAGTTCTTTCCTGCTCTCTTTGTATTTCTCAAGAACTTTATCCGTTTTCAATTTCCTGAAATTTATGCGTCTTTTTCACTAAGCTCACAATCTCTCGTTATCCAGGGTTCCCGAATCTCGCCATCTTTATCTTTCATTTTTACAGGGACATATTTGTCCAGAATTGTTAAAAGACTCCCACATAGATGTGGATTTACCCTCAAACAGTCGCCTCCAGTCTGCATTCCTTAGCTGCTGCCTAATACTGGTGTAGTTAGCCTTCCCCCAGTTTAGTACTCTCACTCTGGGACTTCTATCCTTTTCTGCAAGTATTTTGAAACTTGTAGAATTGTGATCCCTGTTCCCAGAATGGTCCCTCACTGAGACATCAGTCACCTGTCCGGGTTTGTTTCCCAGAACCAGGTCTAAGATAGCCCCTTCCTGAGTTGGACTATCTACATATAGTCTCAAGAAGCAGTCTTGGACACACCGAACAAACTCTGACCCGTCCATTCCCTCTGGCACTAAAGGAATCCCAGTCTATGTTGGGGAAGTTAAAATCACCCATCAGAACAACCCTGTTGTTTTTACATCTTCCCATAATCTGCTGCCATATCAGTTCCTGCTGACATATCACTTCACACTGGCTGTTGGGAGGTCTGTCGTACAACCCCAACAGTGTGATTGCAGCGCTCCTGTTCCTGAGTCCTACCCATATCGCCTCACAGTATGATCCCACCGAGGTATCCTCCCTCTGTGTAGCTGTGACATTTTCTCTAATCGGTGATGCAACAACCCCACCTTTTTTGTCATCCTCTCTATATCGCCTGAAGCCTCTAAATCCTGGAATGCTGAGCTGCCAGTCCTGCCCTTCTTTCATTCAAGTCTCCACAACTGCCACAACATCATATTTCCCTGTAATAATCCAAGCTTTAAGTTCATCCGCCTTACCTGTCATACTCCTTGTGTTAAAGCAAACACACTTCAGACCATCTGCCCTGTCATGTTTTGTACACTCTCCCTGTGTTTTATTTCCTATTTAGATCTAATGTAATCCGGTAATTTAAAAATTTGCTCCTCCGAGATGCTCAATGGTTTGACCAAGTTGGTCTGGGAATTTTAATTTGTCGTCCGTTGATATTTTTAAATTCAGGAGAGTGCAGCTTTAAGGGCTGTGCAGTAATGGGTTTTTCTGGAGTCTTCCTGTGCCGGCCATGCTCCTGCAGTAAAGGAGGCCTCTGCCTCTCTTTGTCTTTAGTTTTGTGCAGTGACAAATTCAGCCAATCCTTCTGGGCCTTCCTGGTAATTGTGGGAGATTTTGGGTGTTTGATACTGGATGTTCTGGCTTTAGTTGAGGTTTATAAACCTCCTGGTTTGTTTTTTTACAGTGAGTTTGGCTGCCTTGGTGCTTGGCATCGATTCAGAGGTCCGGCCTCATCAAGACACTTTCACAAACTCGCTGCTGTAATTATGTTACCGCGCTGGAACTTTTTAAACGACTCCAGGCTTGGAAGTGATTGTATTTGTCAGCTCTGTGTTGCTCCTTTGACCCCACGCTCTCTGAGCAGTCGCGATGACCCCTGCCTCACCCCACCCCCTCCGCCCCCGAGGTCCTCTCACAATCCAGGGGAGACCTCAGTGGCACAGAGCTCCTGGGTTTTCCTGGATGTTCAGTCTCACAAACCGGTTTGGATTGAATATTAGGGGCAAAATCCTGCCTGCCATGGGAATCGTAGCAGGACATGGGGGTGGGGGTGGGGCAAGGGGGCTGGGGGGGGTGGGGGGTGGGGGGAGGACAATGCGAAGGTCTGTTAACCTCGGGATTTCCAGCCTTGGGGCCGGAAATCCCACCCTTAGTGTTTATTGGTGACATGTAACCGTGTGAGTATTTTACAGGATACAGCCCGAGCTGGGCGTTAACTCCGAGCTTGCTTCTACACAGGTCTCTATCCGGTTCACAACTGACTCCAGTCTCAGGTCATGGGGCTTTTTACATCACACCGTGGGTGGTCCTGTTTCCCAGTTCCACATTAACCCTTGCTATGCCAGATACTGCACACAGGAACAGGAGGAGGCCATTCAGCCCTTCAAGTCTCTTACACAGGAACAAGAAGAGGCCATTCAGTCTGTGACGATTTCAGTCAGGGAAGTGAGGTTGGCCTGCTGGAGTATGAGCTCCCTGACTGAGTCCTAATTAATGGCCCAATCAGAAAGCCTCATGTTCCTTATTTAAAGCCGGTGTGTCAGTCCCTCTGGCTGCTGAAAGAAGAAGTGCACAGGAAGCACTCTGTTGTGTAGTGTGTCTTGTAAATAAAAGAACCTTTGGTGATGGGAACTTTGCCTCATGAATTTATTACACAGCCCCTCAAACCCGTTCTGTCACTCAAATAGGTCAGGCTGCCTCTGTCTCACCACTGTTCCTTAATCCCTAAATCTCCTTCCCAAGTAACTTCCCAACCACTCCCACAACCAGCACGCCCACTCCACATCACCGCTTCTCCCATCCCGCAGGGATTGATCCCCCCTTTCCCGTTTCCCTGTCCATATCCCACACTTCCTCTCAGACCCCCCCCACAACCAATCAAAGCCGCCGCTAGTTCTCAGGTGTCGTCATTCTCACAGAATCTTAACTCAAAGACAACGTCCCAGACACCATCATCTCCATCCCTGTCTCCTCGGCAGGACAGGCCTGCGGAGGTGGGCTGGAGCAGTGGGATACAGTCGGGAGGGAGTTGTCTCGGGGGTCCTTTACATCGACTCCGGACCCCATGAAGCCTCGTTCCATCAGGTCAAACATGGGCAAGGAAACCTCTCCCTGGTTACCACAAACTGTCCTCCTCGGGCTCAGAATCCCTCCATTTGAAGAAGACCTGAAGGGAGCAGTGAGAGTGGAAAGGTGCAAAGTGTTCCCTGGGTGGGGATTTCAGAGCATCGCCACCGACCATCCCCGGGACAGCAGCGGTTCGGGGAGACGGATCACCACCACCTCCTGAGGGGCAATGAAGGAGGGAGAATAAAAGCCCAGCTCGTGACACCCACATCCCGTGGGGGAATAAAAATAAAATAAAAATGTTGCACTCTTTTTGTTTTCAAATAACTCAGAATAAAACAGAGAAAACAAATTTATTTTTTGTGTCTCGGCCAAGGCTGGAAGTTCAGATTTCCCGGATTTTTAAATAAAGTTCAGACAGGAATTTGAATCTGTTTCGTCTGCTCCACTTCCTGCTTCTGCTCAAACTGGGCAACGAGAGGGAACACCTTCCCAAACTCACACATCCACCCCTGCCCCGGGACACTGTGTCTACCCACTCACCCCACACACAGGGACACAAGGCTGCCTCTGCTTCCATTCTGGCTCTGCGGAAAAACCACTAATTGTCGGAGGAATTTCTGCCGACCTCAGAGACTTCATCCAGGAATTATTCCCAGAAACAGCCAGGACGACACAGCAGAACCCGAGGATTTGCTCAGAGCTAACCGAGGCCCCATAGCACTGTTCACACAGCAATGCAGCCATAGTGCTGACCCGCTAAATACTGTCCCCATCAAATACTGCCCCCAATGCTGACCCGCTAAATACTGTCCCCATCAAATACTGCCCCCAATGCTGACCCGCTAAATACTGTCCCCATCAAATACTGCCCCCAATGCTGACCCACTAAATACTGTCCCCATCAAATACTGCCCCCAATGCTGACCCGCCAAATACTGTCCCCATCAAATACTGCCCCCAATGCTGACCCGCCAAATACTGTCCCCATCAAATATTGCCCCAATGCTGACCCGCTAAATAGTGACCCCATCAAATACTGCCCCCAATGCTAACCCACCAAATACTGTCCCCATCAAATACTGCCCCAATGCTGACCCGCTAAATACCGCCTTGCCAAATACTGCCCACAATGCTGACTCTGCCAAATGATGATCCAGCCAAATGCTGACACCCAAATATGGCCGAGCATAGGTTTACCAGTCTGATTCCCGGGATGGCAGGTTTGTCAATGCAGAGAGACTAAGTCAGTTAGGATTATATTCACTGGAGTTTAGAGGAGTGAGCAAAGAACAAAGAAAATTCCAGCACAGGAACAGGCCCTCCGGCCCCTCCAAGCCTGCACTGACCATGCTGCCCGACGGAACTAAAACACCCTACCCTTCCAGGGACCATATCCCTCTATTCCCATCCTATTCATGTCTTTGTCAAGATGCCCCTTAAAACTCACTATCGTATCCGCTTCCACTCCCTCCGCTGGCAGCGAGTTCCAGGCACCCACCCCCCTCTGTGTAAAAAAAATCTGCCTCGTACATCTCCTTTAAACCATGCCCCTCGCACCTTAAACCTGTGCCCCCCCCCCACCCCAGTAATTGACTCTTCCACCCTGGGAAAAAGCTTCTGACTATCCACTCTGTCCATGCCTCTCATAATCTTGTAGATTTCTATCAGGTTGCCCCTAAACCTCTGTCACTCCAGTGAGAACAAACCAAGTTTCTCCAACCTCTCCTCATAGATAATGCCCTCCATACCAGGCAACATCCTGGTAAATCTTTTCTGTTTGAGGATAAGGGGGAAACCTTTTAGAACTGAGGTGAGGAGAGATTTCTTCACCCAGAGGATGGGGAATGTGTGGAATTCACTCCCACAGAAAGTAGTTGAGGTCAAAACGTTGTCTGATTTCAGGAAGAAATTAGATTTCACTCTTGGGGCTAAAGGGATCGAGGGATATGGGGGGAAGGGGGTGGAAATCAGGATATTGAATTCAATGATCAGCCATGATCACAATGAATGGCGGAGCAGGCTCGATGGGCCGAATGGCCTTCTCCTGCTTCTCATTTCTATATCAAATTGTTTTGGGTTATTCTTTCCTGCTCCACATTACTACTGAATAAAATGCGTTTCTTATTCATTTGTGGGACACGGGTGTTGGTGTCTGGGACAGCATTTATTGCCCATCCCTGGCTCCCCTTGGAGAGCAGTTGGGGGTCACCCACATTGCTGTGGCTCTGGAGTCACTTGTAGGCCAGACTGGGTAAGGACGGCAGATTTCCTTCCCTAAAGGAGATTAGTGAACCAGTTTTTCCGACAATCCTCAATGGTTTCACGGTTATCAGTAGATTCTTAATTTCAGATATTTTTTATTGAATTTAGGTTCCACCATCTGCTGTGGTGGGATTCGAACCCCGGTCCCCAGAACATTCGCTGAGTTTCTGGATTAATAGCCTGATGATAATATCACAGGGCCATCACCACCCCTTACAAACTATAAACACAAAAGATTTCCTCCGAAGCTGTAAGTGAAAGAAGAATTAAATATTTACCTGGCCTTACTGCTTACCAATCATCATTTTCCCTTGTGTCCCCTGCTACTGTAGCAGGGCAAGGCCACAGCCAGGATGTAGAAGTTAGAAAGCAAGGAAAAGGCGGAAAGTACCTTTTCTCCCTCAGCACCAAATTCCTAATCAGCTGCAAATTTCCCATGCCCTCACTCTGGCTGAGTCTCAGTCCGGATGCTGTCTCTCCCCCCACGGGGTGTGTGCTTGTGAAAGCCTCTCTCTGAAATACAACAGGAAGTTTCACAACACCAGGTTAAACAGGTTTATTTGACAGCGCGAGCTTTCAGAGCACTGCTCCTTCATCAACTACCAAACAAACCTGTTGGACTTTACCCTGGTGTTGTGAGACTTCTTACTGTCTTTACCCCAGTCCAAAGCCGGATTCTCCAGCTGAGGGGAGCTGGGATAACTCACACACCAGGTTAAAATTCCCAAGTGTTTCCACATACCGAGGGCCTAATCAGGATTCAGCTGATTGGCAGATAACCTGTCACCTGGATCAGCTGCTTATCCATCTTTAAACGAGGCGACTGAAATAACAAAATGAGAAAGAGTTCGAGGCTCAACTCCCAGAAACCAGATAAAACAGCACAAAGAATCAGGGAAGTGATGGGCAGAGAAACCAGAGCCCGGGGTCAGGTAAAAACAGAGTAAAAACACTCGGAACATTAAAGGATTCACCTTAAGGTTTTGTACCTGAATACTTGGAGCATTTGAGATGAAATAGATGAATTAGTTGCCGGAGACAGACTCACACTTTCTCTGGCTGTTTGTCTCTCTCTGGCCGGTGAGTCTCTCCCACACTCTGAGCCAGGTTCAAATTTGAATATATTAGAATATAATTAACGAGTCTCCTTGACAGATTATCCCCCGAATATTAATAGATGACCATGGCCAGTCAGTGCCCCCCAACAATGCCAACCTCTGCAAGGGGGCACAGCTGGGGGTGGGGGGCAGTGCCAGGGGGACAGTGCCAGGGGGACAGTGCCAGGGGGCAGTGTCAGGGGGGCAATGTCAGGGGGACAGTGTCAGAGGGACTGTGCCGGGGGGACTGTGCCGGGGCGGGGGGGCGGTGTCTGGAACAAGACTGAAGGCCACTGGGAATGGCTGGATCTCAATAAATGGGATCATTCCATGTTGAACCATGGGTTGTCACGGTTACCATTAGCTCAGGTGGAAGTTTAACATTAGGTGTTAGCAGATATGACCTCGTGATGAATAAACTCCATTGCTCAGTAACCAACCTGACACTGAGTCCCTTTTCCTCGTCACCCCCAGCCCAGGCCATGCTCACTGACCCTACCCTGAACCCCAGTCCAGCTGGGCCTCAATATTAAAATTCTTATCCTTATTTTCAAATTCCTCTGTGGCCTCACCCCCTACCCCCACCACCACCCTGCCACCCACCCTGGCACTCCCCTCCCCACCACTCCCCACCCTGCCACTCCCCACCCCGCCACTCCCCACCCTGCCACTCCCCTCCCCACCACTCCCCACCTCACCACTCCCCACCCCGCCACTCCCCACCCCGCCACTCCCCTCCCCACCACTCCCCACCTCACCACTCCCCACCCCGCCACTCCCCACCCCGCCACTCCCCTCCCCACCACTCCCGACCCCGCCACTCCCCACCCTGCCACTCCCCTCCCCACCACTCCCCACCCTGCCACCCACCCTGCCACTCCCCTCCCCACCACTCCCCACCCTGCCACTCCCCTCCCCGCCACTCTCCTCCCCCCAGATGTATTTCTGAGGCTGTATAAAGCTCTGGTCAGACCCTATTTGGAGAATTGTGAGCAGTTTTGGGCCCTGTATCTAAGGAAGGATGTGCCGGCCTTGGAAAGGGTCCAGAGGAGGTTCACAAGAATGATCCCTGGAATGAAGAGCTTGTCGTATGAAGAACGGTTGAGGACCCTGGGTCTGTACTCAATGGAGTTTAGAAGGATGAGGGGGGATCTTATTGAAACTTACAGGATACTGCGAGGCCTGGATAGAGTGGATGTGGAGAGGATGTTTCCACTAATAGGAAAAGCTCGAACCAGAGGGTACAACCTCAGGGTAAAGGGACGGTCCTTTAAAACAGAGATGAGGAGGAATTTCTTCAGCCAGAGAGTGGGGAATCTGTGGAACTCTTTGCCACAGAAGGCTGTGGAGGGCCGGGTCATTGAGTATCTTTAAGACAGAGACAGATAGGGGATTAATAAGGGGATCAGGGATTATGGGGAAAAGGCAGGAGAATGGGGATGAGAAAAATATCAGCCACGATTGAATGGTGGAGCAGACTCGATGGGCCGAGTGGCCTCATTCTGCTCCTCTGTCTTCCGGTCTCCCTCTCTCTGTGAACTCCCTCCAGCCTCACAATCCCCCCCGAGATTTCTGCACGCTTCTCATTCCAGTCAATTCTACATCCCCGATTTTAGCTGCTCCATCATTGGCAGCCGTGCTTTCAGCTGCCTGGGCCCCAAGCTCTGGACACTCCACCCCCCCCCCCCCCCCCCCCAGACCCCCCCTCCACACCACCCCCCCCCCCCCCGCAACTCAACCCCCACCCCCCCACCCCTTTAAAGAGGCTCCAGAAAATCAACCTCTCTGGCTAAACTTTAGGATCCTAAAGTGCAGAAGGAGGCTATTTGGCCCATCTAATCCTCACTGACCATAATCCAACCCTGACCCTATCCCCATAACCCCATGTGTTTACCCTCGCCAACCCCTCTGACACTAAGGGGCAATTTAGGGCACATTCCCTAAAATCTCCTGCTGTGACTTGGAATCAGCTCCTGTTTTCTGAATCACCGGGGGGTTCAAAAGGAATTGTGGATGGGAGTTGGTGTTTGTTAATTGGCATCATTCCCATATCCAAATTATCCTGTGATCTCCCCGAGAGGCACAGAACGACCCTGAGTTCACCAGCCTGCAGAGTGTTTGGAGATCAGCTATCCCTGCTCACAGTCAGTGACAGAACCCTTGGCCATTGCGTCCCCAGGTGTTGTATTCACAGTCTGGGGAGATTGTAATGTTTACAGGGTTTCCAACGCTTGTTACATTGGTTCCTGCCCAATAACAGGGCTGGAACCTTCTGGGAGCGTTCTAATCAGTTCAATGATCGGTGAACAACTCTTCTTAGAGAGGCAGTTCCAGGGAGTCACTGAGAGGAAAAGGGACCAGGCAGAGGTCGCAGGTGTTAAGTTAAAGGAAGAGCTGCAGGGGAACAAGTTTAAATAATGACAGCTATTGGGGCAAAGGTACCCTTTTAGAACACTGGCATCCTGCTGCCATGGCCATAGATCTGCAAGTGTGCTTGTGAAGTAGTGTTTGAGTATACTCGGGAATCCAGAGAAAAGGAATCTTGGAAAGTGAGACTAACTCTGTGAAGTGAGCCAGAGTTAAAGCCATCTGAGTGAGAGCGACATTTGGAGAGAATTCCTCTTCAGGATCTCCAAAGATGGAGATTGGAAAACCACACGAGAAAGATGGAATTTCAGTGCAATTGGCTGACTTACAAAGGACTAACGTCTGTGATTTCTTGGGAAATCCACTGACTCTGTCTTGGTCACATCTGTCATTTACTCTGTAGTGTGTGTGTGTTCAACCATAGTTTGTCTGTTAATTTACACGTACCTCATTATTTACCCTGAATGTTTAACAACATTCATCTTATGTTAAAGAACATAAGATGCATATGGAAATTGTTTTATCTTTCTGAACTTGTACAGTGAAGTTTGTTGTTGCTTCTTCAAAACCAAAGAATCTGATGCTTTATTCCAAAAGTAGATGTTTTAAATCGACATCTAAACAAAACATCACTGATCCCAAACTGGATCCCAACCCCCACCCTCCCCCCACACCCTCCCCCTGCCCCTCCCACCACCCTCCCCCCACACCCTCCCCCCACACCCTCCCCCTGCCCCTCCCACCACCCTCCCCCCACACCCTCCCCCTGCCCCTCCCCCCACCTTCCTCCCACCCTCCCCCTTCACCCTTCCCCTCCCCCCACACCCTCCCCCTCCTCCCCCACCCTATCCCCACCCTCGCCCCCTACACCCTCCCCCTACACCCTCCCCCCTTTCTCCCTCCTCCTCCTCCCACCCTCCCTTTCATTCACTCATGGGATGTGGGCATTGCTGGTTGGCCAGTATTTATCGCCCATCCCTAACCGCCCTCCACTCCAGGGGGCAGCTGAGAGTCACCCACATTGCTGTGTCTCTGGAGTCACATGTAGGCCAGACCGGGGTAAGGATGGCAGATTTCCTTCCCTAAAGGACATTAGTGAAGCAGATGGGTTTTTCCGACAATCGACAATGGTTTCCTGGTCATCAGTGGATGCTTAATTCCAGATATTTTTTATTGATTTCAGATTTCACCATCTGCTGTGGTGGGATTCGAACCGGGGTCCCCAGGTCCAGCCCTGGTTCTCTGGATTACTAGTCCAGTAACAGTGTTGCTGAGTTACTGCCTCCCCTTCGTGGGTTTAGTGTAAACCTTAGTGGGTTGCTGCCCACTCTGGGGGCTGGTGGGGTGGGGGCAGGTCTGGGGGGGGAGGGGGGCAGTGAAGGTGAGTCAGGGCCTGTGGAGGGGGGGGGCTCTTGGGGCAGGGTGGGTCAGGGAACTCGGGGGCAGCCAGCGGGATGAGTTGGGGCCAGTGGAGGCGGGGAGGTGGGGGTGGGGTGGGGGGGGTGGGCAGTGGTCGGGTGAATCCGAGGTCTCCCGTGTCCGGTGGGAATCCTGAATTTTTATTGCCCCATTCTGCGGGATTCCCACCGGACTGTCCAATGAGGCCGGAGAATCTTTGTGGCTCTGATTTGCCAGTATTAATGATATCATTAGGGGGTGGTTTGCGGTTCCCTGTCACCCGGGGTCACGGCTGATCCACACCAACATGATGCTTTTACCAATGGACTGGAGGCCATTACTGCCCCTGGGGGTGTGGGGGGGGGGTCAGTGTCCCTCGTGTAGCTGGAGCTCTCGTTTGGATCAACGTGCTCTCAGTGGCAGGTTTGTGATGACGTTCCAGCTCTTCCAGGGATTCCTGTGGACACAGATTCCAAAGAGCAGTGTCTGTAACTCACTGACAAGCTGAGGTGAGGTGGTCTGGCTGGATCTGACGCTGACCCTGTAAATCCTGACAACTCCACATCGTTGTACAGGCACCAATCGATTGATCCAGAATGATCTTCGAGTATCAGGTTGTAAGATTTGCAAAGCTGTGATGGAGCGACGTGAAACCAAAGTTACCTAACGATTATTCTGTGACCCGAATTGCTGAAACTGGGCAGGGGTCAACTTTGTTCATTCGGCTGGAATAATCCAGTCACTGGTTTAAAAACTCTGCAACACTCAGATACAAACCAATTCCTCCCAGCCCCGTGAACCAGAGTTCTGGCAGAATTTACCCGGAGCTGGAAATGAGTCGATTTTATTAAACATGAAGCCAGCGTTTAGTCGCTGTGGGTTTGATTCAGATCACATTCCCTTCGATGTTTTAATAATGAGACGTCTCTATTCTCAGAAAGATCAAAGTCAGATTGCTGATGGGTCAGAGACTCCCCCGTGCATCTGGACAACAGACAGATCTCCAGGCAGTCTGTACACTTCCTAAATACTCCACAAAACAGCTCCTGATTACAGAGTTTCACTGAACTGAAAAATCACTGAGAACACTGCTTCCTCCACTCAATAATGTAACACATTAAAAGGTTTACATTGAGAAAGAAACTTTCATCAACCCTGCACATCCCAGTTCGTTTTGCAGCCAATAAATCACTCTCAGGCCTGGTCATTGGTGTTACGTAGAAATGCAGGAGCCGTGGGTGGCACAGAGGCAGATTGAGGGTGTCACGGTGGCACAGTGAGGGAGTCATGGTGGCACAGTGAGGGTGTCATGGTGGCACAGTGAGGGTGACACAGTGGTTAGCACTGCTGCCTCACAGTGCCAGGGACCCAGGTTTGAAGGCCAGCTTGGGTCACTGTCAGTGTGGAGTCTGCACATTCTCTCCATGTCTGCGTGGGTTTCCTCCGGGTGTTCCGGTTTCCTCCCACAGTCTAAAATGTGCTAGTTAGGTACATCGGCCATGCTAAATGTCTGGGATTTTGCAGATAGAGCAGGAGAGAGACCTAGTTAAGATACCCTGTCAGAGAGTCAGGGCAGGCTTGATGGGCTGAATGGCCTCCTGCCCTGTGGGGATTCTATAATATTGGTCTCGATCGGGATCCCTTTACCCGAGGATGATGTCTATTGGCTGAATATGATTCTTGGATCTTTGGACGGGATATTCCATGGGATTGTGGGATCCGGAATGCAGGAGTTGCTTCCTTTCTGTCTCAGTCACTGTTCTGCCTCATTATTTCCATTCCGTGTATCTTCACACACATTTCCTCTCTTTGGGGAAAGTGGGGAAACGATGGGAGGATTTCCAACCCAATTACCAGCTCATTCTGCAGCCAATAAACCTGGAGCCGGACTCGGAGCCGGAGCTGCTAGACCAGGTTTAGGGGTGTTGCCCGCTGCACGTGACCCCCCCGCCTCACCGTGTCGATGCTGGGACACACGGCGCCACGCTGCTGACTGACTGAGTCGTCTCCATTCTGAAGAATTGGGAGCAAGTTCCTTCCAGTTGTTAATATCAATGTTGCCAATGCTTCAAGGAGAGATTAGAGTGTCACCAAAGAATTTTCTTCATCCTCTCCTGAACGCTGACCGTGTGTGATTTGAGAAAACAGGGGCTGGAGGGGGTGAGGTGTTTGGACCGTGTGGATCCAGTGTCCAGTCAACCAGAGGGGATTTTCCAGGGGTTTTGCTGGAATTCTTGTGGAATTGTCCTCAGTAAGGACACTGTGTTTGTTCAGTGGGCTGTCCATTGAATCGGGGGGACGTCGGGGAGACCTTGTTCATGGAATTTCTCTTGTGTGTCTCAATGTCACAGATACACGTTCCAGAATGGGGGGCAGGATGGGGGGGGTCAGATTCTATCACAGCAGCTGGTGAAATTTGACTTCAATAAGAATAACTTGCAATGAAAAGTCCACTGATGACCATGAAACCATTGTCGATTATCGGAAAAACCATCTGGTTCATTAATGTCCTTCAGAGAAGGAAATCTGCTGTCCTTACCCTGCCTGGCCTACACGTGACTCCAGACCCCCAGCAATGGGGGTGACTCACAGCTGCCCTTGGACTGTGGCACTGAATGGTTTTATTAGTGACGAGAAACATGGTTTTGTATGTGGGCAGTCATGTCTCACTAATTTAATTGAGTTTTTTGAGGAGGTGACAAAAATGATTGATGAGGGAAGGGCTGTGGATGTTGTTTACATGGACTTTAGTAAAGCATTTAACAAGGACCCTCATGGCTGACTGGTGCAAAAGATTAAATCTCACGGGATCAGGAGTGAACGAGTAAGATGGATTCAGAACTGGCTTGGCCATACAAGACAGACAGTAGCAGTGAAGGG
This sequence comes from Carcharhinus amblyrhynchos, assembly GCF_965287045.1. Classification (NCBI taxonomy): domain Eukaryota; kingdom Metazoa; phylum Chordata; class Chondrichthyes; order Carcharhiniformes; family Carcharhinidae; genus Carcharhinus; species Carcharhinus amblyrhynchos. The sequence goes on from NC_137348.1 coordinate 1,543,976, forward strand.
GTGTTTTTCTGAATGGATGTCTGTGTGGTGTTTCGCAGGGATCAGTGCTGGGGCCTCGGCTGTTTGTAATATATATAAATGACTTGGAAGAAAATGTAGCTGGTCTGATTAGCAAGTTTGTGGATGATACAAAGATTGCTGGAGTTGTGGATAGTGATGAAGATTGTCAGAGATTACAGCTGGATATAGATAAGCTGGAAAATTGGGCAGAGAAATGGCAGATGCAGTTTAATCTGGATAAATGCAAGGTGATGCATTTTAGTAGACCCAATTCAGATGGGAGCTATAAAATAAATGGCAGAACAATAAATAAGGAGCATAGACACAGAGAGAAATCTGGGAGTACAGGTCCACAATCCTTAAAAGTGATAGCACAGGTGGAAAAGGTGGCGAAGAAAGTATATCGCATGCTTGCCTTCATTGGACAGAGCAACGAGTATAAAAGTTAACAGATTATATTACAGTTGTATAAAATATTGGTTCGGCCACATTTGGGATAGTGTGTCCAATTCTGGTCACCACACTACCGGAAAGACGTGGAGGCTTTGGAGGGAGTGCAGAAAAGGTTTACCAGGATGTTGCCCTGGGACGGAGGGTCTTAGCTATGAGGAGAGATTGGGTAAACTGGGGTTGTTCTCTCTGGAAAGACAGAGGATGAGGGGCGACCTGATAGAGGTGTATAAGATTATGAAGGGTATGGATAGGGTGAACAAGGGAACCTGTTTGCCAGGTCAGAGGTGACCATTACAAGGGGGCACAAGTTCAACATCTGACAGTGCGGCGCTCCCTCAGCACTGACCCTCTGACAGTGCGGCGCTCCCTCAGCACTGACCCTCTGACAGTGCGGCACTCCCTCAGCACTGACCCTCTGACAGTGCGGCACTCCCTCAGCACTGACCCTCTGACAGTGCGGCACTCCCTCAGCACTGACCCTCTGACAGTGCGGCACTCCCTCAGCACTGACCCTCTGACAGTGCGGCACTCCCTCAGCACTGACCCTCTGACAGTGCGGCACGCCCTCAGCACTGACCCTCTGACAGTGCGGCACTCCCTCAGCACTGACCCTCTGACAGTGCGGCACGCCCTCAGCACTGACCCTCTGACAGTGCGGCACTCCCTCAGCACTGACCCTCTGACAGTGCGGCACTCCCTCAGCACTGACCCTCCGACAGTGCGGCACTCCCTCAGCACTGACCCTCTGACAGTGCGGCACTCCCTCAGCACTGACCCTCTGACAGTGCGGCACTCCCTCGGCACTGACCCTCTGACAGTTCGGCACTCCCTCGGCACTGACCCTCTGACAGTGCGGCACTCCCTCGGCACTGACCCTCTGACAGTGCGGCACTCCCTCGGCACTGACCCTCTGACAGTTCGGCACTCCCTCGGCACTGACCCTCTGACAGTGCGGCACTCCCTCGGCACTGACCCTCTGACAGTGCGGCACTCCCTCAGCACTGGCCCTCTGACAGTGCGGCACTCCCTCAGCACTGGCCCTCTGACAGTGCGGCACTCCCTCAGCACTAGCCCTCTGACAGTGCGGCACTCCCTCAGCACTGACCCTCTGATGGTGTGGCACTCCCTCAGCACTGACCCTCTGACAGTGCGGCGCTCCCTCAGCACTGACCCTCTGACAGTGCGGCGCTCCCTCAGCACTGACCCTCCGACAGTGCGGCGCTCCCTCAGCACTGACCCTCTGACAGTGCGGCACTCCCTCAGCACTGACCCTCTGACAGTGCAGCACTCCCTCAGCACTGACCCTCTGACAGTGCGGCACTCCCTCAGCACTGATCCTCTGACAGTGCGGCGCTCCCTCAGCACTGACCCTCTGACAGTGCGGCACTCCCTCAGCACTGACCCTCTGACAGTGCGGCGCTCCCTCAGCACTGACCCTCTGACAGTGCGGCGCTCCCTCAGCACTGACCCTCCGACAGTGCGGCGCTCCCTCAGCACTGACCCTCTGACAGTGCGGCACTCCCTCAGCACTGACCCTCTGACAGTGCGGCGCTCCCTCAGCACTGACCCTCTGACAGTGCGGCACTCCCTCAGCACTGACCCTCTGACAGTGCGGCACTCCCTCAGCACTGACCCTCTGACAGTGCGGCGCTCCCTCAGCACTGACCCTCTGACAGTGCGGTGAATCGTGGCTGCAGTTTAGGAATATGAGGATGGTTTCAGTGGTTTGGTTCTGTCTTGGGGACATTGACTCGCTTCCTCTTGATGCCGGTCCTTCAGATTTCTGAGGCGAGTGTTTCAGATTTTTGGTAAAGTTTGTGAAAAGGAACTCTGTCCCGTCACGAATCCACAGTCCTGCTCACAACAGCCTCTGGAATTATCCTTCTCCAGAAAGCATCAAGTCTGGAGATAAATTCACAGCCGAGTGGATCGATTTCTGATTTCTGTGAGTTCTGACGATTCGAGATTGGAGAATAAATATTGTGTTGACGGAGGTCAGGTCCAGGTCAGCCATGAATGCTGTTCCTAGCACAAGGGGCTGAATGGCCTGTGCTGTTGCTCTGTGGATATTTCCCTGTGATGCTGTGTTCCATTGGTCTGTCTTTGTTGCCGTGTCTCTGGGTGCCATGTTGTGCTGTTTCTTGCTCCAATCGTTCTTTGGATCCCAGTGAGGAATTTGCTTTAAAATGGAGATCAGACTCTTCCAATTGAGATCATGTCTACAAATGCAACCCTCCACGAACAGCAGGTCCACAGTGAACACACCAACTGACAGATCAAAGGACAGACTTGAGTCGCGCTCCAGCCTCTCGCACCACTGGGACCTCCTATCGTGTTTAATTTGGCTGACGTACTGCCTGACTCACTGGGGTTTGATGATTGGACAGACTGGCAGAACCAGCTCCGGTTTCTGTGAGGCCAGAAGGATTGTTTTGTTCAGAGGGCAGTGAAGGCAGAGGGAGATCGAAGAACAAAGTACAGCACAGGAACAGGCCCTTCGGCCCTCCAAGCCTGTGCTGAGCATGTTGCCTTACGGAGCCCATATCCTTCCATTCCCATCCTAGTCGTGTATCCCTCCAGTTGCCCCTTCAACACCGCGATCGTACCTGTTCCCACCACCTCCCTGGGCACCGCACTCCAGACGTTCACCACCCCCTGTGTGTAGAAACCTGCCTCGCACATCTCCTCGAAACTTCTCCCCTGCACCGAAAACCCATGTCCCCCGTATGTGATGTTTCGATCCTCGGATCGGGAAGGGGTTTCCCAACAGGGCAGAGCAGGTATTGAGCTGCTCCTATTGGTGGAAGGATTGGGAATCAGAAAGCCATGTGATTGGTGTAAGCAGCATTGGGGAGTGAGGAAATTCACTGGACTCTGGGGAGGGGCCAGCTGATTGGAAACAGCAAATGTGACTCCACTGTTTAAAAAAGGAGAGATAGACAAAAGGTAGGTAACTGTAGGCCGGTTAGCTTAACTTCTGTAGTAGAGAAAATGCTTGAATCTATCATCAAGGAAGAAATAGCGAGACATCTGGATATAAATTGTCCCATTGGGAAACGCAGCACGGGTTCATGAAGGGCAAATTCGTCATGTTTGACTAATTTGGTGGAATTCTTTGAGAACATTACATGTGTAGTGGACAATGGGGAACCTGTGGATGTGTTTCTGGATTTCCAGAAGGCATTTGACAAGTTGCCGCACCAAAGACTGCTACATAAGATAAAGTTGCATTGTGTTACAGGTAATGTATTAGCATGGATAGAGGATTGATTAACTAACAAAGCAAAGAGTGGGGGTAAATGGGTGTTTTTCTGGTTGGTGATCAGTGACTAGGGGTGTGCCTCAGGGATCAGTGTTGGGGCCGCAATTGTTTACGATTTACATACGTGGTTTGGAGTTGGGTTCCAAGTGTAGTGTGTCACAATTCACAGATGATACTAAGATGAGTGGCAGAGTAAAGTGTGCAAAGAGATATAGATAGTCTAAGTGAGTGGGTGAGGGTCTGGCAGATGGAGTACAATGTTGGTAAATGTGAGCTCATCCATTTTGCTGGGAATAACAGCAAAATGGACCATTATTTAAATGGTAAAAAATTGCTGCTGCTGTGCAGAGGGACCTGGGTGTCCTTGTGCAGGAATCTCAGAGTTGGTTTCCAGGTGCAGCAGGTAATGAAGAACGCAAATGGAATTTTGTCCTTCATTGCCAGAGGGATGGAGTTTAAAAACAGTGAGGTTATGTTGCAGCTGTATAAGGTGCTGATGAGGCCACGCCTGGAGTACTGTGTACAGTTTTGGTCTCCTTACTTGAGAAAGGATATACTGGCACTGGAGGGGGTGCAGAGGAGATTCACTGGGTTGATTCTGGAGTTGAGCGGCTAGATTTATGAGGAGAGACTGAGTAGACTGGGGATATACTCATTGGAATTCAGAAGAATGAGGGGAGATCTTATAGAAACATATAAGATTATGAAGGGAATAGATAAGATAGAAGCAGGGAAGTTGTTTCCACTGGCGGGTGAAACTAGAACTAGGGGGGGATAGCCTCAAAATAAGGGGGAGCAGATTTAGGACTGAGTTGAGGAGGAACTTCTTCACACAAAGGGTTGTGAATCTGTGGAATTCCCTGCCCAGTTGAGGCTCCCTCAGTGAATGTTTTTAAGGCAAGGATAGATAGATTTTTGAACAGTAAAGGAATTAAGGGTTATGGTGAGCGGGTGGGTAAGTGGAGCTGAGTCCATGAAAAGATCAGCCATGATCTTGTTGAATGGGGGAGCAGGCTCGAGGGGCCGAATGGCCCACTCCTGCTCCTAGTTCTTATGTTCTTATGCCCCGCCCCCCCCACTGCCTCCCAAATGCCTTCTGGAAATCCAGATACACATCCACAGGTTCCCCATTGTCCACTACACATGTAATGTTCTCAAAGAATTCCACCAAATTAGTCAAACATGACCTGCCCTTCACGAATGCATCTTCCCAATGGGACAATTTATATCCAGATGTCTCGCTATTTCTTCCTTGATGATAGATTCAAGCATTTTCTCTACTACAGAAGTTAAGCTAACCAGCCTACAGTTACCTACCTTTTGTCTATCTCTTTTTTTAAACAGTGGTGTCACATTTGCTGTTTTCCAATCTGTGGGAACCCACCCCAGAGTCCAGTGAATTTTGGTAAATTACCACTAGTGCATTTGCTATTTCTCCCACCATCTCTTTTATACTCTGGGATACATTCCATCAGGACCAGGAGACTTGTCTACCTTTAGCCCCAATAACTTGCCCAATACTACCTCTTTCGAGATAATGATAGTTTCTGGGTTCTCACCTGCCATCGCCTTCCTGTCATCAATTTTTGGCATGTTATTTATGTCTTTCACTGTGGAGACAGACACAAAATTCCTGTTCAATGCCTCAGCCATTTTCTCATTTCCAGTTATTACATCCCCTTCTCATCCTCTAAAGAGCCAATGTTTACTTTAGCCACTCTTTTTCATGTTATATATTTGTAGAAACATTTGCTATCTGTTTTTATATTCTGAGCTCGTTACTCTCATAATCCATCTAATTTTTCTTTATAGCTTTTTTCGTGGCTTTCTGTTGACCTTTACAAATTTCCCAATCCTCTAGTTTCCCACTAATCTTGGCCAATTTGTATACATTTTCTTTCAATTTGATACCTTCCTCTATTTCCTTAGATATCCATGGCTGATTATCTCTTGTTCGACAGTCCTTCCTTATCACTGGTATATACTTTTGCTGAGCACTGTGAAAGATCACTTTGAAAATCCTCCACTGTTCCTCGATTGTCCCACCATAAAGTTTTTGCTCCCAGTCTGCCTTAGCCGACTCTTCCCTCCTCCTTTGTAGCCTCCTTTATTTAAGCACAAGACACTGGGATTGGATTTTACCTTCTCACGCTCCATCTGTATTTTAAATTCAACCATACCGTGATCGCTCCTTCCGAGAGGATCCCCTAACTGTAAGATCATTAATTATTCCCGTCTCATTACATAAACCCAGCTTGCAGGTGCAGCAGGTGGTCAGGAAGGCGAATGGGATGCTGGCCTTCATCGCGAGGGGGATTGAATATAAAAGTAGGGAGGTCTTGCTGCAGCTGTATAGGGCATCGGTGAGGCCGCAGCTGGAGTACTGTGTGCAGTTTTGGGCGCCGTACTTACGCAAGGATATTTTGGCCTTGGAGGGAGAGCAGAGGAGGTTTACTAGGCTGATACCGGAGTTGAGGGGGTTGAGCTATGAGGAGAGGCTGAATAAACTAGGCTTGTACTCGTTAGAGTTTAGAAGAATGAGGGGAGATCTCATTGAGACATATAAGATGATGAATGGGATGGATAGGATAGAGGTGGAGAGACTCTTCCCGCTCAGAAAGGACAGTAGGACTAGGGGGCACAGCCTCAAGATAAAGGGGGGAGCGGTTTAGAACGGAGTTGAGGAGGAATTTCTTCACTCAAAGGGTGGTGAATCTCTGGAATTCTCTGCCCGTTGAAGTGGTGGAGGCTGCCTCGCTAAATATTTTTAAGACGCGGGTTGATGGGTTTTTGATAAGAGAGGGGATTAAGGGTTATGGGGAGAGGGCGGGAATGTGGAACTGAGCCGCGACAGATCAGCCATGATCTTATTGAATGGCGGGGCAGGCTCGAAGGGCTGGATGGCCTACTCCTGCTCCTATTTCTTATGTTCTTATGTTACATCTGGGATAACTTGCTCCCTTGTTGGTTCCATTACAGACTATCACGGATACATTCTATAAACTCCTTCTCAGCGCTGCCTTGACCAACCTGGTTTGACCAATTGAAATGTAGATTAAAATCCCCCATGATAATTGCTGTATCAGTTTTACCCTCATCAGTTATTTCTCTGTTTATTTTTCGCCCCACCATGCTGTCATTATTTGGAGATCTGTAGACTATGCCTGTGAGTGACTTTTTCTCCTTACTATTTCTAACTTCCACCCAAATGGATTCAACCTTTTTTTTCCATATGGGTGAGTGTGGGGGTTGGGTTATGGGGGTCAGGGGTGTGTGGCTGATGGAGGTGGGGGTGTTTTGGGTTTGTGGGGGGATGGGGGAATGGGGCTGATGGAGGTGGGGATGTTGTGGGGTGGTGGGGGTGGGGTCGGGGGGATGGGGGTGTGGGAGTAGCAGGGTCCTGGGCTGTCTCTTGTATCTTACTGTCTGATTTGGGGGCAGCAGTTTGAGTTTCTCGCTCTGTCCGGTTCTCGGTTGCTGCAACTTGACAAACTAGGGAAGTGAGTGGAGTTTCGAGAGAAGTTTCTCTATTAATTCCCAGCAGGATCTTGCTGCTATTCGCTGCCTGAATCACTCAATCTTTACAGCACACACACCATTGGGTCATTTTACAAAGTAAATTCCTGCCAACAAACTCATTCCAAACATCTGTGATCACTAATTGTTGGAAAGATGAGATTAGATCCAGAACAGTGAGGTAGACAGCAGCCAGTCACAGGCCAGTACGCAACGGTAAATACATTCCCAACACAACCTCATCTGCCCAAAACCTTCTCCAAAGTCATCATTTCTATTCCCGGTGCGATGACTCCGCATTAACCCCCACCTTGAAGAAAGACCCATGGTTTCTCTGTTAGTCAGAGTGTTGGTTCAGTGACATTGCTCTGATAGCAAATACCAACGGCAAATAGCATTCTCCACAGCTGCTAAAAGTCAAAGAACAGAGAACAGAAACAGGCCCTTCGGCCCATCCAAGCCTGTGCTGATCATGCTGCCCTGAACTGAAACCGAATGCACTGACGGAGTCCGGATCTTCCATTCCCGTCCTGTTCATGGATTCCTCTAGCTGCCCCTGAAATGCCGCGATCGTACCTGCTCCCACCCCCTCCTCGGGCAGACACTCACCTCCCTCTGCGTGAAAAAAACGCCTCATTCAGTCTGTGGATGGCCCGACTAGAAAGGGGACAAAACTTGACTTCCTCTTGGGAAATAAGGAAGGGCAAGTGACAGAAGTGTTAGTGAGGGATCACTTTGGGACCAGTGATCATAGTTCCACTAATTTTAAGATAGCTATGGAGAATGACAGGTCTGGCCAAAAGTTACAATTCTAAATTGGGGCAAGGCCAATTTTGGTGGTATCAGACAGGAACTTTCAAAAGTTAATTGGGGGAGTCTGTGGGAAGACAAAGGGATGTCTGGTAAGTGGGAGGCTTTCAAAAGTGTGTTAACCAGGGTTCAGGGTAAACACATTCCTCTTAGAGTGAAGAACAAGGCTGGCAGAAGTCGGGAACCCTGGATCACTCGGGATATTGAGGACCTGGTGAATAAGAAGAAAGAGGCACGTGACATGCATAGGCAGCTGGGATCAAGTGGATCCCTTGAAGAGTATAGAGGGTGTAGGAGTAGAGTTAAGAGGGAAATCAGGAGGGCAATAAGGGGACACAAAGTTGTTTTAGCAGAAAAGGCAAAGGGGAATCCAAAGAGCTTCTACAAATACATAAAGGCCAAAAGAGTAACAAGGGAGAGAGTAGGGCCTCTTAAGGATCAACAAGATCATCTATATGCAGATCCACAAGAGATGGGTGAGATCCTAAATGAATATTTCTCATCAGTATTTACTGTTGAGAAAAGTATGGATGTTAGGAAACTTGGGGAAATAAATAGTGATGTCTTGAGGAGTGAACATATTACAGAGAAGGAGGTGCTGGAAGTCGTAAAGCGCATCAAGGTAGATAAATCCCCGGGACCTGACGAAGTGTATCCCAGGACATTGTGGGAGGCTAGGGAGGAAATTGTGGGTCCTCTAGCCAAGATATTTGAATCATCGAGAGTCACGGGTGAGATGCCTGAAGATTGGAGGGTGGCAAATGTTGTGCCTTTGTTTAAAAAGGGCTGCAGGGAAAACATAGAACATAGAACACTACAGCACAAACATGTACTCATCCAGAAGTTTTTTAAAAGACCCCAGCGAGTTTGCCTCCACCACAACCGACGGCAGCCGATTCTACTCACTCACCACCCTCTGAGAGAAAAACTTACCCCTGACATCTCCTCTGTACCTACTCCCCAGCACCTTAAACCTGTGTCCTCTCGTAGCGACCATTTCAGCCCTGGGAAATAGCCTCTGAGAATCCACCCTATCTATTCCTCTCAACATTTTATAAACCTCTATCAGGTCCCCTCTCATCCTTCGTCTCTCCAGGGAGAAGAGTCCCAGCTCCCTCAACCTATCTTCATAAGGCATGCCTCCCAATCCAGGCAACATCCTTGTAAATCTCCTCTGCACCCTCTCAATAGCTGCCACATCCTTCCTGTAATGAGGCGAACAGAACTGCGCACAGTACTCCAAGTGGGGTCTGACAAGGGTCTTATAAAGTTGCAGCATTACCTCCCGACTCCCAAACTCAATCCCGCGATTAATGAAGGCCAGTACACCATACGCCTTCTTAACCACATCCTCCACCTGCAAGGCTGATTTAAGAGTCCTATGGATCTGGACCCCAAGATCCCTCTGCTCTTCAACCCAGCTGAGACTCCTACCCTTGATATTGTACTCCTTCATCCCATTGGTCCTGCCAAAATGGACCACTGCACATTTATCCTGGGAACTGCAGGCCAGTGGGCGTCACATCTGTAGTAGGTAAATTATTGGAAGGTATTTGGAAAGACAGAATCTACAGACATTTAGAGATGGAAGAGATGATGAGGGACAGTCAGCATGGCTTTGTGAGTGGAAAATCATGTCTCACAAATTTAATTGAGTTTTTTGAAGGGGTAACCAAGAAGGTAGATGAGGGCAGTGCAGTTGATGTTGTCTACATGGACTTTAGCAAGGCCTTTGACAAGGTACTGCATGAGATTAAACCACACGGGATCCAGGGTGAGGAATCTAAATGGATACAAAAGTGGCTTCTTGATATTTACTACCAAATAAACCTTTTGGACTTTAACCTGGTGTTGTCAGACTTCTTACTGTGTTTACCCCAGTCCAACGCCGGCATCTCCACTTCTTGACAGAAGCCAGAGGGTGGTTGTAGAGAGTTGTTTTTCAAACTGGAGGCCTGTGATCAGTGGTGTGCCTCAGGGATCAGTGCTGGCCCACTGTTATTTGTCATTTATATTAATGATTTGGATGAGAATATAGGAGACATGGTTAGTAAGTTTGCAGATGACACCAAGATTGGTGGCATAGTGGACAGTGAGGAAAGTTATCTCCAATTGCAACGGGATCTTGATCAATTGGGCCAGTGGGCTGACAAATGGCAGATGGAGTTTAATTTAGACAAATGCGAAGTGATAAATTTTGGTAGATTGAACCAGTGCAGGACTTACTCAGTTAATGGTAGGTCGTTGGGGGAGAGTTAAAGAACAAAGAGATCTAGGGGTACAGGTTCATAGCTCCTTGAAAGTGGAGTCACAGGTGGACAGAGTGGTGAAGAAGGCATTCAGCATGCTTGGTTTCATTGGTCAGAACATTGAATACAGGAGTTGGAATGTCTTGTTGAAATTGTACAAGACATTGGTAAGGCCACACTTGGAATACTGTGTGCAATTCTGGTCACTCTATTATAGAAAGGATATTATTAAACTAGAAAGAGTGCAGAAAAGATTTACTGGGATGTTACTGGGACCTGAAGGATTGAGTTATAAGTAGAGGCCGGATAGACTGGAACTTATTTCTCCAGAGTGTAGGAGGCTGAGGGGTGATCTTATAGAGGTCTATAAAGTAATGAGGGGCACAGATCAGCTAGATAGTCAATATCTTTTCCCAAAGGTAGGGGAGTCTAAAACTAGAAGGCTTAGGTTTAAGGTAGAGGGGAGAGATACAAAAGGGTCAGAGGGGCAATTTTTTTCACACAGAGGGTGGTGAGTGTCTGGAACGAGCTGCCAGAGGCAGTAGTAGAGGCGGGTACAATTTTATCTTTTAAAAAGCATTTAGACAGTTACATGGGTACGATGGGTATAGAGGGATATGGGACAAATGCCGGCAATTGGGATTAGCTTAGGGGTTTAAAAAAAAGGGCAGCATGGATAAGTTGGGCCAAAGGGCCTGTTCCTGTGCTGTAAACCTCTATGACTCTAACAGGAAGTGGGAGGAGGTGGGGAAATGTGATGAGAATTATTTGCTGATATGAACAATGAGGGTGAGAATGGACAGTCTGGGCTGAATGGCCTGTTGTTTAATTCCATGTTCAACAGTAAGTTTCCATTCATTCCCATCCAATCAGCATCTCAAATTGTGAACACTTCCTGCAATAAAAATGTTCTCCATTTCTGATGTTGACGCTGTTCCCGAGGGATTCCTGACGTCGGAACATGTTTGGAGAAACATTCCGAAACAATCACCCTCACAATCTGCCCCTCCCAGAGCTTCCCGGGACTGGGTGAAGGATCCTGCCTCTAATTCCTGGCTCACTGCACTGGTGAGCTGGAATCTGTCCCTGTCCTGGGTACAGCACCCACAGGGTGAGCTGGAATCTGCCCCCGTCCTGGGTACAGCACCCACAGGGTGAGCTGGAATCTGCCCCCGTCCTGGGTACAGCACCCACAGGGTGAGCTGGAATCTGCCCCCGTCCTGGGTACAGCACCCACAGGGTGAGCTGGAATCTGCCCCCGTCCTGGGTACAGCACCCACAGGGTGAGCTGCCTGCTGTGTGTAGGTGTCAATTAACCAGCAGAATCCTGGCAGCAGCGATCGATCAGGAACCGAGTTAATGAGCATTCTGGCACTTGGTTACTTAGCAACAACAGTAACAAGAGCAAATACTCCAAATGGGAACTGGGTCAGAACCAGGTTTCATCCGTCAAAACTATCCCCAAGGTTCTAGGTCTCCCTGACATTTCGTTCCGTTCACTAAACCTGAGCAGTAACAGCTGGAGTAGAGACATCCCCCCTCGACACTCACCCACAAAGCAAACTGGTTCATCCAGTTCACAGTTTGAAAGTCAGATTGCCGACATTGATCCTGGATGAGACAGGCAGGCTGTATCCCTGTATCTCCCAACCCTCCAACATCACTACAAGGGTGTTATAACAGAGGGTCTTACACTGGGGTGAGAGAGAGAGTGAGAGAAAGATCGAGAGAGAGAGAGAGGGAAATAGAAAGAGAGTGAGAGATTAAGAGAGAGAGAGAAATAGAGAGAGGGGTTCAAAAGTGAGAGCGCAAGAGAGAGGGATACGACAGAAAGAGAGAGAGGGGTAAAATAGAGAGAGAGAGAGAAAGAGGCGTATAACAGAAACAGAGACAGAGGGGTATACTAAAGAGTGAGAGAGCAAGAGAAAGAGAGAGAGGAGTGAGGTGTAATAGAGAGTGAGGTGGGTAAATCAGGGAGTTGGTGTGTGACAAAGCCCCAGGAATAGAGGAAAAGGTCAATGTTAATGGGTTGTGGGAGTCAGTTCGCAGCAGGCTCTGGAGCTTTGACACGAGTACAGTTGGTGTTTGTTCTGGACGCTCCAGCCCTATGTACGTGGCTGTGACTGGAGAATGCCACATAGGAAGAGTTTGTTGATTATAAAATCCTCCAACTAGGAAATAACTCAGTGACTCTTAATGAGGTGGGGGAACTCGGGGCCACAGTTTGAGGATAAGGGGGAAACCTTTTAGAACTGAGGTGAGGAGAAATTTCTTCACCCAGAGGATGGGGAATGTGTGGAATTCACTCCCACAGAATGGAGTTGAGGCCAAAAGGTCTGATTTTGAGACAAAATTAGATATAGCTCTTGGGGCTAAAGGGATCAAAGGTGGGTGGGAGGGAGGGGGAATCACGATATTGAATTTGATGATCAGCCATGATCAAAATGAATGATGGAGCATGCTCGAAGGGCCGAATGGCCTCCTCCTGCTTCTAGTTTCTATGTTCCTCTGAGTACTTTATTCATCAAGGAGAAGGACATGATGGATGCTGAGGTCAGGGATGTGAACGCTCTAGAGAACATCAATATATCAAAGGAGGAAGTGTTGAGTATCCTAAATTGCAGTAAGGTAGACAAGGCCTCAGGGCCGGGTGGGATCAGGTCACTGCGGGAGGCAAAGGGAGAAATATCTGGGGCCCTAACAGATATCTTCACATCCTCTTTGATCAGAGGCGAGCTTCCAGAGGACTGGAGAATAGACAATGCTGTTCCCTTGGTTAAGCAAGGAAGCAGGAATAATCCAGGAAATTACAGGCCGGTGAGCCTGGTGTCAGTGGTGGGGAAGCTGTTGGAGAAGAAACTGATATTTGCACATTTGGAGGAAAATGGACTAGTCAGTGACAGGCTGCATGGATCTGTTCGGGGAAGGTCATTGAATTTTTCGAAAAGGTGACAAAGGTAATTGATGAGGGAAAGGCTGTGGATGTAGTTTATTTGGACTTTAGTAAGGTATTTGACAAGGCCTCACATGGCAGACTGATACAAAAACTAAAATCAGATGGGATTTGGGGTGGGCTGTCTAGATGGATACAGAACTGGCTCGGTTATAGAGGACAGAGAATAGCGGAGGAAGGGTGTTTTTCAGAATGGAGATCTGTAGTTAGTGGTGTTCCGCAGGGATCAGTGCTGGGACCTCTGCTGTTTGTAGTATCTATAAATGATCTGGAGGAAAATGTGGGGGGGTCTGATTAGTAAGTTTGTGGATGACGCAAAGACTGGTGGAGTTGCTGATAATGTCGGGGATTGTCAGAGGATCCAACAGGATAGAGATACATTGGAGACTTAGGTACAGAAATGGCAGATGGAGTTTAATCTGGACAAACGCGAGGTGATGCATTTTAGAGGATCAAATTTAGGTGTGAATTATACTGTAAATGGCAGAACCCTTAGGAACATTAACATACAGAGGGATCTGGGCGTGCAGGTCCACAGTTCCCTAAAAGTGCCAACACAGGTGGCCAAATTGATTTAGAATGCATACGGCACAGCCGGGGAACTGAGTACAGGAGTTAGAAAATCATGGCCACAATTCTCCCAAAAGTGCTGAATTTTTTGGAGAACTGTTCTAAGTTGCGACTGTTTTGTCAGATCAGCTTCTCACCTGAATCTCTGCACTCTGCGCACTGCAGAAATCCCAATTGTGAATCGCACTAAAAGCTCGGGGGAGGGTGGGGTGGTGGTGGTGGGGGGGTGGTGGGGTTTTTTGGGGGGGGGAGGGGGGGTGGTGGGGTTGTTGGGGGGGGAGGGTGGGGTGGTGGTGGTGGGGGGGTGGTGGGGTTGTTGGGGGGGGGAGGGGGGGTGGTGGTGGTGGGGGGGTGGTGGGGTTTTTGGGGGGGGGGTGGGGGGGTGGTGGGGTTGTTGGTGGGGGGGAAGGGTGTTATTCGGCCGGAGTTTAACAGTTCTGGAACTCCGCACATGCGCAGTGGCCCCAGCCTGTCGACCGCTGGCCAGCCCGGGACCCCCGCAGTGCTGCCCCTCCAGACCCTCCCCCCACGGCCTGATTGTGGCCCCCACAACAATTCCTGGGCCAGCCCTGACCCCACCCTGCTCCCAGGGCACCCCAGTGAGCAAGCCCCACCCGCCCAGCTATGGCGATCCCCTCACACCCTCCCTCATCACAGCAGAGCCCCCCCCCCACCTCCACTGGCCTCCCTGAGGTCAGACACCCCCTCCCCCCCCACCCGCCCCACCAGGGGCCAGGCCCCACCCCCGCAGATCACCCCTTTCCCCACCCTGCCAGCCTTCCTCTGTCCCAAGCCAATCCCTGTGCAGAGTGGCAGCAGGACCGCCCCCCCCCCATCAATCATTCCTAGGCCCTGCCCACAATAGGCCCCACCCCCTTGGCACTGCCTGATGCCCAGTGAGCTGTTCCAAGGTGCCCATGCCCAGGGGCACCACCCGCCCAACACCTGACCGCCCCCCCCCCAACCCCCAGGGATCACCGAATGCCCCCCCCCCCCTCACTCCGGCAGGGTCTCCCGCTGGTTCCCCAAACGTGGGGAGCTAGTCTGAATCCCGCCAGAATGAGCTGCTCCTGGTGGGGTGGGAGATTCGATCGGGACTGCGACTGTTGACTGGGTCTGGGAGATGCACGTGTGTTCCCAGCATGTGTACAAATAGAACATAGAACATTACAGCGCAGAACAGGCCCTTCGGCCCTCGATGTTGCGCCGACCAGTTAAAAAAGCAATGAGCCTCTAACCTAAACCAATCCCTTTCCATCCATAAACCTATCCACGGATCTCTTAAACGCCCCCAAACTAGGCGCATTTACAACCGCAGCAGGCAGGGCATTCCAATCCCTCACCACCCTCTGGGTAAAGAACCTACCCCTGACATCAGTCCTATAACTACCACCCCTTAATTTAAAGCCATGCCCCCTCGTGCTAGCTTTCTCCATCCGAGGAAAAAGGCTATCACTATCCACCCTGTCTAAACCTCTAATCATCTTATATGTTTCAATAAGGTCCCCTCTTAGCCGCCTTCTTTCTAACGAAAACAACCCCAAATCCCTCAGTCTCTCCTCATAGGACCTCCCCTCCATACCAGGCAACATCCTGGTAAACCTCCTCTGCACCCTCTCCAAAGCCTCCACATCCTTCCTGTAATGTGGGGACCAGAACTGCACACAGTACTCCAAGTGCGGCCGCACCAGAGTTGTGTACAGTTGCAACATGACGCTGCGGCTCCTAAATTCAATCCCCCTACCAATAAACGCCAAGACACCGTATGCCTTCTTAACAACCTTATCTACTTGATTCCCAACTTTCAGGGATCTATGTACACATACACCTAGATCCCTCTGCTCCTCCACACTATTCAGAGTCCTACCGTTTGCCCTATACTCTACACATCTGTTATTCCTGCCAAAGTGAATTACCTCACACTTCTCCGCATTAAACTCCATCCGCCACCTCTCGGCCCAGCTCTGCAACCTGTCCAAGTCTCTCTGTAAACTATGACACCCTTCCTCACAATCTACCACACCTCCGACTTTGGTGTCATCAGCAAATTTACTAATCCACCCAACTATGCCCTCATCCAGATCATTAATAAAAATTACAAACAGCAGTGGCCCCAAAACAGATCCCTGAGGCACACCACTCGTAACCGAACTCCATGACGAATATTTACCATCAACCACCACCGTCTGTCTCCTATCCGCCAGCCAATTCCTGATCCAATTTCCTAGATTACCCCCAATCCCATACATCTGCATTTTCTGCAGAAGCCTACCATGGTGAACCTTATCAAACGCCTTACTAAAATCCATATATACCACGTCAACTGCCTTACCCCCATTCACCTCCTTGGTCACTTTCTCAAAGAACTCAATAAGGTTAGTAAGGCACGACCTACCCGCTACAAAACCATGCTGACTGTCTCTAATCAATTCATTACTCTCTAAGTAACTATAAATCCTATCCCTAATAATTTTTTCTAAAACCTTGCCCACAACAGAAGTAAGACTCACCGGTCTATAATTCCCGGGAAAGAGGAGGCGGTGGAAGCAGGAACATTAACAACGTTTAAGAGGCATCTGGATGGGTACAGGAATAGGGAGGGAACAGAGGGATACGGACCGAGTAAGGACAGGAGGGTTTTTTAGTTTACTTAGAGCTTCATGATAGTACAGGCTGGGAGGGCCGAAGGGCCTGGTCCTGTGCTGTACTTTGTTCTTTGACCATGGTCTGAAGAAAGGAAGAGGGAAAAGTGAAACATCATCAAACTGGGGTCAGGTGACCTGGCGAGGAGCGCTGTTCAAGGGAAAGTGTCCCAAAGAGTGGGGGGAATAGGGAGGGGGATAGCGATAAGGAGGCCCAAACAAAGAAGAAGATCCCAAACTAGGCAGTGAGGGAGAAACAGGTCCCAGAAAACAGTCCCAGGGAAAGGACAAGGAGAGAGATGAGGAAACACATTCAAGAGAGAGAGAGAGGAGCAGAACAAATAACTCCGAGTTACAGAGAGAAAACTGTAGGGAACAGACTTGAAGCAACGTGAGATTGAGATAAGACAGAAGATCTGAGGAGGCAATGTGACTCCTTACCACGGCCTTTGGGTGAGTGGGGTTCTGATTGGCCTGGCTGAATATATCTGTAAGTGTGCTCAGAAGGTGAAGCTTGAGTGCATGTAAAGATTCAGGGGAAAGCAATGTCAGAAGGAGAGATTGGGCCCTGGAGGTGGATCCTTGTTGGCGATGTCTGAGTGAAAGTGTTGTTTGGAAGTGAATTCCGAGGTGAGTTTGAGTGTGGAGGTTGGAATCCCTCATGAGAAAGGCAGAGTTTCAGTGAGATCAGTTACATCGCGATGGAACAAGCTGGGGGGGCGGGGTGGGGGAGCGCGTTGATGGAAATCCATGGGATCTGTTTTAGTGACATCTGTCACTCATTTTGGGAAGTGTATACTCACTTAATATTCACATGTCCTGTGTACACACCCAGAGTATAGAGTAATATTGTAAAGTGTGTTAACTTTACAAATGTGTACACATCTATAAAGGGATTGCTGGGGTGAAGATTCTGAATGATACATTGGGGTTTGTATAGAGATCTTTCTGAAGTTTTTGTTGAGTGTAATGTTGTCCATTTTTATAGTTTAATAAACATTTTATTCTGTGTGTTAAGAATTCACAAACAGACTCCTGTGAATATGTTCAGTAACAATTAGGATCCATCGTGCCAGGTTTCACTCTGGGGTTTAATTTGTCCGGTATTAACACCAGCTGGGGAATATCCGGGGAGCGGGGGTCAGGATGGTAACAAGGGGAGGGATCCGACAACTTACAAAATGCTGAATTTCCGTGAATCTGTAAATCCGGAGTTATTCTGCTTGGGAACCGGATTGGCTGGGAAATATGTTCCAGAGAATGGGATTCAAACTGGGACTTTGGCTGTTGCTGAAAAACTCTGGGGAATAGAAACTGTCACAATGAATATTTAACATCTTAACAAACTGAGAGAGATCGCAGATAAAGTCCAGGTGGAAATGAGAGGGATTTAGAAAGGATGATGTGACTAAATTTACCCAACATTTAGAATCAAAAGGAGGGAAAGATCCAATTGATACATCAAAACTAGAACTCATTCCCATTCCGTTCGAAATAGAGCAGCTTGAGAGAGAGAGAGAGAGAAAGAGACAGAGAGACAGAGAGAGAGAGGGAGAGAGAGAGACAGAGAGACAGAGAGAGAGAGACAGGGAAACAGAGAGAGAGAGACAGACAGACAGACAGAGTGACAGAGAGAGAGAGACAGGGAATACAGAGAGAGACAGACAGACAGAGAGACAGAGAGAGAGAGACAGGGAATACAGAGAGAGACATACAGACAGACAGACAGAGACAGGGAAACAGAGAGAGAGAGAGGGAGACAGAGAGAAAGAGACAGAGACAGACAGACAGAGAGAGACAGAGAGAGGGAAAGAGAGACAGAAAGAGAAAAAAACAGAGAGACAGAGAGAGAGAGACAGAGAAAAATAGAGAGAGAAACAGAGAGAGAGGGAGACAGAGAGAGAGAGAGGGAGAGAGAGAGAGAGAGGAAGAGAGAGAGAACTAAGTGAGCCAGGGAGAGAGAGACAGAGAGAAATAGAAAGAGAGGCAACAAGTGTAAGACAGAAAATCAGACAAAGTGTGAGAGAGTGAGCGAGAGAGATAGAGACAGAGAGAGAATGAGAGAGTGAGCAAGAGAGAGACAGAGAGAGAAACAGAGATACAGAGAGAGAGAAACAGGGAGAGAGAGACAGACAGACAGAGAGACAGAAAGAGACAGAGAGAGAGGGAGAGAACCAAGAGAGCCAGAAAGGGAGAGACAGAGAGAGACAGAGACAGAGGGACAGAGACAGAGAGTAAAGAGAGAGCGAGAAAAAGAGAGACAGAGAGATAGAGAGAGAGGCAACGAGACTGAGACAGAGAATCAGAGAAAGTGTGAGAGTGAGCAAGACAGTGAGACAGAGTGAGGGAGAAACAGAGAGAGAGTGAGTGAAAGAGAGAGCGTGTGAGAGAGGGAGACAGAGAGAAGAGTGAGGGAGAGAGGGAGAATCAGAGAGAGAGTGAGAGAGAGACAGAGAAAGACAGAGAAACAAAGAGAAAGAGAGAGAGGCAAAGAGAGAGTAAGGGAGTCAGAGAGAGAGTGAAAGACTGAGCAAGAGAGAGAGACAGAGTGAGAGAGAAAAACAGAGGAGAGAGAGAGAAAAATAGAGAGAAAGAGAGGCAAAGAGAGAGCGTGACAGAGAATCAGAGAAAGTGTGAGAAAAAGACAGAGTGAGAGAGAAACAGGAAGTCAGAAAGAGAAATATAACTGAGAGTCACTCTGTTTTTGATGGAGAATAAATCAGTCAGAGCATTTTCAAATGATGAAAATTTCGGAACAGCGGGGGGAGCAGAGATGTTTAGAGAACTGAGTGCAAAAATCAGTGAAAGCTAAAGATGGTGTAATAACCTAGGAATCCTGATTGAAAGGAACATTGTTTATTCCAGAATGCAAAATAAATCCATTGCCATGGTATACACACACACTGCTCACTACCTGGGACTACTGTTCAGCAGGCCCAGTCCTGGGCCTGCCTTATGAAAGCGCAGACTACTGCCTGTTACCTGGGGAACTCATTCTCAAAGAGCCCCACAGGGAGATCAGTCAGTGATTCCCCATGGACATTGTGGGGGTTATCACAACAGCTACACGTTAAATCAAAGCAGAAAATAGGAATTTAGATTCATAAAGTTTTACAGCAAAGCCTTATGAAGTTAGGTTGAGGGAGCTGGGACTCTTTTCCCTGGAGAGACGAAGGTTGAGAGGCGACCTGATAGAAGTTTACAAAATGTTGAGAGGAATAGATAGGGTGGATTCTCAGAGGCTATTTCCCCGGTTTGAAATGGTCGCTACAAGAGGACACAGATTTAAGGTGCGGGGAGGGAGGTTCAGAAGTGATGTTAGGGGTAAGTTTTTCACTCAGAGGGTGGTGAGTGAATGGAATCGGCTGCCGTCAGTGGTGGTGGAGGCGAACTCGCTGGGGTCTTTTAAAAGACTTCTGGATGAGTATATGGGGTTTAATGAGATTGAGGGTTATAGATAGGTCTGTAGGTTGGTAGGTGATGTGGTCGGCGCAACTTGTGGGCCGAAGGGCCTGTTTGTGCTGTAGTGTTCTATGTTCTATGTTCTATGTAAAGCATTGTGTCAGTGCTGGCTCTTTGGAAGATCTACCCTATCAGTCCTCCCCTCACTCCTGCACCCCCCACCCCCTGCCCCGCACTGCCGCCCCGCTCCTTCCCAATATCTGTTACCAACCTTTCTCCATCAACTAATTCTCCAGTTTCTCTTTTGAAAGTTCCTGTTGAATCTGCTTCCACCGCCCATTCAGGCAGCGCCTTCCCAATCACAACTCACCGTGTAAAAATATTCTCCACCTTCCCCCTCTGCTTCTCTTCCTGATTCTCCTCAGCCTGTGTCCCTCCGGTTACCCCCCCCCCTCCTAATCCCCACCCCCACCCCCACCCACAGGAAACACTTCCTCCTCATTTACCCCATGCCTCAATTCCCTGCCTCTGCTCTGAGGGGAACAATCCCAGTCTCTGCAGCCTCTCCATGTGAACTGAGGTCCCTCACCCCTCGGAACATTCTAGTAAATCTCCTCCACGTCCCCCCCCCAAGGCCTTAACATCCTTCATAAAGTGTGGGGCCCAGAGGTGGACACACTCTCACTAGAGCTTAACCAGGGATTTATAAAGGGTTTCATTTAACTTCCTTCATTTTTACCTCGTTCCTTTATTAATAATATCAAAGATTCCAAATTAATTACAAAAGAAAATCCTTTTCAATTATTCCCCAGAACCGTAAAACCCCAGGACCGCCCACCGGAATGTCAGACTCCACACGGACAGTGACCCGAGGCTGGAATTGAACCCGGGACCCTGACGCTGCGAGGCAGCAGCACCGTGCCACCGTGCATTGAGGTTACAGTTTCGATAAGGCTCTTTCCTCGAGTAACTATCTTCATTCCACACCTCAGGGATGAGACAGGGAGTGGGGGTGCCCTGGAACGCTGCTGGGTTTAAAAGGATAAGGTTATGAGGAGCAGAATCCAGGTGAGAAGAACTGAGTGCTGATGGAATTGGGTGTTTAAGATGATTAAAGGATTTGACAGAATAAATCGAGAGAAAATGTTTCCTCTGGTTGGTCAGAGCTGGGGATACGGAGTAGGGGTGGGGAGAGGGGGTGAGGGGTGTGGGTGGGGATGGGGGGGTTGGGGGGCAGGGGTGGGGGCGGGTGGGGTGTGTGGAGTAGGGGTGGGGGTGGGGAGTAGGGGTGGAGGTGGGTGGGGGTGAGAAGTAGGGGTGGGGGTAGGAACTGGGGGAGTAGAGGTGGGGGAGGGGGTGTGGAGAAGGGGTGGGGGTGTGGAGAAGGGGTGGGGGTGGGAGGGGGTGGGGGTGGGGGAAGGGGCTTGGGGGTGGGCAGTAGGCGTGGGTGGGTAATGGTCGAGGGTGAGTCTGAAACGAGGGGGTAGACTGTTCAATGAGAACCAGGCCGTTGAAGGCCGTCATTGGAGAAATGTTGGAAATTGCAAACTCTCTCCTGTCAAAAGCAGTGAGTTATTTTTGGTGATTAATTAACATCAAGTCTCAATGGAACACTGACCTCAATTTTAACATCGGCCACTAATGAGATCTGGACGGGAATCAGAGACATTCCAACATCTTTGATTCAATAACTAGATTGCCAGAGTAAAGCTTCCTTTACCCACATCCCAGTCACAAAGTCATCTCCAATCACAGGGAGCGGATTTTAACAAAATGATCAAGGATTTGGAATGGGGGTGAAGGAGATTTATTAAAAACTGCACGAGGAGCTCAGGAAGGTAGAGGCTGTACAGAAATGACCAGAGGGACATCAAAGACCTTTTTAAAACTCTGACGGGGTTTGTTAGGATGGACAGAGAGATCAATGTCTCAGCATTGTGGGTGAGGCCATAACCCAGAGCATCAAAAATATCCCCAATTAATCCAATCGGGAATTCAGGAGAAAACTCTTCAGCCAAAGAGTGGGGAGAATGTGGGACTCGCTCCCACGGGGAGTGGGGAGAATGTGGGACTCGCTCCCACGGGGAGTGGAGAGAATGTGGGACTTGCTCCCACAGGGAGTGGGGAGAATGTGGGACTCGCTCCCACGGGGAGTGGGGAGAATGTGGGACTCGCTCCCATGGGGAGTGGGGAGAATGTGGGACTCGCTCCCACAGGGAGTGGGGAGAATGTGGGACTCGCTCCCACGGGGAGTGGGGAGAATGTGGGACTCGCTCCCACAGGGAGTGGGGAGAGTGTCGATGCGTCCCAGCGTTGACACAGTGAGGCATGGCCCAGCCAAGGAAAGCAATCCAGTGCTCTGGATCCCATTATCCCGTGGGATATCCTCCCACCTGTCCCCAAAAGCCTGTGGGTTGAGAATCGACTTGTTCAGCGGAATGAAGACCCCTGGCAAGAACTCAGG
This sequence comes from Carcharhinus amblyrhynchos, assembly GCF_965287045.1. Taxonomy (NCBI): domain Eukaryota; kingdom Metazoa; phylum Chordata; class Chondrichthyes; order Carcharhiniformes; family Carcharhinidae; genus Carcharhinus; species Carcharhinus amblyrhynchos. The sequence continues at coordinate 1,566,297 of NC_137348.1, forward strand.
GCCCAGAGTAAACTCTATCCTCCAATCTCGAGATAGCGAACGATGGCTACAACATCTGATTCACACTGAAAACTGCTTCTAAACTCAGATCAGCTGCAGATGCTAAAAGCTGAGAGATTCTGTTTATTGTTGGGTTGTGAAGGGATAGGGAAGCGGGGCAGATACATGGAATTGGGATAATAGCAAATGACTGCGGACGCTGGAATCTGAAACCAAAAGAGAAAATGCTGGAAAATCTCAGCAGGTCTGGCTTTAACAAAGGGTTGTCTGGACTCAAAACATCTTCCCTTTCCTCTCCTTACACATGCTGCCAGACCTGCTGAGATTTTCCAGCGTTTTCTCAAATGGGACTGAGCTGCAGATCAGCCGTGATTGAATAGAGGTGATAGATTAGCTGTGATAGAAGGCAGGGGGTTGGAAGCCCTCTCCCTGTTCCGAGGTTAGTGTTGGAACTGAGGACATTACACTGAGGGTGGGGGTGGCTGGTGAATGATAGGCTGCCGTCTCTCAGGCACGGTCGTTCCAGGAACTCGCTAATTCCCTGATTTGTTCAACTTGCTTTTTCAATGCATTTCATCGAGTTTCAAAGCTCACTTCGAATTAATTGAAAATACATCTGGTTCTGAACGGACTGAGAAAATCCTGAACCAATTACAAAGTAGACAAGGCTGCAGACTACCCGGATATACAGAGAGCACCAAACTTGTGGCTTCCCAGATGGCACCGTGTTCTTTCCTCTTGGGATGTCGGTGACAGAGGAAACGCTGAATTTATTACCCACCCCCAGTTACCCCCAGGGTGAGGAATATTCTGTGTATAGTGCGGAGGTTAGGAATGCCCCTTTCCCCTGAAGGCGCCGCACCTGCTCAAAGATATTTTGGCCTTGGAGGGAGTGCAGAGGAGGTTTACTAGGCTGATACCGGAGTTGAGGGGGTTGAGCTATGAGGAGAGGCTGAATAGATTAGGCTTGTACTCGTTAGAGTTTAGAAGAATGAGGGGAGATCTCATTGAGACGTATAAGATGATGAATGGGATGGATAGGATAGAGGTGGAGAGACTCTTCCCGCTCAGAAAGGACAGTAGGACTAGGGGGCACAGCCTCAAGATAAAGGGGGGGGGGCTGTTTAGAACGGAGTTGAGGAGGAACTTCTTCACTGAAAGGGTGGTGAATCTCTGGAATTCTCTGCCCGTTGAAGTGGTGGAGGCTGCCTCGCTAAATATTTTTAAGACGCGGGTTGATGGGTTTTTTGATAAGAGAGGGGATTAAGGGTTATGGGGAGAGGGCGGGAATGTGGAACTGAGCCACGACAGATCAGCCATGATCTTATTGAATGACGGGGCAGGCTCGAAGGGCTAGATGGCCTACTCCTGCTCCTATTTCTTATGTTCTTATGTCCCAAACTGGCCAATGTCAAATAAGAGAATAAGAACATAAGAACTAGGAGCAGGAGTGGGCCATTCGGCCCCTCGAGCCTGCCCCGCCATTCAATAAGATCATGGCTGATCTTTCCATGGACTCAGCTCCACTTACCCGCCCGCTCACCATAACCCTTAATTCCTTTACTGTTCAAAAATCTATCTATCTTTGTCTTAAAAACATTCAATGAGGGAGTCTCAACTGGGCAGGGAATTCCACAGATTCACAACCCTTTGTGTGAAGAAGTTCCTCCTCAACTCAGTCCTAAATCTGCTTCCCCTTATTTTGAGGCCATGCCCCCTAGTTCTAGTTTCACCCACCAGTGGAAACAACTTCCCTGCTTCTATCTTATCGATTCCCTTCATCATCTTATATGTTTCTATAAGATCTCCTCTCATTCTTCTGAATTCCAATGAGTATATCCCCAGTCTACTCAGTCTCTCCTCATAATCCAACCCTCTCAACTCCAGAATCAACCTAGTGAATCTCCTCTGCACCCCCTCCAGTGCCAGTATATCCTTTCTCAAATAAGGAGACCAAAACTGTACACAGTACTCCAGGTGTGGCCTCACCAGCACCTTATACAGCTGTAACATAACCTCGCTGTTTTTAAACTCCATCCCTCTGGCAATGAAGGACAAAATTCCATTTGCCTTCTTCATTACCTGCTGCACCTGGAAACCAACTCCTTGTGATTCCTGCACAAGGACACCCAGGTCCCTCTGCACAGCAGCATGCTGTAATTTTTTGTCATTTAAATAATAGTCCATTTTGCTGTTATTCCTACCAAACATTTACCAACATTGTACTCCATCTGCCAGACCCTCACCCACTCACTTAGACTATCTATATCTCTTTGCACACTTTACTCTGCCACTCATCTTAGTATCATCTGTGAATTGTGACACACTACACTTGGAACCCAACTCCAAACCACGTATGTAAATCGTAAACAATTGCGGTCCCAACACTGATCCCTGAGGCACACCCCAACAGCCATCATAACACTGTCTGAGCAGCCTTAATGGGGGGGGGGTAAGATTATCCCCCCACATCTCCTTCCAATGAGAGGAACCCCCCTCCCCCCAGAGAGAGGAACCCCCCTCCCCCCAGTGAGAGGAACCCCCCTCCCCCCTAGAGAGAGGAACCCCCCTCCCCCCAGTGAGAGGAGCCCCCCTCCCCCCAGAGAGAGGAACCCCCCTCCCCCCTAGAGAGAGGAACCCCCCTCCCCCCAGTGAGAGGAACCCCCCTCCCCCCAGTGAGAGGAACCCCCCTCCCCCCAGTGAGAGGAACCCCCCCTCCCCCCAGAGAGAGGAACCCCCCTCCCCCCAGTGAGAGGAACCCCCCTCCCCCCTAGAGAGAGGAACCCCCCTCCCCCCCGAGAGAGAGGAACCCCCCTCCCCCCAGTGAGAGGAACCCCCCTCCCCCCAGTGAGAGGAACCCCCCTCCCCCGAGAGAGAGGAACCCCCCTCCCCCAGAGAGAGGAACCCCCCTCCCCCGAGAGAGAGGAACCCCCCTCCCCCGAGAGAGAGGAACCCCCCTCCCCGCAGAGAGAGGAACCCCCCCTCCCCCCCGAGAGAGAGGAACCCCCCTCCCCCCAGTGAGAGGAACCCCCCTCCCCCCAGTGAGAGGAACCCCCCTCCCCCCAGTGAGAGGAACCCCCCTCCCCCCAGTGAGAGGAACCCCCCTCCCCCGAGAGAGAGGAACCCCCCTCCCCCCCGAGAGAGAGGAACCCCCCTCCCCCAGAGAGAGGAACCCCCCTCCCCCCCCAGAGAGAGGAACCCCCCTCCCCCCGAGAGAGAGGAACCCCCCTCCCCCCAGAGAGAGGAACCCCCCTCCCCCCCAGAGAGAGGAACCCCCTCCCCCCAGAGAGAGGAACCCCCCTCCCCCCCGAGAGAGGAACCCCCCTCCCCCCAGAGAGAGGAACCCCCCTCCCCCCCCGAGAGAGAGGAACCCCCCTCCCCCCTAGAGAGAGGAACCCCCCTCCCCCCAGTGGGAGGAACCCCCCTCCCCCCCGAGAGAGGAACCCCCCCTCCCCCCAGAGAGAGGAACCCCCCTCCCCCCAGTGGGAGGAACCCCCCTCCCCCCCGAGAGAGGAACCCCCCTCCCCCCAGAGAGAGGAACCCCCCTCCCCCCAGAGAGAGGAACCCCCCTCCCCCCAGAGAGAGAGGAACCCCCCTCCCCCCAGAGAGAGGAACCCCCCTCCCCCCAGAGAGAGAGGAACCCCCCTCCCCCCAGTGGGAGGAACCCCCCTCCCCCCCGAGAGAGGAACCCCCCTCCCCCCGAGAGAGGAACCCCCCCTCCCCCCCGAGAGAGGAACCCCCCTCCCCCCAGTGGGAGGAACCCCAGTCCCCACTCGGGACCTGTTGGCCAGTTGGGTGTCCAGCAACTGTGGGTGACCCAACAGCGCCAGAGGTCAGCAGTGGGCACTGCTGGGACTGCAGGTTGAAGTGGGTTGTGGAGAGAGGAAAATCTGGGGTTCGGGGCGGTCAGTCTCGGGGGGCAGGAGAAAAGGGGGGTGCTGTGTGGGTTTTGGTGGTCTGGCAGAAAGTGACAGAGGAGAGAGGATAATATTTTGGGGAAGGATGGGGGGGGGGGGGGGCCCCCGATGGTCACATGACCCAACATTCCTGTCCTTTAGCCAGCTGGGTGAAAAATGGCCTCTCCACCCCCTGAGCTAGACGCTGACACCAGCCCTATCCCACTGGCAGCATTGGAACGTTCTCCGGAGCCTCTGTCGTGCCGTCAGGAACGGTATTTGTTACTGAGATGGACGGGAAGAGGAGACCCAATCCTTACCAAGGCCTCAATCCATCAATCCCCACAGTTTCAGTGGCAGGGCCTCCCTCTGGCAGTGAAGCAGCCAGGAGCCGGCTGTACAGTCCCTACAAAACTGGATCCTAAATCCTGGATCAGAGCCAATTCCCCAACACAAACTGTTACAGCAAACCACTTAGCCTGATATTCAAACACAATTACACAAAGGTTACGACACTGGGACACGTCAAGGAGATGTTCACTGACCACCCAGAGACTGCCTCAAATCACATTCACTATCCTGCTCCCATTTCCCTTCAGCTTCCTGACCAATCCACTCTGAACATTAACACTTTCCCCTCCAAACACTGAGCCTGGTGCGGACTGCCATAAGAACATAAGAAATAGGAGCAGGAGTAGGCCATCTAGCCCTTCGAGCCTGCCCCGCCATTCAATAAGATCATGGCTGATCTGTCTTGGCTCAGTTCCACTTTCCCGCCCTCTCCCCATAACCCTTAATCCCCTCTCTTATCAAAAACCCATCAACCCGCGTCTTAAAAATATTTAGCGAGGCAGCCTCCACCACTTCAAGGGGCAGAGAATTCCAGAGATTCACCACCCTTTGAGTGAAGAAGTTCCTCCTCAACTCCGTTCTAAACCGCCCCCCTTTTATCTTGAGGTTATGCCCCCTAGTCCTACTATCCTTTCTGAGCGGGAAGAGTCTCTCCACCTCTATCCTATCCATCCATTCATCATCTTATACGTCTCAATGAGATCTCCCCTCATTCTTCTAAACTCTAACGAGTACAAGCCTAGTTTATTCAGCCTCTCCTCATAGCTCAACCCCCTCAACTCCGGCATCAGCCTAGTAAACCTCCTCTGCACTCCCTCCAAGGCTAAAATATCCTTGCGTAAGTACAGCGCCCAAAACTGCACACAGTACTCCAGTTGCGGCCTCACCAATGCCCTATACAGCTGCAGCAAGACCTCCCTACTTTTATATTCAATCCCCCTCGCTATGAAGGCCAGCATCCCATTCGCCTTCCTGACCACCTGCTGCACCTGCAAGCTGGGTTTTTGCGACTCATGCACAAGGACCCCGAGGTCCCTCTGCACCGTCGCCTGCTGCAGTTTTTCTCCACGTAAGTAATAATCCTTCCTACCATTCTTCCTACCAAAGTGGACCACCTCACACTTGCCAACATTAAATTCCTTTTGCCAGTTCCTGGCCCATTCGCCCAGCCTATCTAGATCCTTCTGTAGACTCTCCCCACCCTCCGCACAATTTGCCTTTCCACCAATTTTGGTGTCATCAGCAAATTTCGACACCCTGCACTCGATTCCCTCCTCCAAATCATCTATATAAATGGTAAATAGCTGAGGCCCCAGCACCGACCCCTGGGGCACCCCACTAGTCACCATCCGCCAATCCGAATAGCACCCGTTGACCCCCACTCTCTGCCTCCTATTTGACAACCAGTCCTCTATCCACGCTAACACCCTACCCCCAACTCCATGCCCCCTGACCTTCTGCAATAACCTCTTGTGAGGTACCTTGTCAAACGCCTTCTGAAAATCCAGAAAGACCACATCCACCAGCTCTCCTCTATCCACCGCCCTAGACACATCCTCATAGAACTCCAATAAATTTGTCAGACACGACTTCCCTTTAAGGAAACCGTGCTGCGTCTGCTCTATCAGGCAGTTCCCCTCAAGATGCCTCGCAATTTCCTCCTTGATGACGGATTCTAACAGCTACTCAACACCGATTGGATAATGAAACATCCCCTGCCCTCTACTCCAAACATCACTTTAATCTCATGTCTCCAGCCACTTGTACCAGACCCTCAATCACTGGAAATTGTCAACTTGGATCAAAACTGTACCTGTCCTGGGAGTGTTTGATGGGGACAGTGTAGAGGGAGCTTTACTCTGTATCTAACCCCGTGCTGTACCTGTCCTGGGAGTGTTTGATGGGGACAGTGTAGAGGGAGCTTTACTCTGTATCTAACCCCGTGCTGTACCTGTCCAGGGAGAGTTTGATGGGAACAGTGTAGAGGGAGCTTTACTCTGTATCTAACCCCGTGCTGTACCTGTCCTGGGAGTGTTTGATGGGGGACAATGTAGAGGGAGCTTTACTCTGTATCTAACCCCGTGCTGTATCTGTCCTGGGAGAGTTTGATGGGGGACAGTGTAGAGGGAGCTTTACTCTGTATCTAACCCCGTGCTGTATCTGTCCTGGGACTGTTTGATGGGGGGACAGTGTAGAGGGAGCTTTACTCTGTATCTAACCCCGTGCTGTACCTGTCCTGGGAGTGTTTGATGAGGGGACAGTGTAGAGGGAGCTTTACTCTGTATCTAACCCCGTGCTGTACCTGTCCTGAGAGTGTTTGATGAGGGGACAGTGTAGAGGGAGCTTTACTCTGTATCTAACCCCGTGCTGTACCTGTCCTGGGAGTGTTTGATCAGGGGACAGTGTAGAGGGAGCTTTACTCTGTATCTAACCCCGTGCTGTACCTGTCCTGGGAGTGTTTGATGGGGACAGTGTAGAGGGAGCTTTACTCTTATCTAACCCCATGCTGTACCTGTCCTGGGAGTGTTTGATGGGGACAGTGTAGAGGGAGCTTTACTCTGTATCTAACCCCTTGCTGTACCTGTCCTGGGAGTGTTTGATGAGGCTGGCTAGGGTGAATGTTGGTCCTTTAGAGGATGAGAAAGGGGACCTAGTGGTAGGGGATGGGGATATGGCTAAGATATTGAATAACTTTTTTGTTTCTGTCTTCACGGAGGAGGACGTGAATAATTTGCCGGGTGTTAGCGATGGAAAGGTGGTAGGACTGGAGGGTCTTAATGACATTACTGTTACTAGAAAGGCGGTGCTCGACAGACTGGAAGGGCTGATTGTGGACAAGTCCCCAGGACCGGATGGAATGCATCCGAGGGTTCTGAAACAAATGGCGGAGGTGATAGTGGATGCCTTGGTGGTTATTTTCCAAATGTCGCTGGATTCCGGGGAAGTGCCGGATGATTGGAAAACGGCTAATGTTACGCCGTTGTTTAAGAAGGGTGCCAGGCAAAAGGCGGGGAATGTGTGCATTTTTGGGCGCCGCACCTGCGCAAGGATATTTTGGCCTTGGAGGGAGTGCAGAGGAGGTTTACTAGGCTGATACCGGAGTTGAGGGGGTTGAGCTATGAGGAGAGGCTGAATAAACTGGGCTTGTACTCGTTAGAGTTTAGAAGAATGAGAGGAGATCTCATTGAGACGTATAAGATGATGAATGGGATGGATAGGATAGAGGTGGAAAGACTCTTCCCGCTCAAAAAAGACAGTAGGACTAGGGGGCACAGCCTCAAGATAAAAGGGGGGCGGTTTAGAACGGAGTTGAGGAGGAACTTCTTCACTCAAAGGGTGGTGAATCTCTGGAATTCTCTGCCCGTTGAAGTGGTGAAGGCTGCCTCGCTAAATATTTTTAAGATGCGGGTTGATGGGTTTTTGATAAGAGAGGGGATTAAGGGTTATGGGGAGAGGGCGGGAATGTGGAACTGAGCAGCGACAGATCAGCCATGATCTTATTGAATGGCGGGGCAGGCTCGAAGGGCTAGTTGGCCTACTCCTGCTCCTATTTCTTATGTTCTTATGACAGTGTAGAGGGAGCTTTACTCTGTATCTAACCCCGTGCTGTACCTGTCCTGGGAGTGTTTGATGGGGTCAGTTAGAGGGAGCTTTACTCTGTATCTAACCCCTTGCTGTACCTGTCCTGGGAGTGTTTGATGGGGGACAGTGTAGAGGGAGCTTTACTCTGTATCTAACCCCGTGCTGTACCTGTCCTGGGAGTGTTTGATGGGGACAGTGTAGAGGGAGCTTTACTCTGTATCTAACCCCTTGCTGTACCTGTCCTGAGAGTGTTTGATGGGGGACAGTGTAGAGGGAGCTTTACTCTGTATCTAACCCCGTGCTGTACCTGTCCTGGGAGTGTTTGATGGGGTCAGTTAGAGGAGCTTTACTCTGTATCTAACCCCTTGCTGTACCTGTCCTGGGAGTGTTTGATGGGGGGACAGTGTAGAGGGAGCTTTACTCTGTATCTAACCCCATGCTGTACCTGTCCTGGGAGTGTTTGATGGGGACAGTGTAGAGGGAGCTTTACTCTGTATCTAACCCCGTGCTGTACCTGTCCTGGGAGTGTTTGATCGGGGAACAGTGTAGAGGGAGCTTTACTCTGTATCTAACCCCGTGCTGTACCTGTCCTGGGAGTGTTTGATGGGGACAGTGTAGAGGGAGCTTTACTCTGTATCTAACCCCGTGCTGTATCTGTCCTGGGAGTGTTTGATGGGGACAGTGTAGAGGGAGCTTTACTCTGTGTCTAACCCCGTGCTGTACCTGTCCTGGGAGTGTTTGATGGGGGGACAGTGTAGAGGGAGCTTTACTCTGTATCTAACCCCGTGCTGTACCTGTCCTGGGAGTGTTTGATGGGGACAGTGTAGAGGGAGCTTTACTCTGTATCTAACCCCGTGCTGTACCTGTCCTGGGAGTGTTTGATGGGGACAGTGTAGAGGGAGCTTTAGTCTGTATCTAACCCCGTGCTGTACCTGTCCTGGGAGTGTTTGATGGGGACAGTGTAGAGGGAGCTTTACTCTGTATCTAACCCCGTGCTGTACCTGTCCTGGGAGTGTTTGATGGGGACAGTGTAGAGGGAGCTTTACTCTGTATCTAACCCCATGCTGTACCTGTCCTGGGAGTGTTTGATGGGGACAGTGTAGAGGGAGCTTTACTCTGTATCTAACCCCGTGCTGTACCTGTCCTGGGAGTGTTTGATGGGGGGACAGTGTAGAGGGAGCTTTACTCTGTATCTAACCCGTGCTGTACCTGTCCTGGGAGTGTTTGATGGGGGGACAGTGTAGAGGGAGCTTTACTCTGTATCTAACCCCGTGCTGTACCTGTCCTGGGAGTGTTTGATGGGGGGACAGTGTAGAGGGAGCTTTACTCTGTATCTAACCCCGTGCTGTACCTGTCCTGGGAGTGTTTGATGGGGGGACAGTGTAGAGGGAGCTTTACTCTGTATCTAACCCCGTGCTGTACCTGTCCTGGGAGTGTTTGATGGGGGGACAGTGTAGAGGGAGCTTTACTCTGTATCTAACCCCGTGCTGTACCTGTCCTGGGAGTGTTTGATGGGGACAGTGTAGAGGGAGCTTTACTCTGTATCTAACCCCGTGCTGTACCTGTCCTGGGAGTGTTTGATGGGGGGACAGTGTAGAGGGAGCTTTACTCTGTATCTAACCCCGTGCTGTACCTGTCCTGGGAGTGTTTGATGGGGGGACAGTGTAGAGGGAGCTTTACTCTGTATCTAACCCCGTGCTGTACCTGTCCTGGGAGTGTTTGATGGGGGGACAGTGTAGAGGGAGCTTTACTCTGTATCTAACCCCGTGCTGTACCTGTCCTGGGAGTGTTTGATGGGGGGACAGTGTAGAGGGAGCTTTACTCTGTATCTAACCCCGTTCTGTACCTGTCCTGGGAGTGTTTGATGGGGACGGTATGTAGAGATTTTCTCACTGTGATGAGCTGGTAATTGCTGGAGTTTCTGGGAAGACTCAGGGTTTTGCTGTGGGTCTGTGAACGAGCTGACGCCTCCTCTCGGCTGTTGGACGATGGGAAAATGTTTATAAACAAGTTGAGAAAATGCTTCCTTTGACTGAGTACTGGCCTGTGTACCTGGGCCGGGGGTGAACAGTCCAAACACTGTCCCAGGCTCTTTAACACATGAAAATCCCTCATTAATAACCAGGCACATGGTTCATAAATCTTCCATCATTAAAGGCAAGCACAGGGGAAGCTCTTTCTAAAGAAATAACCACCACTTTCCATCTCCCCTGAAGGAACATTCCAGATTTTGAGTGCACGGAAACTGCCAGAAGTCAGGAATTTGTTGATCTGCTCCTAATGTGTTCAGTACGAGAAATCCCCAGAATGAGATGTGATTGGATTTCTGTCCGTGTCTGTCACTCTCTCCGGCTCCCTCTGTCTCTCCCTCTCCCTCCCTGTCTCGGTGATTCAGTCACTCTTTCCTTTTCTCTTCTGTCTGTCACATTCCCTCGCTCTGTCTTGCCCTATTTCTCTTGTTCTCTCCCTCCATCTCTCTGTTTCCACATTCTGTTCATTGATGGTCACCGATGACTCTCCACTTTCTGTTTCTCTTCAGAATGAATTGGGTTTGAAACAGAAACAGGATGAATTTCCCATCTTTACCCTGCTGCTGCTGCACTATTTCCCAAACTGTCCGTCCTGATTTATTTCGTAACTGAGATGCAAACATCACCAAGAAATGAGTGGGAGTGAGGGGGGAGTGAGAGGGGAGTGAGGGGGGAGAGCGGGGAGTGAGGGGGAGTGAGGGGGAGTGGGCGGGGAGTGAGCGGGGAGTGAGGGGGGAGTGAGCGGGGAGTGAGGGGGGAGTGAGGGGGGAGTGAGGGGGGAGTGAGCGGGGAGTGAGGGGGGAGTGAGGGGGGAGTGAGCGGGGAGTGAGGGGGGAGTGAGGGGGAGTGAGAGGGGAGTGAGAGGGGAGTGAGGGGGGAGTGAGGGGGGAGTGAGGGGGGAGTGAGCGGGGAGTGAGGGGGGAGTGAGGGGGGAGTGAGGGGGGAGTGAGGGGGGAGTGAGCGGGGAGTGAGGGGGGAGTGAGGGGGGAGTGAGCGGGGAGTGAGGGGGGAGTGAGGGGGAGTGAGAGGGGAGTGAGGGGGAGTGAGGGGGAGTGGGCAGGGAGTGAGCGGGGAGTGAGGGGGGAGTGAGGGGGGAGTGAGAGGGTAGTGAGGGGGGAGTGAGAGGGGAGTGAGGGGGAGTGGACAGGGAGTGAGGGGGTAGTGAGCAGGGAGTGAGGGGGGAGTGGGCGGGGAGTGAAGGGGGAGTGAGGGGGAGTGGGCGGGGAGTGAGCGGGGAGTGAGGGGGGAGTGAGGGGGGAGTGAGAGGGTAGTGAGGGGGGAGTGAGAGGGGAGTGAGGGGGAGTGGACGGGGAGTGAGGGGGGAGTGAGCGGGGAGTGAGGGGGGAGTGAGGGGGAGTGGGCGGGGAGTGAGCGGGGAGTGAGCGGGGAGTGAGGGGGGAGTGAGGGGGGAGTGAGAGGGGAGTGGGGGGGTAGTGAGGGGGGAGTGAGAGGGGAGTGAGGGGGAGTGGACGGGGAGTGAGGGGGGAGTGAGCGGGGAGTGAGGGGGGAGTGAGCGGGGAGTGAGAGGGGAGTGGGGGGGTAGTGAGGGGGGAGTGAGAGGGGAGTGAGAGGGGAGTGAGGGGGGAGTGGACGGGGAGTGAGGGGGGAGTGAGCGGGGAGTGAGGGGGGAGTGAGCAGGGAGTGAGGGGGGAGTGAGGGGGAGTGAGGGGGAGTGAGAGGCGAGTGAGGGGGGAGTGAGAGGGGAGTGAGGGGGGAGTGAGCGGGGAGTGAGGGGGGAGTGAGGGGGGAGTGAGGGGGGAGAGAGAGGGGAGTGAGGGGGGAGTGAGCGGGGAGTGAGGGGGGAGTGAGGGGGGAGTGAGAGGGGAGTGAGGGGGTGTGGGCGGGGAGTGAGCGGGGAGTGAGGGGGGAGTGAGCGGGGAGTGAGGGGGGTGTGAGGTGGGAGAGAGAATGAAACCCCTCTCCCTCTATCGGCACTCTCCCCTCTTCAATCATGTTCTCCAGTTATGAGGCCAAGTGCTGTTGAGGTGCTGGCTGTGCGCCCATGGGGGGTGGAAGGTGCTGTGAACACCAGGACCCCTGACCTGGGGGTGGCGGGGGGTGGGGGGGGGGGGGGGGGAGGTGGTGCCTGTTCTCCCTGAGGTCGATGATCTGACCTTTCGAAGCCCCAATGATGAAGCTATTCATTGGCAGCAGGTGTTCAGCTCTGGGTCGGGCAGGAATCAGGATCTCACTGAGGCAGAGAGAGGCTTCGCTCCGTCCTCAATGCACGTCAGCATCAGTCACCTCTGGATTTAGGCCAATGGCTTTAGTGCTCTGCTCAACATCACAAGAACATCCTGCTGGAACTACGTTCCTGGGTGGATGTTACAGCTCACGGTGGGACAGCTCTTCACTCTCTGGTCCTGTTGTTCCCAAAGTGAGAGGATATGAGGATATTCCAGCTCCTCCGATGTGATGTGACGTTCCTTCATCTCCTCCAGGCACAAGTGATCTCTCCACTTGCAGTGCCAAGTTGTGCAGAGTGCAGTAGACCACATTAATGAGGGACACCCTCTGGGGGCTGGTAGGACGGCACCCCCTGAACAGTCTAGACATCTTACACAGTGCAGACACCTGCTCACCCTGCACACACATTGAAGCCTGGGCCTCATTGGAAGGAGCTGAAGCAGGCGCCTGTGACCCCTACACTGGCATCAATCTCAAATCTCATAGGTTGCTGGTAGCTAAGTCCCTGATTCAAATTTGATTGGCTAAATTCAAAACATAATCAAAACCCTGAAAGCCTGTTGCCAAGGCAACCCCGCTGTTTGGCCTTTGATACGATGTTTCAGTCTGTGTACCGGCACCACTGGTGCCCCTCTAAGCTCCGACTGAATGGAACCGTGCAATACTCTATCACCTTCTACAATTTTTTTATAATTTTACAAATACCAAGTTCCCAAAACCTTCCCCCTTCAGGAAGAAATGAACCATCAGTGTGAAAAGATGGCTTCATTTTTATCTCTCTTTTAAACTCATGATAAAGCATCTGCAATAACATGTTTGCAACTCACACCCTGTACAATCTGTAAATCCCTGTAACATGAGATTCCAACAAAACAGTCTGGTATTGTTGTCATTAAATATTTCAAGAAATATCGCAGGATTGTGATCGATATTCACTATTGTCTCTGATGCGTTGTTAGTAAATATTAAAATACTGTAATTTAACTGCTGGAATTTTACTGCCTGGTACCCGAGGCCACTCTGCAAGCCTTTCCCACCCCGATTCCAGAGCGGGTGTGCCAATAAAATTCCCGCCAATAAATCCTTTTCAATTGTGGGAAACTTTTTCTGGTGGATATTGAGTTTTTTTGATTGGTCTTCTGGATCCACAAACCTCCTCCTGAAACATCACAGCCCCGACTCCTACATCACCGGCATCAATGGCCACTTTGAAGGGATTCAGGAAGATTGTTGTGGGTAAAGCAGGTACGCTGGTTAACGTAGCTTCCAAATTCACAAACACCACGCAAATTTCATGTTCTTTTTTAACAAATCTGTCATTGAACCACAGGGCGACTGTCTCAGTGACAGGCAACATGGTTTTGTGAAGGGGAGGTCCTGTCTCATGAACTTGATCGAGTTTTTCGAGGAAGTGACAAAGATGATTGATGAGGGTAGGGCAGTGGATGTTGTCTATATGGACTTCAGTAAGGCCTTTGACAAGGTCCCCCAAGGCAGACTGGTGCAAAAGGTGAAGTCACACAGGATCAGAGGTGAGCTGGCAGGATGGATACAGAACTGGCTCAGTCACAGAAAAAAGTCTGACAACACCAGGTTTTAGTCCAACCTATTTATTTGATAATATACTCACAAGCTTTCGGGGTTAGTCCCTTTGTCAGGTGACCTGACGAAGGGACTAACCCCGAAAGCTAGTGAGTATATTATCAAATAAATAGGTTGGACTAAAACCTGGTGTTGTCAGACTTTTTACTGTGTTTACACCAGTCCAACGCCGGCATACCCACATCGGTCACAGAGACAGAGGGTAGCAGGTGAAGGTGTGTTTCTGAATGGAGGGCTGTGACAAGTGGTGTTCGTCAGGGATCAGTGCTGGGACCTTTGCTGTTTGTAATATATATAAATGATTTGGAGGAAAATGTAACTGGATTGATTAATAAGTTTGCGGATGACACAAAGGTTGGTGGATTTGCGGTTAGCGATGAGGACCATCAGAGGGTACAGCAGGATATACATCAGTTGGGGACTTGGGCAGAGTGATGGCAGATAGAGTTTAATCCGGACAAATGTGAGGTAATGCATTTTGGAAAGTCTATTACAGATAGGAAATATACAGTAAATGGCAGAACCCTTAAGAGTATTGATAGGCAGAGGGATCTGGGTGTACAGGTACACAGGTCACTGAAAGTGGCAATGCAGGTGGAGAAGGTAGTCAAGAAGGCATACGGCATGCTTGCCTTCATCGGCCCGGGGTATTGAGTTTAAAAATTGGCAAGTCATGTTGCAGCTTTATAGAACCTTAGTTAGGCTGCACTTGGAATATGGTGTTCAATTCTGATCGCCACACTACCAGAGGCTTTGGAGAGGGTACAGAAAAGATTTACCAGGATGTTGCCTAGTATGGAGGGCATTAGCTATGAGGAGAGGTTGGAGAAACTTGGTTTGTTCTCACTGGAGCGATGGAGGTTGAGGGGAGACCTGATAGAAATCTACAAGATTATGAGAGGCATGGACAGAGTGGATAGTCAGAAGCTTTTTCCCAGGGTGGAAGAGTCAATTACTGGGGGCACAGGTTTAAGGTGTGAGGGGCAAGGTTTAAAGGAGATGTACGAGGCAGATTTTTTACACAGAGAGTGGTGGGTGCCAGGAACTCGTTGTCAGCGGCGATAGTGGAAGTGGATACGATAGTGACTTTTAAGGGGCATCTTGACAAGTCCATGAATAGGATGGGAATAGAGGGATATGGCCCCCAGAAGGGTAGGGGGTTTCAGTTCAGTCGGGGGCAGCATGGTCGGTGCAGGCTTGGAGGGCTGAAGGGCCTGTTCCTGTGCTGGAATTTTCTTTGTTCTTTGTTCTTAAAGTTTGGTCCGAATTTCCTGTAGAATCCACTCAATCCTAAAAATCATAGCACTTCCTTCTTCGAGGATGGTCCTGGAAATTCCTTGATGGCCTTCATCTTCACGTTTCTCGGTGTCATCCGTCCATATCCAATGTTGTGTCCTCAGAATGTCACTTCCACCTTCGCAGATTGTGTTTACGACCAACCTTGCCTTCTGTAGTTCTCACAAAGAGCTCTGCAAAATGCTCTATGTGATCTTTCCAGGAATGACTAAAGATCACTCAGTCATCAATGTACGCAGCACAATGAATCAATCCTGCAGCAATTCTGTTCATGAGCCTTTGGAAAGTGGTTGGTGTGTTTTTCATCCCAAAGGGAATAGCTTTAAATGGACACAGTCCATCTGGTGTTACAGAGGCAGGAACTTCTGTTGCTTTCTCCGACAAAGGAACTTGTCAGTAACTGTGAAGTAAGTCCAACTTTGTGATGCAAGTATCTTATCTGACCTTTTCCATATAATCCTCCAGCCTTGGGATTGGGGATGAGTCAGATTTCGTCACAGCGTTGACATTCCGATAATCTACACAGGATAGTTGAGTACCGTCAGGTTTGGGGACAAACACATTCGGCGAACTGCACCCACTTTGATTTGACTTAATTTGATTTATTATTATCACATGTATTAACACACAGTGAAAAGTATTGTTTCTTGCGTGCTATACAGACAAATCATACCATTCATAGAGAAGGAAAGGAGAGAGTGCAGAATGTAGTGTTACAGTCACAGCGAGGGTGTAGAGAAAGATCAACTTAATGTGAGGTAGGTCCATTCAAAAGTCTGACAGCAGCAGGGAAGAAGCTGTTCTTGAGTCGGTCGGTACGGGACCTCAGACTTTTGTATCTTTTTCCCAACGGAAGAAGGTGGAAGAGAGAATGTCCGGGGTGCGTGGGGGGGTCCTTAATTATACCGGCTGCTTTGCCAAGGCAGCAGGAAGTGTAGACAGAGTCAATGGATGGGAGGCTGGTGTGGGTGATGGACTGGGCTACATTCACGACCGTTTGTAGTTTCTTGCAATCTTGGGCAGAGCAGGAGCCCAGACCAAGCTGTGATACAACCAGAAAGAATGCTTTCTATGGTGCATCTGTAAATGTTTGTGAGAATTGTAGCTGACATGTCAAATTTCCTTAGTCTCTTGAGGAAGTAGAGGCATTGATAGGCTTTCTTAACTATAGTTTCGGCAGGGGCATCCAGGACAGGTTGTTGGTGATCTGGACACCTAAAAACTTGAAGATTTCAACCATTTCTACTCGTCCCCATTGATCTAGACAGGGGCATGTTCTCCTTCATTTTGTTGACATTGAGGGAGAGATTATTGTTGCCGCACCAGTTCACCAGATTCTCGATCTCATTCCTGTACTCTGCCTTGTCACTGTCTGTGATCTGACCCAATACGGTGATGTCAAATCTCAAACAATGACTCAGCTCTGTGATGTTGTTGCATCATTTCCACTTCCTGCTGAACCTGTGCTGCTTTGAGAGGATTAAGCTGATCGGGGTGCTGTTTTATCGGAACAGCATTCCCCGTGTCAACCTCATGTAATAGATCATTAAAATCCCCATTCTATTTCCACAGATCCTCATAGCACTGTAACATGTCTTTCAGTTCAGTTCTCTGTCCCTGGGGCAGCTCACTGCTCCATTCCAGTCTTTAAGGACTTCTTCATTCTTCAATTTATTCTGAGGCACATCAAACTCCACGTGCTCTGGGTTTGATTCCTCACTCTGAGTGGCAGTAACTAATTCCTGTTTCTCTGGTTCCCTTTCCATGTCATAGTGCTGTTTGAGGATGTTCTTGTAGAAACACAGAAACATAGAAACTAGAAGCAGGAGGAGGCCATTTGGCCCCTCGAGCCTGCTTCACCGTTCATTATGATTATGGCTGATCATCAAATTCAATATCCTGATCCCCCTTACTCCCCATATCTCTCGATCCCTTTAGCCCCAAGAGCTATATCTAATTTTTGCTTGAAATCAGACAACGTTTTGGCTTCAACTACTTTCTGTGGGAGTGAATTCCACACATTCCCCACCCTCTGGGTGAAGGAATTTCTCCTCACCTCAGCTCTAAAAGGTTTACCCCTTATCCTCAAACTATGACACCTAGTTCTAAACTTCCCCCACATTAGAAACACCATTGGATGATATTGGAATAGTGGAGTTTAGACGGGCTTTAGGTTGGTTTCACAGATTGGCCAACACTGAGGGCCGAAGGGCCTGTACTCCGCTGTAATGTTCTATCTTCTATCTTCTACATTCTTTCTGAATTTACCCTATCTAACCCTGTTACAATTTTATAAGTTTCTGTGAGATCTCCCTCTCTTCTAAACTCCAGTGAATATGATCCTAACTGATTTAGCCTCTCCTCATATGACAGACCTGCCATCCCAGGAATCAGCCTGGTAAACCTTCAGTGCGCTCCCTGCATTGAATAGCCTCCCCTTGTTCAAGAAGGGGAGTAGAGACCATCCTGGGAATTATAGACCAGTGAGCCTTACTTCTGTTGTGGGCAAAGTTTTGGAAAGAATTAAGGGACAGGATTTATAATCATCTAGAGGGAAATAAATTGATTAGGGATAGTCAACACGGTTTTGTGAAGGGTAGGTCGTGCCTCACAAACCTTATCAAGCTTTTTGAAAAGGTGACCAAAGAGGTGGATGAGGGTAAGGCAGTTGACGTGGTGTATATGGATTTTAGCAAAGCGTTTGATAAGGTTCCCCATGGTAGGCTACTGCAGAAAATGCAGATGCGTGAGATTGAGGGTGATTTAGCAGTTTGGATCAGGAATTGGCTAGCTGATAGAAGACAGAGGGTGGTGGTTGATGGGAAATATTCAACCTGGAGTTCAGTTACAAGTGGTGCACCTCAAGGATCTGTTTTGGGGGCCACTGCTGTTTGTCATTTTTATAAATGACCTAGGTGAGGGTGTAGAAGGATGGGTTAGTAAATTTGCGGATGACACTAAAGTCGGAGGAGTTGTAGACAGTGAGGATGGATGTTACAGTTTGCAGAGGGACATAGATAAGCTGCAGAGCTGAGCCGAGAGGTGGCAGATGGAGTTTAATACAGAAAAGTGTGAGGTGATTCACTTTGGTAAGAGTAACAGGAGTACAGAATATAGGGCTAATGGAAGGACTCTTAGTAGTGCTGACGAGCAGAGAGATCTCGGGGTACATGTGCATAGATCCCTGAAAGTTGGCACCCAGGTTGATAAGGTTGTTAAGAAGGCGTACAGTGTGTTAGCTTTTATTGGTAGAGGGATTGAATTTCGGAGCTGTGAGGTCATGTTACAACTGTACAAAACTCTGGTACGGCCGCACTTGGAGTATTGCGTACAGTTCTGGTCGCTGCATTATAGGAAAGATGTGGAGGCATTGGAAAGGGTGCAGAGGAGGTTTACCAGGATGTTGCCTGGTATGGTGGGAAGGTCTTATGAGGAAAGGCTGAGGGACTTGAGGTTATTTTCATTGGAGAGAAGAAGGTTACGAGGTGACCTAATTGAGGCATACAAGATGATCAGAGGATTGGATCAGGTGGACAGTGAGAGCCTTTTTCCTCGGATGGTGATGGCTAACACGAGGGGGCATAGCTTTAAATTAAGGGGTGGTAATTATAGGACGGATGTCAGAGGTAGGTTCTTTACTCAGAGGGTAGTAAGGGTGTGGAATGCCCTGCCTGCAGCAGTTGTGGACTCACCAACTTTAAGGGCGTTCAAATGGTCAGTGGATAGGCATATGGATAACACTGGAATAGTTTAGGTTAGAGGGTCATTAGATTGGTTCCACTGGTCGGCACAACATCGAGGGCCGAAGGGCCTGTACTGCGCTGTAATGTTCTATGTTCTATGTTCCATGTTTAGTTCCCATCCTTGTTCACCTCGGAGCCACGTCTCCGCAATGCCAACTCTATCATCCCCTTTACATCTATCTGTGTAACTAATTGATCCATTTTGTTTCGAATGCCCCGAGCATTCAGGTACAAACAGTAAGGTGGAGCTTTTAACGTTTCCGTTCCCTTTCCTGCTATTTTTTACTCGGTCCTGGTTGGACTCTGCCCTTGATTTCTCTGCCTATCACTTTCCTGCTTCTCCTTACTGGCTTTTCCTCTTGTCCTTGATTCCGGCTGCTCTGAGTCCTTGCCGAGATTCCCATCCCCCTGCCATATACTCAGCAGCTTCCCGGACAGGAAACGCCTCCATGTGGTGGTAAAGGGCAGGGAGGGCACTTCCCTGAGGCTGAGGGCTCTATCCCGGGGAGGAGTGGGTCAACACGGAATTCCCTGGAGCTCAGGCGGGATTCCACCGCTCAGTCACACCTTCTTGATGTGTGATGTTGGGTCTGAGCATGGCATTGGTTGGTAATCACCCTCCGCTGTGCGCTGAGCCGACCCGTGGGGCATCACCCAGACCACCTGCCATCACACAGCACATTCCCCACCCTGGTCTCCCCACCAGCCACGGGGAACGGAGTTGGTGGAAGAGCAGATTCCTGAGCAACGGCTCCCAGACGCCGGCCGCTACTCCAGACGGGGAAGAGCTTCAGCGCAAGGCGACCATGTCCCAGACTTTGAGTCAGTCCTGGTGAAAAGTGGGCAATGCCGGCAGTGTGTCCCGGAGACCCCTCAGGAGCTGCAGGTCATAACACAGCCTTACACCTGGCACAGAGAGAATACACCATCAGGGCAAACCCTCAGGGTGGGGGCTCAGTGTAGGGATACTGCTGCAGCGTCTGGAGGGTCTGCAGGCAGAAGGCTGCCACCCCCCACCCCCCCCAGCCCCGCCTGGCACTTCTCTGACTTCCCTACGTCCCCTCAGTTGCCCTCTCTCTGGGTGGCACAGTAAGTATACAGAGAGGCATCACAACGAGGGGGCAGGGGAAGGGGGGAGAGAGGGGGTCGAGGTGGAGTTGGAGGGGATCACAGGGGAAGTCACGGGGAGGTCAAAGGGGAAGTGGAGGCTGAGCTCGAGGGGGAGATCGAGGGGGGAGGGCTCACTAATAAGATGTTAATGTATTTAAATGAGGTTCCTGACCATCCGAGGCGGGATTCACGTCTGTGAGGATCCCGGAAAACAGCATCTCACCAGCAAGGAGCGGGATTCCCAACTCCCACCATAGATTGTGTCTCTGCTCCCACTGTCATCGGAAAATAACCCTCATGGAGGGAGAGAGACAGAGGGAGAGAGACAGAGAGAGAGAGGGAGAGAGGGAGAGAGACAGAGGGAGAGAGAGAGGGGGGAGAGAGAGACAGAGAGAAAGAGGTGGAGGGAGAGAGAGAGACAGAGGGAGAGAGACAGAGACACTGAGAGAGAGAGAGACAGAGGCAGAGAGGGACAGAGGGAGAGAGAGACAGAGGGCGAGAAGGAGGGGCAGAGAGGGCGAGACAGGGAGAGTGTATGTGAGGGCAAGAGATTAAAGGGGGGAATGTGGGAAAGAAGGTGGGAGACAGATTGAGAGGGAAAGAGAGGAAGGGGGAAAGAGAGGGAGAGGCAGAAGATATTGGGCAAAGGTGAGAGAGGGACAGAGGGTCAGGGAGAGCAGGAGTTTGTGTGGGTAGGGTGAGGGATTCCTCAGGTCAGCCCTGGGTGAACTCTGGTTCCTGTGTCGACACTGGGAATGTGTGAGGGTAAAACCCCGACTGTGGCCATTCCAGCTTCTTACCAGATGCCTGGAGTGACTTTATTACAGAAGGTGCAGATCTCAAATCGAGAGAAGTTTTATCATAATTTCCCCCGGAGAGGAATTACTGCAAGTTTCAATGTGGTATCCGTAATTGTTAGATCATCATCACAGGGTGAGGGGTCACAGGGTGCGGGGGGGTCACAGGGTGAGGGGGTCACAGGGTGCGGGGTCACAGGGTGGGGGGGGTCACAGGGTGAGGGGGTCACAGGGTGCGGGGTCACAGGGTGAGGGGGTCACAGGGTGGGGGGGTCACAGGGTGGGGGGGGTCACAGGGTGCGGGGGGGGTCACAGGGTGAGGGGGTCACAGGGTGGGGGGGTCACAGGGTGAGGGGGTCACAGGGTGCGGGGGGTCACAGGGTGCGGGGTCACAGGGTGAGGGGGTCACAGGGTGCGGGGGGTCACAGGGTGCGGGGTCACAGGGTGGGGGTGTCACAGGGTGTGGGGGGGTCACAGGGTGTGGGGTCACAGGGTGGGGGGGGTCACAGGGTGGGGGGGTCACAGGGTGGGGGGGGTCACAGGGTGCGGGGGGGGTCACAGGGTGGGGGTGTCACAGGGTGTGGGGGGGTCACAGGGTGTGGGGTCACAGGGTGAGGGGTCACAGGGTGAGGGGGTCACAGGGTGTGGGGTCACAGGGTGAGGGGGTCACAGGGTGCGGGGTCACAGGGTGGGGGGGGTCACAGGGTGAGGGGGTCACAGGGTGAGGGGGTCACAGGGTGCAGGGGGGTCACAGGGTGCGGGGGGGTCACAGGGTGCGGGGGGGTCACAGGGTGAGGGGGTCACAGGGTGCGGGGTCACAGGGTGAGGGGGTCACAAGGTGGGGGTGTCACGGGGGGGTCACAGGGTGGGGGGGTCACAGGGTGGGGGGGTCACAGGGTGGGGGGGGTCACAGGGTGGGGGGGTCGCAGGGTGGGGGGGGTCACAGGGTGGGGTGACAGACGTTTCTCCGGGTGCAGTATTGTTGATGGAATTCCTGTGGGAAGTTTCCAATTTTTCAGCTCTTTTCCCACAGCCCTGGAAAAAACTATGTTTAAGCTCATTACATGCCTGCCCATTACTCACATACCTGTTACACACTCACCCGTTACACGCCCATAAGTTACACACCCACCCATTACATATTCACCTATTATACACCCTCCCATTACACACCGACAAATTACACACATGCCCTTTACACACCCACACATTACACCCCCATTACAAACCCTCCCATTACACACCCACCCATTACACACCCAATTATTACATAGAACATAGAACACTACAGCACAAACAGGCCCTTCGGCCCACAAGTTGCGCCGATCACACCTATACCTACTAAGCCATAGACCTATCTATAACTCCCAATCCCATTAGATCCCATATACTCATCCAGAAGTCTTTTAAAAGACCCTATCGAATTTGCCTCCACCACCACTGACGGCAGCCGATTCCACTCACTCACCACCCTCTGAATGAAAAACTTACCCCTGACATCTCCTCTGTACTTGCTCCCCAGCACCTTAAACCTGTGTCCTTTCGTAGCGACCATTTCAGCCCTGGGAAATAACCTCTGAGAATCCACCCTATCTATTCCTCTCAACATTTTATAAACCTCTATCAAGTCGCCTCTCAACCTTCGTCTCTCCAGGGAGAAGAGTCCCAGCTCCCTCAACCTATCTTCATAAGGCATGCCTCCCAATCCAGGCAACATCCTTGTAAATCTCCTCTGCACCCTCTCAATAGCTTCCACATCCTTCCTATAGTGAGACGACCAGAACTGCGCACAGTACTCCAAGTGGGGTCTGACAAGGGTCTTATAAAGTTGCAGCATTACCTCCCGACTCCTAAACTCAATCCGTCGATTAATGAAGGCCAGTACACCACACGCCTTCTTGACCACATCCTCCACCTGCGAGGCCGATTTAAGAGTCCTATGGACCCGAACCCCAAGATCCCTCTGCTCTTCAACACTGCTAAGACTCCTACCCTTGATATTGTACTCCTGCATCCCGTTGTTCCTGCCAAAATGGACCACTACACATTTATCTGCGTTGAAGTCCATCTGCCACTTCTCTGCCCAGTCTTGCATCCTATCTATGTCACGCTGCAACTTCTGACATCCCTCCAGACCATCCACAACACCACCAACCTTCGTATCGTCAGCAAACTTACTAACCCATCCCTCCACTTCCTCATCCAGGTCATTTATGAAAACGACAAACAGCAAGGGTCCTAGAACAGATCCCTGGGGCACTCCACTGGTGACCGACCTCCATGCAGAAAAAGACCCATCCACAACCACTCTCTGCCTTCTGCAGGCAAGCCAGTTCTGGATCCACAAGGCCAAAGCCCCTTGGATCCCATGCCCTCTCACATTCTCAAGAAGTCTTGCATGGGGGACCTTATCAAATGCCTTGCTGAAGTCCATGAAAACCACACCCGCCCATTACACATCTGTCTGTTACACACCCACTGATTACATACAATCCCCATTACACATCCTCCCATCACAAACCCACACAGTACACATAGTCCTTTTACACACCCTCCCATTACACACCTTTCCATCACACACCCATCCATTGCACACCTGGCCAATACGCACCCTCCCACCTATTACACACCTGCCCATTACACACCACCCATTACACAACCTCCAAATACACACTCTCCCATTACACACCAGCCTGTTACACTCCCACCCATTGCACATTACCCCATTACACACCCCCAGTACACACCCTCTCATTAAATACCCTCCCATTACACAGCCTCCCATTATACTCCCACCCATTACAAACTTATCATTACACACAATCTCACTACATACCCACCGATTCTGTACTCATTACACACCAGCCTATTACAGACCAAATTCTTACACATCTAGTCAGTACACAGGAGCCCGTTACATTTCCCACCCACTGCAGACACACAGGAATGTGCCGTTACATTAATTTGAAGTTATATTTACTCCACAGAGTGATTCAGAGGCTACAAATCAGTCTGAATGAAACCATTCCGACCACAACTGGAAATTATTTCAGCTCAAATTCATATTAAATAATAAAAACTGGGTGAGGCACTTCACTGAAAACCACACAAAGAAATGAATCTTCAAAGTCGACCAGCCTCACCCAATCCACAAACCTCCTGGTGGAACATTTTCTCTGTATCTAACCCTGTGCTGTACCTGTCCTGGGAGTGTTTGATGGGGACAGTGTAGAGGGAGCTTTACTCTGTATCTAACCCCGTGCTGTACCTGTCCTGGGAGTGTTTGATGGGGGGGACAGTGTAGAGGGAGCTTTACTCTGTATCTAACCCCGTGCTGTACCTGTCCTGGGAGTGTTTGATGGGGACAGTGTAGAGGGAGCTTTACTCTGTATCTAACCCTGTGCTGTACCTGTCCTGGGAGTGTTTGATGGGGACAGTGTAGAGGGAGCTTTACTCTGTATCTAACCCTGTGCTGTACCTGTCCTGGGAGTGTTTGATGGGGACAGTGTAGAGGGAGCTTTACTCTGTATCTAACCCCGTGCTGTACCTGTCCTGGGAGTGTTTGATGGGGACAGTGTAGAGGGAGCTTTACTCTGTATCTAACCCCGTGCTGTACCTGTCCTGGGAGTGTTTGATGGGGGGGACAGTGTAGAGGGAGCTTTACCCTGTATCTAACCCCGTGCTGTACCTGTCCTGGGAGTGTTTGATGGGGACAGTGTAGAGGGAGCTTTACTCTGTATCTAACCCCGTGCTGTACCTGTCCTGGGAGTGTTTGATGGGGACAGTGTAGAGGGAGCTTTACTCTGTATCTAACCCTGTGCTGTACCTGTCCTGGGAGTGTTTGATGGGGACAGTGTAGAGGGAGCTTTACTCTGTATCTAACCCCGTGCTGTACCTGTCCTGGGAGTGTTTGATGGGGACAGTGTAAAGGGAGCTTTACTCTGTATCTAACCCCGTGCTGTACCTGTCCTGGGAGTGTTTGATGGGGACAGTGTAGAGGGAGCTTTACTCTGTATCTAACCCCGTGCTGTACCTGTCCTGGGAGTGTTTGATGGGGACAGTGTAGAGGGAGCTTTACTCTGTATCTAACCCCGTGCTGTACCTGTCCTGGGAGTGTTTGATGGGGACAGTGTAGAGGGAGCTTTACTCTGTATCTAACCCCATGCTGTACCTGTCCTGGGAGTGTTTGATGGGGACAGTGTAGAGGGAGCTTTACTCTGTATCTAACCCCGTGCTGTACCTGTCCTGGGAGTGTTTGATGGGGACAGTGTAGAGGGAGCTTTACTCTGTATTTAACCCTGTTTTATTTTATTCTCAGTCTGAGTGGTGATCGATTTTCCTCATTTAAGGAACGTAAAGGTGAACTCCCGAAGTTGTTTATTCCTGTTTGGCACAAGAGAGGTAAGGGAATTGTGGCCAAACCATGGCTTACAGGGGAAATTAGAGACAGTATCAGATTCAGGGAAGAAACATACAAATTGGCAAGAAAAAGCAATCAGGATTGGGAGCAGTTTAAATTCAACAAAGGAGGACCAAGGGACTGATTAAGAAGGGGAAGGTTGTGTATGAAAGTAAGCTAGTGGGGAACAGAAAAACTGAGTGTAGAAGTTTCTGTAGTTTTGTAAAGAGAGAAAGATTGACAAAAGCGAATGTAGGCCCTTACAGTCAGAAACGGGAGAATTCATAACAGGGAAGAAAGAAATGGACAAGGAATTAAATTCATACTTTAAATAAAGAACAAAGAAAATTACAGCACAGGAACAGGCCCTTTGGCCCTGCAAGCCTGCACTGACCACGCTGCCCAATTTAACTAAAACCCCCTACCCCTCTGGGGACCCTATCCCTCTATTCCCATCCTAAAATGTTCCACCTATTCATGTCTTTGTCAAGATGTCCCTTAAAACTCACTATCGTATCCGCTTCCACTCCTTCCCCCGGCAACAAGTTCCAGGCACCCACCACCCTCTGTGTAAAAAATCTGCCTCGTACATCTCCTTTAAACCTTGCCCCTCGCACCTTAAACCTGTGCCCCCAGTAATTGACTCTTCCACCCTGGGAAAAAGCTTCTGACTATCCACTCTGTCCATGCCTCTCATAATCTGGTAGACTTCTATCAGGTCTCCCCTCAACCTCTGTCACTCCAGTGAGAACAAACCAAGTTTCTCCAACCTCTCCTCATAGCTAATGCTCTCCATACCGGGCAACATCCTGGTAAATCTTTTCTGTACCCTCTCCAAAACCTCCACATCCTTCTGGTAGTGTGGCGACCAGAATTGAACACAATATTCCAAGTGCGGCCTAACTAAGGTTCTATAAAGCTGCAACATGACTTGCCAATTTTTAAACTCAATACCCCGGCCGATGAAGGCAAGCATGCCGTATGCCTTCTTGGCCACCTCCTCCAGCTGCATTGCCACTTTCAGTGACCTGTGTACCTGTACACCCAGATCCCTTTGCCTGTCAATACTCCTAAGGGTTCTGCCATTTACTGTATATTTCCTATCTGTATTAGACTTTCCAAAATGCATTACCTCACATTTGTCCAGATTAAACTCTACCTGCCATCTCTCTGCCCAAGTCCCCAACTGATCTATATCCTGCTGTATCCTCTGATGGTCCTCATCGCTATCCACAAATCCACCAACCTTTGTGTCGTCCGCAAACTTACTAATCAATCCAGTTACATTTTCCTCCAAATCATTTATATATATTACAAACAGCAAAGGTCCCAGCACTGATCCCTGACGAACACCACTTGTCACAGCCCTCCATTCAGAAACACACCTTCAACTGCTACCCTCTGTCTTCTTTGACCGAGCCAGTTTTGTATCCATCCTGCCAGCTCACCTCTGATCCCGTGTGACTTCACCTTCTGCACCAGCCTGCCATGAGGGACCTTGTCAAAGGCCTTACTGAAGTCCATGTAGACAACATCCACTGCCCTACCCTCATCAATCATCTTTGTCACTTCCTCAAAAAACCCGAGCAAGTTCATGAGACAGGACCTCCCCTTCACAAAACCATGTTGCCTCTCACTAATACATCCACTTATTTCCAAGTGGGAATAAATCCTGTCTCGAAGAATCCTCTCCAATAATTTCCCTACCACTGATATAAGGCTCACCGGCCTGTAATTCCCTGGATTATTCTTGCTACCCTTCTCAAACAGAGGAACAATATTCATGTGTTTACAAAGGAAGATATGAATAATGCACCAGAAGTGCTGAGAGAAATCTTGTGGATTTCGTTGCCTCTCCTGACGGAAGTTCTCCTGCCCTGGTCATTGTTGAAGACTCAGTACCGGATCCTTCAGGTGGCCAGCCCTCCAGATGATGGGAAGTGTCCTAAACCACCCTGCTATAAGTAATGAGTCCCGAATGCTAAGGGTTGCTAGTGGGGTATGCTGAAGGACAGTCTGAGTTGTAGACATAACCGAGGTCCACACCAGCATTATGCCTGTTCCAACACTCACCCCTATTCTAGTTATCACCCGCTCTGCCTGTTAATCAGCTGCCTGCTGACTCTGGAATGAATATATCCCACCAGTGTTGTGTCCTGGAGACTCCCACCCGGGTGGCGATCTGGATAGCTGAGTCCACCTGGATCCTTCCCTTGCTTATTTGATACATTGATTGATGATATACTTCTGAGTGAGTTCTGTTGTTTGGTGCATGGCCTGTCGGATTATTCAGCCCAGTGTTTTATCAATGTACACTGAATCATCCGTCCCACCAGGCCCCAAATAGGCCGCCTGGTGTCTGTCCGGGGAGTTGAAATTCCCCCACTGTTAGAGCCTGTTACTTGCAGACAGAAGTTGTGACTCCTGCCACACAGGAGACCCCCCTCCCGGGGTTATCCCTGTCTCTGGTGTGATGAAGAACAACTGCATCGGGCCGACCTGTGTGGCTTTGAAAGTTTCTTTTAACAGCAGAACATTGGCTCTTACCTTGCTGTTAGTTGACAAGGGTTCAGGGGTCCGACAGGCGCACACTATGTGATGTGCTGACTCCAAACAGCACTCTGCAGTGCTCATGTATGCCAGGTCACTTTAGTGGGCTATTTATCCCCTGGATCTAGTCCGGAAGACCCAGCCCCCCCTGCACTGTTCCCAATGACTCAAACCAATAGCTGTCCCTAAACGTTCTTTTGGGTGGGTTCTCCTGTAGAACTGCCATGATAAATGTTATCCTTCCCTCTACTGGCCCCACTGCCTGGTCCTATAACCACCCAGGCACACCCATGAGGCACTCCCTCAGCACTGACCCTCTGATAGTGCAGCATTCCCTCGGTACTGACCCTCTGACAGTGTGGCGCTCCCTCAGCACTGACCCTCTGACAGTGCGGCACTCCCTCAGCACTGACCCTCTGACAGTGCAGCACTCCCTCAGCACTGACCCTCTGACAGTGCAGCACTCCCTCAGCACTGACCCTCTGACAGTGCGGCGCTCCCTCAGCACTGACCCTCTGACAGTGCGGCACTCCCTCAGCACTGACCCTCTGACAGTGCGGCGCTCCCTCAGCACTGACCCTCTGACAGTGCGGCGCTCCCTCAGCACTGACCCTCTGACAGTGCGGCACTCCCTCAGCACTGACCCTCTGACAGTGCGGCACTCCCTCAGCACTGACCCTCTGACAGTGCGGCACTCCCTCAGCACTGACCCTCTGACAGTGCGGCGCTCCCTCAGCACTGACCCTCTGACAGTGCGGCGCTCCCTCAGCACTGACCCTCTGACAGTGCGGCACTCCCTCAGCACTGACCCTCTGACAGTGCGGCACTCCCTCAGCACTGACCCTCTGACAGTGCGGCGCTCCCTCAGCACTGACCCTCTGACAGTGCAGCACTCCCTCAGCACTGACCCTCTGACAGTGCGGCGCTCCCTCAGCACTGACCCTCTGACAGTGCGGCGCTCCCTCAGCACTGACCCTCTGACAGTGCGGCACTCCCTCAGCACTGACCCTCTGACAGTGCGGCACTCCCTCAGCACTGACCCTCTGACAGTGCGGCACTCCCTCAGCACTGACCCTCTGACAGTGCGGCACTCCCTCAGCACTGACCCTCTGACAGTGCGGCACTCCCTCAGCACTGACCCTCTGACAGTGCGGCGCTCCCTCAGCACTGACCCTCTGACAGTGCGGCGCTCCCTCAGCACTGACCCTCTGACAGTGCGGCGCTCCCTCAGCACTGACCCTCTGACAGTGCGGCACTCCCTCAGCACTGACCCTCTGACAGTGCGGCACTCCCTCAGCACTGACCCTCTGACAGTGCGGCGCTCCCTCAGCACTGACCCTCTGACAGTGCGGCGCTCCCTCAGCACTGACCCTCTGACAGTGCGGCACTCCCTCAGCACTGACCCTCTGACAGTGCGGCACTCCCTCAGCACTGACCCTCTGACAGTGCGGCGCTCCCTCAGCACTGACCCTCTGACAGTGCGGCGCTCCCTCAGCACTGACCCTCTGACAGTGCAGCACTCCCTCAGCACTGACCCTCTGACAGTGCGGCGCTCCCTCAGCACTGACCCTCTGACAGTGCGGCGCTCCCTCAGCACTGACCCTCTGACAGTGCGGCACTCCCTCAGCACTGACCCTCTGACAGTGCGGCACTCCCTCAGCACTGACCCTCTGACAGTGCGGCACTCCCTCAGCACTGACCCTCTGACAGTGCGGCACTCCCTCAGCACTGACCCTCTGACAGTGCGGCACTCTCTCAGCACTGACCCTCTGACAGTGCGGCACTCCCTCAGCACTGACCCTCTGACAGTGCGGCGCTCCCTCAGCACTGACCCTCTGACAGTGCGGCGCTCCCTCAGCACTGACCCTCTGACAGTGCGGGACTCCCTCAGCACTGACCCTCTGACAGTGCGGCACTCCCTCAGCACTGACCCTCTGACAGTGCGGCGCTCCCTCAGCACTGACCCTCTGACAGTGCGGCACTCCCTCAGCACTGACCCTCTGACAGTGCGGCACTCCCTCAGCACTGACCCTCTGACAGTGTGGCACTCCCTCAGCACTGACCCTCTGACAGTGCGGCGCTCCCTCAGCACTGACCCTCTGACAGTGCGGCACTCCCTCAGCACTGACCCTCTGACAGTGCGGCACTCCCTCAGCACTGACCCTCTGACAGTGCTGCACTCCCTCAGCACTGACCTTCTGACTGTGGGACATGGTGTTTGTAATGTTTGGAATGTATGTTCTGGATTATTTTGCAGGGTTTTGCAGTTAGTGTCTGAGCTGTGTTTTTTTTAATGTAATTAGAATATAAGTTTGCAGGAGCAGGGTATTTCGTGTCAGTTTGATTTCCCTCCCCGGTGCCCAGTGAGTGTAAGAGACTGTGTGGGCGTCGTCTGGCACTGGGCTGGAGTGGGCAGTGAGAGGAGGGGAGGGAGGGGGCACTCCCACATCTGCAGCATCTGTATCGCTGCCTGTGCCTCTGGTGAATTGTTCAGCTCCAGACAAGGCTGGGAGGAGGATCCGGGATTGTGTGAGAGAGAGTGGGGAGGCAGGCGAGTGCTGGGGCTGAAACACTGACACGAATCCACATTCCTTATGGAGCTCACATTCTCGCCCCATCACTGAATTCGCTGATTCCCAACTTCTGCAACTTTTAATTCGTGAAATCTGCGCGGCTCCCGGGAACAGCTTCGGAATTATGGATAATCCCAGCCGCTGGAGGAGGAAGAGGAGAATGTGGCATTCTGTGCTGGCATTGCACTCTCTCCTCTCATTAGTAACTTATGTCCGTGCAGGTAAGTGAGTTGTTCCCGCTCCGGGAACTGTGCAAACTTCTTCCGGAAACTTTTGCTAACTCCCTGAAACTTGTACAGGCTGCGAGAGGAGCAGATTCTGGGAATACTTTTCCCTTTTCCCAACCCCCCTCTTTACAGATTCACTGAAAATCTGGGAAACAGGACTTTGTTTAAAGTGTCCACATTCCTTTTGAAGGAGAGAGGAGGGGGTGGGTGTCAGATTCCCCTGGGGTCCCTGTTCGGGCTGTAACAAGCACCCCACCAAACCCACCCCTTCACCCTCTCTTTCACCACCCCCTGTTCCCCCCCCCCCCCCACACACACACACACACACTTTCACCACCCTCACCCCCACACTAACTCTCTCCTTTGTTCTTTGGCGACTGTTCCCTGGAAGGAGAGAGAGTGGGAGCCACCCTGAGAACAAGAACGTTTTAAAACAGCCTCCCTCTCCCTCCCTGTGTGTGTGGGTGTGTGTGTGGGTGTGTGTGTGTGTTGGGGTTCCCAGTCTCTCTCCCTGTCTCAGTGAAAAGCCCAGGATTCGCCCCCGAGAAACAATAGCATTCTCTACCCTCCATTCACCTTTTCCCAAACCTTTTGTGAAACTTCCCGGAAGAATTCGAGTTTTCCTGCGGAGGGATTGGGAAGTGTGCTGTGTGACACCGCTCAGTGAGCCGGGGATAACCCCAGCAATGTTACAGCTTGTGTGGAAGGGGCTGGAATCTCTGAGACTTGTCTACATTACTGACTGCTGCAGTTTTTAATTTGAGAATGGAGTGGGTGAATTAGTCCAAGGAGCAGTGCAGATCCCTGTCTGAAGTGGGAGATGTTGAGATGATGAAATCCCACTGGGAATGGTTAATAGTCAGAGCCTGAGAGAATCATTCTTTCCGAATGTGGTGTCTGCGAGACTAAAGGTCATTTTCCTGGTTAAGCTTTCTCTGGCGGTTTGATTACGTTTCAGGGAGTGACTGTCTTTGAAAAAGGAAAAAAAAGACTATTCCCAGCCTTAATGTGACAGAATCTTAGATTGTGAGTCTGTGAGTCTGTGCACCAGTGCAGACCCTGTGCCCCAGTGCAGACCCTGTGCAGCAATGCAGAGCGTGTGCCCCAGTGCAGAGCCTGTGCCCCAGTGCAGAGTCTGTGCAGCAATGCAGAGCCTGTGCCCCAGTGCAGAGCCTGTGCAGCAATGCAGAGCCTGTGTCCCAGTGCAGAGCCTGTGCAGCAATGCAGAGCCTGTGTCCCAGTGCAGAATCTGTGCAGCAATGCAGAGCCTGTGCCCCAGTGCAGAGCCTGTGCAGCAATGCAGAGTCTGTGCAGCAATGCAGAGCCTGTGCCCCAGTGCAGCAATGCAGAGCCTGTGTCCCAGTGCAGAGTCTGTGCAGCAATGCAGAGTTTGTGCCCCAGTGCAGAGTCTGTGCAGCAATGGAGAGTCAGTGCCCCAGTGCAGAGTCTGTGCAGCAACGGAGAGTCTGTGCCCCAGTGCAAAGCCTGTGCCGCAATGCAGAGCCTGTGCCCCAGTGCAGAGCCTGTGCCCCAGTGCAGAGCCAGTGCAGCAATGCAGAGCCTGTGCCCCAGTGCAGAGTCTGTGCAGCAATGGAGAGTCAGTGCCCCAGTGCAGAGTCTGTGCAGCAACGGAGAGTCTGTGCCCCAGTGCAAAGCCTGTGCCGCAATGCAGAGCCTGTGCCCCAGTGCAGAGCCTGTGCCCCAGTGCAGAGCCTGTCCCCCAGTGCAGACTGCCAGATCTCACATGTGGGTGAGTGTGTGTGCACTGGTGCAGAGAGTGGGGGATTTTCTGGCCTCTCCATGGGCATTTTTCCCATTCTGGAAGCTGGCACACTCTGGTGGATCTCTGGTCTCACTACTGTCACTGGAATTTTCTATCCACCCAACGCCCCCAGGTGACCCGCAGTGGATTGCTCGGTTAACGGGACCAGAATATCCCAGTGGGCTGGACAATTCCGGCCAGTGGGTTTGCTGTGTGTGAAGGAGCTGCTCCAGGATTCGGGAACTGATTCCCCAGTAGGATGCAGCGACCAGGTCTGTGTCTATGTCCAGACCCTGAGGCAGTGTCACCCAGACCCTGAGGCAGTGTCACCCAGACGCTGAGGCAGTGTCACCCAGACCCTGAAGCAGTGTCACCCAGACCCTGAGGCAGTGTCACCCAGACCCTGAGGCAGTGTCACCCAGACCCTGAGGCAGTGTCACCCAGACCCTGAAGCAGTGTCACCCAGACCCTGAGGCAGTGTCACCCAGACCCTGAGGCAGTGTCACCCAGACCCTGAGGCAGTGTTACCCAGCCAGTATCCACGGGGAGTGAACAACCACACAGGGGGAGTTTATTCCAATAGGAGTGACCCTGCTGTGCTGATATCTGATACCTTCAGGCTCTCCAGTTTACCAACTGCCTGAACTTGCTTTCTGTTCCACAGGGAGTTAATGTTCACCCAGCTGGCGTGGGCAGGAATGGAAGTGTTACAGTGAGGAAGGAGGCTAAATGGGAGGGTCAACTGGGGGCAGAGTGAAAAGGTTGAGTACCGCGGACCTGAATGAACTGTTTAAAGGTCATTGGGTCTGGAGGGGTCAAACACAAAGGTCAGAAGTTCAAAGCCATGCCACTCGCTGCTGAGATCAGCTTCTCCCAGCTCTTATAGAGCAGGATCAGAATTGTGAGAGCATCACTGAGTAACTGAGAAACCAGCCAGATCTAGTTATTGAGTGGGAGACGTTAGTGGAACAGATAGGTCTGTAATGCATAGATTCTAAACACGCGGACAGTGTGCCCTCGGGGTGGACACTCGGACAGTGCGCCCTCGGGGTGGACACTCGGACAGTGCGCCCTCGGGGTGGACACTCGGACAGAGCGCCCTCGGGGTGGACACTCGGACAGAGCGCCCTCGGGGTGGACACTCGGACAGAGCGCCCTCGGGGTGGACACTCGGACAGAGCGCCCTCGGGGTGGACACTCGGACAGTGCGCCCTCGGGGTGGACACTCGGACAGAGCGCCCTCGGGGTGGACACTCGGACAGTGCGCCCTCGGGGTGGACACTCGGACAGTGCGCCCTCGGGGTGGACACTCGGACAGAGCGCCCTCGGGGTGGACACTCGGACAGAGCGCCCTCGGGGTGGACACTCGGACAGAGCGCCCTCGGGGTGGACACTCGGACAGAGCGCCCTCGGGGTGGACACTCGGACAGTGCGCCCTCGGGGTGGACGCTCGGACAGAGCGCCCTCGGGGTGGACGCTCGGACAGTGCGCCCTCGGGGTGGACGCTCGGACAGTGCGCCCTCGGGGTGGACGCTCGGACAGAGCGCCCTCGGGGTGGACACTCGGACAGTGCGCCCTCGGGGTGGACACTCGGACAGTGCGCCCTCGGGGTGGACACTCGGACAGTGCGCCCTCGGGGTGGACACTCGGACAGTGCGCCCTCGGGGTGGACACTCGGACAGTGCGCCCTCGGGGTGGACACTCGGACAGTGCGCCCTCGGGGTGGACACTCGGACAGTGCGCCCTCGGGGTGGACACTCGGACAGTGCGCCCTCGGGGTGGACACTCGGACAGTGCGCCCTCGGGGTGGACACTCGGACAGAGCGCCCTCGGGGTGGACACTCGGACAGTGCGCCCTCGGGGTGGACACTCGGACAGTGCGCCCTCGGGGTGGACACTCGGACAGTGCGCCCTCGGGGTGGACACTCGGACAGTGCGCCCTCGGGGTGGACACTCGGACAGTGCGCCCTCGGGGTGGACACTCGGACAGTGCGCCCTCGGGGTGGACACTCGGACAGTGCGCCCTCGGGGTGGACACTCGGACAGTGCGCCCTCGGGGTGGACACTCGGACAGTGCGCCCTCGGGGTGGACACTCGGACAGTGCGCCCTCGGGGTGGACACTCGGACAGTGCGCCCTCGGGGTGGACACTCGGACAGTGCGCCCTCGGGGTGGACACTCGGACAGTGCGCCCTCGGGGTGGACACTCCAGATCCACTGTCTCCAAGATGATATCAGTCCAATCGGTGAGAGAATCCCAGTCTGTAACATGGTTCTGGCCATCGAAAAACCACAGCACAAACAGGCCCCTCAGCACTCGGTCCGAGTGTCCACCCCGAGGGCGCACTGTCCGAGTGTCCACCCCGAGGGCGCACTGTCCGAGTGTCCACCCCGAGGGCGCACTGTCCGAGTGTCCACCCCGAGGGCGCACTGTCCGAGTGTCCACCCCGAGGGCGCACTGTCCGAGTGTCCACCCCGAGGGTGCACTGTCCGAGTGTCCACCCCGAGGGCGCACTGTCCGAGTGTCCACCCCGAGGGCACACTGTCCGAGTGTCCACCCCGAGGGCGCACTGTCCGAGTGTCCACCCCGAGGGCGCACTGTCCGAGTGTCCACCCCGAGGGCGCACTGTCCGAGTGTCCACCCCGAGGGCGCACTGTCCGAGTGTCCACCCCGAGGGCGCACTGTCCGAGTGTCCACCCCGAGGGCGCACTGTCCGAGTGTCCACCCCGAGGGCGCTCTGTCCGAGTGTCCACCCCGAGGGTGCACTGTCCGAGTGTCCACCCCGAGGGCGCACTGTCCGAGTGTCCACCCCGAGGGTGCACTGCCTGAATGTCTATCCCAAGGGTTGCGCCGATCATATCTCTACCTACCAGGCTTACCTATAACCCTCAATCGCATTAAATCCCATGTACTCATCCAGAAGTCTCTTAAAAGACCCTATCGAATTTGCCTCCACCACCACCGACGGCAGCCGATTCCACTCACCCACCACCCTCTGAGTGAAAAACTTACCCCTGACATCTCCTCTGTACCTACTCCCCAGCACCTTAAGCCTGTGTCCTCTCGTAGCGACCATTTAAGCCCTGGGAAATAACCTCTGAGAATCCACCCTATCTATACCTCTCAACATCTTACACACCTCTATCAGGTCACCTCTCATCCTTCGTCTCTCCAAGGAGAAAAGACCGAGCTCCCACAACCTATCTTCATAAGGCATGCCTCCCAATCCAGGCAACATCCCTGTAAATCTCCTCTGCACCCTCTCAATAGCTTCCACATCCTTCCTGTAGTGAGGCGACCAGAACTGCGCACAGTACTCCAAGTGGGGTCTGACAAGGGTTTTATAAAGTTGCAGCATTACCTCCCGACTCCTAAACTCAATCCCTCGATTAATGAAGGCCAGTACACCATACGCCTTCTTAACCACATCCTCCACCTGTGAAGCTGCTTTGAGAGTCCTATGAACCCGGACCCCAAGATCCTTCTGATTTTCCACACTGCTAAGAGTCCTAACATTATTCCTTCATCCCACTTGACCTCCAAAATGAACCACCACACACTTATCTGGGTTGAAGTCCATCTGCCACTTCTCCGCCCAGTCTTGCATCCTATCTATGTCCCGCTGCATCTTCTGACATCCCCCCACACTATCCACAACAACACCAACCTTTGTGTCATCGGCGAACTTACCAACCCATCTCCCACTTCCTCATCCAGGTCATTTATAAAAATCACAAACAGCAAGGGTCCCAGAACAGATCCCTGAGGCACTCCACTGGTGACTGACCTCCATGCAGAAAAAGACCCATCCGCAACCACTCTCTGCCTTCTGCGGACAAGCCAGTTCTGGATCCACAAAGCAATGTCCCGTTGGATCTCATACCCCCTCACTTTTTCAATAAGCCTTGCATGGGGAACCTTATTGAACGCCTTGCTGAAGTCCATATAAACCACATCCACCGCTCTTCCTTTGTCAATGTGTTTAGTCACATCTTCAAAAAATTCAACCAGGCTCGTAAGACACGATCTGCCTTTAACAAAGCCGTGCTATTTTTGATCATACTATACCTCTCCAAATGTTCATAAATCCTGTCTCTCAGGATCTTCTCCATCAACTTACCAACCACTGAGGTTAGACTCACCTGTCGATAATTTCCTGGGCTATCTCTATTCCCTTTCTTGAATAGAGGAACCATATCCGCAATCCTCCAATCCTCTGGAACCTCTCCCACCTCCATCATTGACACAAAGATCATTGCCAGAGGCTCTGCACTCTCTTCCCTCGCCGCCCACAGTAACCTGGGGTACATCCCATCCGGTCCTGGCAACTTATCTAACTTGATGCTTTTTAAAAGCTCCAACACATCCTCTTTCTTAATGTCAACATACTCAAGCTTTTCAGTTCACCGCAAGCCTGCACTACAACCACCAAGATCCTTTTCCATGTGAATACCGAAGTAAAGTATTCATAGAGCACCTCTGCTAATTCTACAAGTTCTATACAAAATTTCCCACCTTCACATTTAAAGGTCCTATTCCTTCGCATCTCATCCTTTTACTCTTCACATATTTGTAGAACGCCTGAGAGTTTTCCTTAATCTTACCTGCCAAGGTCTTCTCATGACCCCTTCTGGCTTTCCTCATTTCCTTAAGTACCTTCCTACAAGCTGTATGCTCCTCTAGATCCCTAACATTACCTAGCTCTCTGAACCTTTTGTACACTTTTCTTTTCGACTAGATTCATTACAACTTTTGTGCACCACGGTTCCTGTAACCTCCTTGTCTCATCGGAACATCATCGTGCAGAGCTCCAGACAAATATTCCTTGAAAATCTACCACCTTACTTTGGTACATTTCCCCGAAAAAACCTCCTCCTAATTTACATCTCTAATTTCCTGCCTGATGGCTTCATATTTCCCCTTCCTCCAGATAAACACTTCCCCAGCTTGCCTGATCCTATCCCTCTCCCAATGCTAGTGTAAAGGAGATAGAGTTATGATCACTATCCCCGAGCTGCTCTCCCACTGAGAGATCTGACACCTGTCCAGGTTCATTACCCAATAGCAGATCGAGTACAGCCTCTCCTCTCGTAGGCTTATCTACATACTGTGTCAAGAAACCCTCCTGAACACAACTAACAAACTCCTCCCCATCCAAACCCCTTAGCCTCGGGATATTCCAATCGATATTTGGGAAATTAAAGTCTCCCATCATGACAACTCTGTTATTATTACATCTCTCCAGGACCTGTTTCCCTGTTAGATTGGTTCCACCGGTTGGCGCAACATCGAGGGCCGAAGGACCTGTACTGCGCTGTAATGTTCTATGTTCTATCTGCTCCTCAACATCCCTGTTACTTTTGGGCGACCTATAGAAAACACCCAGCAAAGTTACCGACCCCTTCCTGTTCCGAACTTCCACCCACAGAGACTCTGTAGACAGTCCCTCCACGGCAAGCACCTTCTCTACAGCCGTGACACTGTCCCTGATCAACAGTGCCACTCCACCCCCCTCCCTGTCCCTCCTGAAACATCTGAAACCCGGCACCTGAACTACCCATTCCATTCTCTGGAAATGGGAGGCAGCTGTGACAGCTCCGCTGACAAAAAACTCCTCAAATCATCACATCACCACCAGCTTCCAGTTAAAAGTCTGCAAATTAATGCCAGCAAAAATGAGCAAATAAAACTTTGAGAAACTAGCAGAGTGTTCCAGTGGGAATGATCCCAACAAGCCAATAACACAAACATTCCATCAAGGATTCAGTATAAATAATACAGCTGGAATATCATCATTTAATCTCCAACCATCGAGAGTAATTTCAGCAACAAATGCACTCACACAGAGGGGGATGGGGAGTGTTAGAATGGACCGCCTCATTACAGGGGGGACTGAGAGTGTGTGTGAGTGTGTGTGAATGGGAGCACATACGTGAGGGTGAGATCGTGTGTGAGCGCATGTGTGTGTGAGTGCATGTGTGTATGAGCGCTCGTGTGACCATGTGTGCAAGCACATATGAGTGTGTGTGAGCATGTGTGTGTGTGTGAGCGCATGTATGAGCATGTGTGTGAAAGTGTGTGTGAACATGCGTGTGTGAGCATGTATATGAGGTGCATGTGTGAGTGCGCGTGTGTGAGCATGTACGTATCAGCGCGCGTGTGTGTGTGTGTGTGTGTGTGTATGAGCGTGTGTGTGTGTGTGTGTGTGTGTGAGCGTGTGTGTGTGTGTGTGTGTGTGTGTATGAGCGTGTGTGTGTGTATGAGCGTGTGTGTGTGAGGGCATGTGAGTGTTTGTGTATTTTTTGTGTGTGAAACTGCACTGAGTGTCCCAGCAGCATAGAACAACACAGGAACAGGCCCTTTGGCCCACAACATTGTGCTGAACACAACACCAAATTAAACTGATCCCTTTGCCTACCCTTGCTCCATATCCTTCTATTCCTTGCATATTCACATGCTTATCCAAAAGTCCCTTAAACACCCTATCGTTTCTGCCTCCAAAACCACCCCGGCAGCCCATTCCAGACACCTACCGTTCAGTTAAAAATTTGCCCCTCATCTTCTTTGAACTTTCTCCCTCTCACCTCAAGCGCGTGCCCCTAGTATTAGACATTTCAACTCTGGGAAAAAGATTCCGACGGTCAATCTTATCTATGCTTCTCATAATTTTATAGACTTCCATCAGGTTTCCCCTCAGCCTCCACTGCTCTAGAGAAAACAACCCTAGTTTGTCCAGACTCTCCTTATAGCTCAGGCTCTCTAATCCAAGCAGCATCCTGGTAAACCTCGCCTGCATCCTCTCCAAAGCCTGTACATCCTTCCTGCATTGTGGTGACCAGAACCAAATGCAATACTCTAAATGCAGCCTAACCAAAGTTTTATAAAGCTGCGATGTGATCCTGTTGAAGGGGTACGATGTACTTGTTCAACGTGAAGATAAGGATGTAGATTGTCTGCAGTTCAGCCACAGTGTGGGTCATGGCATCTGGGAACACAAAGGGTGGGGTTGGGGGGTGGGGGTGGAGGGTGGGTGGGGGGTGGGTAGGAGGAAGCAGGAAGGTGTAATGTGGTAGTTGGAGGGAATTCAACATTCCCCACTCCAGATGGAATCCTTTATTAGCAGCATGGAGAGTTCCTCATGGATGGTGCACACCTGGAGCCAGACTGAGGGGCATCTCAAACCAGCTTTCAGTGCTGGCATAGTGGTTAGCACCACTGCCTCACAGCGCCAGGGACCCAGTTCGATCCCTGCCTTGGGTGGCTGTGTGAGTTTACACATTCTCCCTGTATCTGTGCGGGTTTGCACTCCAAAAGTGTGTAGGTTAGGTAGATTGGCTTTGGTAAATGCATGGGGTCACTGAGATAGGGCTGGGCTGTGGGGCCTGCACAAGATACTGTTTCGGAGGGCTGGTGTGGACTCAATGGACCAAATGGCCTCCTTGTGCTAGGAGAACTGTGGGAGCACTGCGGGAGCGCTGCGGGAGCGCTATGGGAATTCTGTGGGAGAACTGTGGGAACTCTATGGGAACTCTGTGGGAGAACTGTGGGAACTCTATGGGAACTCTGTGGGAGAACTGTGGGGGCGCTCCGGGACTGCAATCCTAGCAGAAAGGAGCGATTGGGTAGTGAGAAGGAGTTTATTTGAGTAAATGATGGGGTTAACTCAGGCGGAAGGGTAATGTCAATAATTTAAATGTGAAGGAAGAGAATGGAGCGATTGTCAGAAATTGTAGTTTTGGTAAAAAAAAGAAAAACTAAAAAATGTAAAGTGATTAAAATAAGAGAGAAAAATAAAAAATACAATAAAACACAAAACAGAAACAGATAAGAGTGTGTGTCCCAAATTGGCAACTTATAAAAACACAGGGTACACGGAACAAACTGATTGAAATACGTTTGTAAGTTGAGCTGAGAGACTGTGAGATAATCACCATCGGGCTGGGCTGGGAATAAACCAGATTACAGCATCAGAAAAATCATCGAGAAACCTAAATGATTAAGGAGGAAATCCCTTTAATGATGAGGGAGCATATAACACGGGGTAACAGCGGCAGTGAAGGCTTTACAGGGAGAATTAAGAAATAGAAAAGGTTTGAAGATTGGCGAGGGAACTGTAGAAAAGCCCCTGGTAGCAGCTATGAAGTGGCAGGTTGTATAAATGCAGAGACAGTATACAGGAAAGGCAGTGTGGTTTTAATGGGGGATTTTAACTCAGATAGATTGAGGTGTCAGTAAGCTAGTGAATTTGTGGGACAGTCTCTGAAGCAATGGGCTGAATTTCACAAGGGAATCAGGACTCTGACCTTTGGGTAAAAAGCAGGTCCCGAGATGACATTTATCAGCAGGAGGCTCTGCTCAACAGTTCCACCGCAGGAGCTGTGGGCTGCTGCCCAGCGGAGACTGACAGCTGGGCTCCTGATGGTGCTGGAACCTTCTGTCTTCCAATGTTGAAGCTTGGCTGTTTGCCCAGACCTATAAAAGCATTATTTCAGCAGTTTTGACAATGGAAGTGAACTGTTAACTTTGCTTGATCAACCTATAAGCAGTTATAATTGGTTTGTGTGATCTCTTTTGTCAATGTCTCAATGTTTAAAATTAAGAGATGTGAACTGTTTGCTTCCTGTTATTGACTATTTTAATAACCTGTCTGATTGACATTTTTAGAGGGTTGTAGGAGAAACAGTTTTCTTTCTGGAAGATTTGTGATTTTTATCTCTGCAGTTCCACACTTGCCATTATTATTGCTATCTGATTGGTTATGTGCAGTGTGCACACATGGGGGTGGGCAAGAAAGGCTCATGAGTTGGCATTAAGTTGGCATTGGAGGTATAAGGGATGATCAAGTGGATGGGGGGCATTCTAAGGGTGTGTTTTGGGTGAGGGGGGTTATGAGGGGGTGTTTTGGGTGAGGGGGATTATGAGGGGGTGTTTTGGGTGAGGGGGCGTTATGAGGGGGTGTTTTGGGTGAGGGGGTTTATGAGGGGGTGTTTTGGGTGAGGGGGGTTATGAGGGGGTGTTTTGGGTGAGGAGGGGGTTTATGAGGGAGTGTTTTGGGTGAGGAGGGGGTTATGAGGGGGTGTTTTGGGTGAGGGGGGTTTATGAGGGGGTGTTTTGGGTGGGGGGGTTTATGAGGGGGTGTTTTGGGTGAGGGGGGTTTATGAGGGGGTGTTTTGGGTGAGGGGGGTTTATGAGGGGGTGTTTTGGGTGAGGGGGTGTTATGAGGGGGTGTTTTGGGTGAGGGGGGTTTATGAGGGGGTGTTTTGGGTGAGGAGGGGGTTTATGAGGGGGTGTTTTGGGTGAGGGGGTTTATGAGGGGGTGTTTTGGGTGGGGGGGGGCGTTATGAGGGGGTGTTTTGGGTGAGGGGGTTTATGAGGGGGTGTTTTGGGTGAGGGGGGAGATGTTTTACCCAGGCTGCCTCAGCACCTACCTGACCCCGTGGTAACTCACCCTCCTGCTTCTGGGGTTCATTTACCCAACTCCATCCCACAGCCCCCCTCAGGGGCGAATCCTGTGTCCAGTGCCTCACCTTTGACTGAAGTGGATCTGGTGATTGTGGAAATTTGGTGACTGGAGCTATCAGTAATTATTACCCAATCCTGACACTGCGCACAGCGTTCAGACCAACACCCCGATATAATTTTAGTGAGAATCCTTGTACTCTAATCCCTTTGCACTAAAGGTCAACCTAAGGCCATTCCTAATTACTTGCTGTACCTGCACGTTAACTTTCTGAGTTCCTTCTACCATCACCAAATCTCCCTGAACATCAACAAGTTTCACACCTTTTTAAAAATATTCCACTTTTCTGTTCTTATGATCTAAGTGATAAACTCTCACTTCCCCACATTAGAATCTCTGTTATCTTGGTGTCCACTCACTAAACCAGTCTCTATCACATTGCAGTCTCATTGTGTCCTCCTCACTGCTTTGCTTCCAGCTGATTTAGTGTCAGTAGAAAACTTAGATACGTTGTCCTCGCTCTTTTTATTTCGGTCAGTAATAACGATTGGATAGAGCTGAGGTCCCAGCACTGATACTTGTGGCTGTCAGTCAGTTACAACCTACCAACCTGAAAATGCCCTGTTTATACCCACTCCCTGCTTAATAACTCGACTGCCCCTCCGGAAGATAAAGACAATGTGCTTTAAGGGCATCCTGTAGAATTGGAGAATCCCTACAGTGTAGAAGGAGGCCATTCGGCCCATTGAGTCTGCACCAACTCTCTGACAAAGCATCCAGGGAATTCTGGAGATTCATAACCGGAGCCTCCACTCTCTACAGAATGTGAGGGAGCTGACGTTGGGTTCTGACGATTTGTCGGATTTTTGTTTCTCTGCCGATGTGGATTGTTTTAAGTTTTGCTGCTGTAATTAGCACCTTGGTTAGTCTCTATTGCTGGAATGTAATCTGCATCCTTGGCTGTGAGAGTCTCCAAGTAAACCCGAGCCTTTTGGCTAAGATGAAGTGTAGTATGGACGTGCTGCGCTTGGTTGAAGTTATTAGGTTACACTGAGGCTTCATTTGAAGCAATTTTTGAAAGCGGCATCTCGGCTTTTTGGCTAAGGTGCAGATGAGATGAAGCCTTGGAGGAGAAGCTATGCCTGCTCCAATCAGCTTGGATCATGTAGATCAAGCCCGAGACGGGAGGTGCGAGCCCTGTCTTGTTGGCTTGGATTGGGAATGTCCCAACTTGTTGGGACTCTGAATTGGACTTGATTTGATTGAATTGGAATAAAAACCAAGCAATCTGTAACTGGATGAATGACAGATGATACATGGAACCGATTCAAAAACAAATTGAATGTGATCTCAAAACAGTTTAAAGTTAAATAAAACCAGCCCTGGACAATTAAAGAGGTGCGAGGCAACATGCACTGAAGGACTAACGGGGTAAAAGGTTATCGGGGGTCAGCAGGAACATGGGGTAAGGTTACACTCAGATCAGCCATGATCTTATTGAATGGGGGAGCAGGCTGGACAGGCCAGGTGGCCTCCCTCTGCTCCTAATTTCCTATTTTCACACAAAAAGCAAACAAAAATTCAAAATAAATACAGATCCTGACAACTACAAAATGTACAAAGCACAGCAAGGCGTAAAGGCAGAGATAGTTACAGAAAAGGAGTAAGAAAAGGATTATATTCACTGGAGTTTGGAAGAGTGAGAGGGGGTCTCATCGAACCGTATAAAATTCACACAGGGTTAGACAGGGTAGATTCAGAAAGAACGTTCCCGATGTGGTGGTGGGGGGGGGAGTCCAGAACTAGGGGTCAGAGTTTGAGGATAAGGGGGAAACCTTTTAGAACTGAGATGAGGGAAATCTCTTCACCCAGAGGGTGGTGAATGTGTGGAATTCACTCCCACAGAAAGTAGTTGAGGCTAAAACGTTGTCTGATTTCACAAAGAAATGAGATATCACTCTTGGGGCTAAAGGGATCAAGGGATATGGGGGGGAAAGGGGATCAGGATATTGAATTCAATGGTCAGCCCTGATCAAAATGAATGGTGGAGCAGGCTCGAAGGGCCGGATGGCCTCCTCCTGCTTCTAGTTTCTATGTAAATTCACAACATCTTTGTTTTCCAATGAGGAGGGTGTCTGGATCATTGTGGCCCACAGAAGTGGAAGTCCTGTCACCAAGTTATTTACACCGTGTACACAGCCAGCTCTCCAGTCGCTCGCTGCTGAATGCAGGCTGAGAGTCTGACACACCTGCTTTAAATAGGGAGCGTGCGGCTCCCTGATTTAACCATCAATTAGGACTCATCAGGTGGTCCATACTCTAGCACACCAACCTCATTACCCCAGCTGAAGTCACACAGCCCTACACTCTTAATGGTGACATTATCAGTGACAGACATGTTGTCTAATGACCTTGCATCGGTATTTATAACAGAGGAGGGATCCCAGTGTTGGACATCCCACGTCTCAGACACCCCAAGACTGAAGCAGGTGAAGAGTGATGATGGGAATGGCAGCGCAGTGTGACAAATCCCCAGGATCCGATAGTTTACATCCTGGGGGGGTGGGGGTGGGGAGTAGGTGAGAACATTGCAAATGCACTAAATAGTCCAAATTCTCTCAATTAGGAAGACTCTTCCTTTAGATTGGCAAATTGCACACATCATTCTGTTCTTTAAGAAAAGTTAGAGACAGAAACACGAATCGATACCTCCACACCAACTTTATAAATCCAATCATTCAATATCTATTAAAAAGGTCAATGAATCACCTTTGTGCA
The DNA here is from genome assembly GCF_965287045.1 of Carcharhinus amblyrhynchos. Classification (NCBI taxonomy): domain Eukaryota; kingdom Metazoa; phylum Chordata; class Chondrichthyes; order Carcharhiniformes; family Carcharhinidae; genus Carcharhinus; species Carcharhinus amblyrhynchos. Next base: position 1,610,640 of record NC_137348.1, read on the forward strand.
TTCCATTAGCGCCTGTCTTCAATTTGCCTTTGGCTGCCCTAGTCATCCTAGTGAGAAGTCTCACAACATCAGGTTAAAGTCCAACAGATTTATTTGACAGCACTAGCTTTCAGTGAGTCCTCACTCACCTACAGAAGGAGCAGCGCTCCGAAACCTCATGCTACCAAATAAACCTGTTGGACTTTAACCTGGTGTTGAGAGACTTCTTACTGTGCCCGCCCCAGTCCAACACCGGCATCTCCACATCCTGGCTGGTCATCCTACTCAGTCTAACTGTAGTGACTCCTGCATGGACAGCAGCAAGTTACTGGTGTTGAGTGGGGGAGGAGGGATGGTCTTTCGGGACAATGTGAGTGGCTCTGATCCTAGTGTGTCCTGCTTCACACTGCAGCAACTCTTCATGGGAGGCAGATGGGCTGCTCGGACGGCTGGTGACCTACTCCTATTTCTTGTATTCTTGCAATGTGCCTTGCTGCTCAACAGGCATCAGCAAGTTACTAATGGGATGACAGTAGTGAGAGAACTTGTCTTATTTTTCACAGACAGAGGGCAGCAGGCTTTTGCTTCATGCAGCCACTGCCACGTCCCGGGGCAGTCTCAGAAATCCTTGTAATCAGTTGGAGTGCTGGAGTATTGGGAAAGCCTGATTAATCCTATAAGGACTGCTTCTGCATCATGGTGGCAGCATTCTGAGCCTGTTGGACAATAAACTGAGCCTGCATTTCTACAGGCTGAGTGTTTACTGCAGCACTCGGACAGCTGGATGATGTTGCATCATAGTTGCATCCACATGAGGTTGATCACATTGGGAAGGATGGTCTCTGGGTGTGGTACAAAGCGATATGCCAAGTTGATGCCAGGTTCCTCTCACCAGAGGCAGCAGGCTCACAGCGGGAAGCGTCTCAAAGTCACACCCTATCAGCTGGTCCCTGTAATCTCATTGGAGTCCCCAACTCCAGCTCCCGTGTGTACCCTCTCCCTCCGGGAAGTTGGGACTTGTACTGCCCATGAACGAACCCAGTCTGCCGCTTACCCAGTGCCCACTCACTGTAGATTCTTCCTCAAAGCTGCTTTCTAAACTATTCACAGGGTCAATATCTGAACTGTGACTGCAAGCATCAGAGTGTGGAGGCGGGGGGGGGGGGTAGGACTGGAGGAGGGGAGGGGGATTGGAGAGGGGCTGGAGGATTGGAAAAGGGGAGCAGGATTGGAGGGGGAGAGAGGGGGGTTGGGGGGAGATTGAGGGAGGAGAAAGGGATTGAGGAGGGGAAGGAGATTGGAGAAGAGGAGAGAGACTGGAGGAAGTGTTTGTGGAAGTCAACCCAAAGATGTGCAGGTTAGGTGGATTAGCCATGATAAATTGCCCCTTAGCAGGGTAAATACATGGGTTTATGGGGATAGGGCCTGGATAGGATTGTGGTTGGTGCAGGCTCAATGGGCTGAATGGCCTCTTTCTGTGCTGTAGGGATTCTGTGATTCTCTGATTTGAGGAGGTGAGTGACTCGCACCATCGTGAGGCCATGGCAACTTTCAAAGTCGGGCAGGAAGATGCAAATTAGACAATATGCAAATCAACATATGACATGCAAATTAGATGATGTGCCAATTAGGAGATATACAAATTGGCAGACAATACGAAGTTGACACATTGCCTTCATTAGGATCAGTTGACCAGGGCTAAACACACAGAAAGAGACCCTTCGGCCCATCGTCTCTTTGCTGTACTATCCCTGAGTCCTAGTTGCCCTCCCCCTTCGATCCCAGGATTTAAACCTGCGCAGTTCTCCCTCAGTTATCCCAACATTCCATCACTTGGTCCGGCTGTCGCAGCTTCCCATTGGCTGGGACCTCCCCTGCTTGGGGTCCTGAGCTCAATCCTGGAGCTCACAGTCAGCTGAGCAGAGTGGGCTGTGATTGGTTGTTTGTGAGTGGGTTGGGGGGGGGGGGGGGGGGAACCTGGCCTGAGTGACTCTGCTGAAACCCAGTCTCCGTTTTCCCGAGGGCTTTGCTAATTTCCTCTGGGTGCCAGACCCGAGCTCAAAACTGCAGCAGGCGTGAATCCAGCTAAATGATTGCTTTAATGGTCAGGGAGCCTGTTCTGAATATTCTAACCATCGCACAGAGTGGAGACTGGGGCAAATGGAAGGATCTGCTTTCTAACATTGATAGCTCCAGGGTGTGACGGTAAGTGTCTCATTGCCTGTCCCAGAGAGGTCAAGAAACCTCTCGGGAGGCACCTGTAGCCACGTGTAGTGCTGGGACTCTCAGTCTGTACCTCACCCCTGGCCCCATTCCTCCATGGGAATCACCCCCCCGATGGATGGAAGATTAATTTTTACATCGTACAACAGCGAGGAATGAGAAAGCTGGATGCCAGCGAGAGGAAATGTGATCGCACTGCAGAGGATAATCAGAGAGACTGTTCCCCACCCTCTGTGTCCACTGTGGCCCAGCTGTTCACATTCTCACCTCAGATTCAGAATTCCAGGGGCTGGGGTCCAAGGAAATTTAGCAAATTGGATCCAGAATTGGCTGAGTGGTAGGGGGCAGAGGGTGATGGTCAAGGGGTGTTTTTCCGACTGGAAACCTGTGTCCAGTGGGGTCCGGCAGGGGTCAGTGTTGGACCCTTGCTGTTTACAATGTGTCTAAACGATTTAAACTTCAATGTAGGAGGGGTGAACAGTAAGTTTGTGGATGATACGAAAACTGGTGGGATGGTGAATAATGGGGATAGGTTTAGGTTACAGGAGGATATAGACAGGCTGGTCAGCGCTGGGGAATGGGGTTAGATTGGTTAGGTGGTTTGTCTTTGACCAGCACAGACATGATGGGCTGAAAGGCCTTTTCTGTGCTGCGGACCCTCTATGTCTGTGTGACTGGCGATGGCAATGTTCGAAAGAAGGGTGTGAGACTAAACCCAACAGAGACAGGCTGGTCAGTTTAACTTCTGCGCTGGGGAGCATTTTAAACAATAATCCAAAATTAACCGTCACTTGGTCAAATGAGAACTAATTTCAGGAACTAGCATGGATTTGTTTGGGTAAATCTTGTTGAATTAATGTAATGGAGAGGATTGATGAGGGGAATACTGTAGATGTTGTCTGTGTGGACTTTCAAAACATATTTGTTAAAGTGTCACATTCCAGGCTTATCAGTAAAATCTACTCCCATCCTATTCTTGTATTTGACAAGACGCCCCTTAGAACTCACTACCGTATCTGCTTCCACTCCCTCCCCCGGCATTGAGTTTCAGGCAGCCACCACCCTCTGTGTGAAAACCTTGCCCCTCGCACCTTAAACCTGTGCCCCCTAGTAATTGGCTCTTCCACCTTGGGGAAAAGCTCCTGGCTATCCACTGACTATTCAGGAAATTGGGATATTCTCCTTGGAGAAGAGGTCAAGAGGAAACTTAATCGAGATATCCAAAATCATGAGGGGCTTGGACAGAGAGAAACTGCTGCTATTAGTGGAAGGACTGAGAATAAGAGGACACAGATTGAAGGTAATCAGTGAAAGAAGAAATGGAGACCTGAGGAAAAGCTAAAGTCAGCGAGTGGTCAGAGGCTGGGATGCACTTCCTGAGTTTGAGATGGAGGCAGATACTGTTCAAAAGGGAAGCGGGCCATTATTTGGTTCACTGAACCACTGGGGAAGGGGGTGTGCCCGCTTGCTCTTGTAAGGAGTCAGCAAGATGGGCTGAATGGCCTCCTTCAATGCTGGAACCATTCTATGATTCAGTAATTCTGAGTAATTCTTCTCGTTGAATGATATCATTTCACTGGAATTATTCTCAGATTCCACTCGCTCTGAGAGAGAGAGAGAGAGAGAGAGCACAACTGTCAGTGAGTGTGTACGAGCAAGTTCACTGGTGCGTGAGCATGTGTGTGCCAACGAGCATGCGTGTGTGGGTCAGTGCTCGTGTGTCAGCAAGCATGTACGTGAGTGTGGGCTTATGAATGAGACACACACACACACACATACACACAGTGTCTCTCTCTCTCTCTCACACACACACACACACACACACACACACACACACAGTGTCTCTCTCTCTCACACACACACACACACACACACACACACACACACAGTGTCCGTCACACACACACACACAGTGTCTCTCTCTCTCTCACACACACACACACACACACACACACAGTGTCTCTCTCTCTCACACACACACACACAGTGTCTCTCTCATACACACACACACACACACACACACACACAGTGTCTCTCTCATACACACACACACACACAGTGTCTGTCACACACACACACAGTGTCTCTCTCTCACACACACACACACACACACACACAGTGTCTCTCTCTCTCACACACACACACACACACACAGTGTCTCTCTCATACACACACACACACACACACAGTGTCTCTCTCTCACACTCACACACACGCTCACACACACACAGTGTCTCTCTCTCACTCACTCACACACACACACACACAGTGTCTCTCTCTCACACACACACACAGTGTCTCTCTCACACACACATACACATACAGTGTCTCTTTTACACACACACACACATACACAGTGTCTTTCACACACACACGCAGTGTCTCACACACAGTGTCTCTCTCACACATACACAGTCTCTCACACACACTCACACACACACACACAGTGTCTCTCACACACACACATACACACAGTGTCTGTCACACACACACACACAGTGTCTGACACACACACAGTGTCTGTCACACACACACACAGTCTGTCACACACACACAGTGTCTGTCTCACACACACACACACACAGTCTGTCACACACACACACACACACACACACAGTGTCTGTCACACACACAGTGTCTGTCACACACACACACACACACACAGTGTCTCACACACACACACACAGTGTCTGTCACACACACACACACACACAGTCTGTCACACACACACACAGTGTCTCACACACACACACACACACACACACAAACACACAGTATCACACGTACAGACTCATTGAGGTTTACAGCATGGAAACAGGCCCTTCAGCCCAACTTCTCCATGCCACCCTTCTTTTAACCCCCTAAGTTAACCCCAATTGCCCGCATTTGGCCCATGTCCCTCTATACCCATCTTACCCATGCAACTATCTAAATGCTTTTTAAAAGATAAAATTATTCCTGCCTCTACTACTACCTCTGGCAGCTTGTTCCAGACAGTCACCACCCTCTGAAAAAAATTGCTCCTCTGGACCCTTTTGTATCTCTCCCCTCTCACATTAAACCTCTGCCCTCTAGTTTTAGACTCCCCTACCTTTGGGAAAAGATATTGACTATCTAGCTGATCTGTGCCCCTCATTATTTTACAGACCTCTATAAGGTCACCCCTCAGCCTCCTACGCTCCAGAGGAAAAAGTCCCAGTCTATCCAGCCTCTCCTTATAACTCAATCCATCAAGTCCCAGTAGCATCCTAGTAAATCTTTTCTGCACTCTTTCTAGTTTAATAATATCCTTTCTATAATAGAGTGACCAGAATTGCACACAGTATTCCAAGTGTGGCCTTACCAATGTCTTGTACAACTTCAACAAGACGTCCCAACTCCTGTACTGAGTGTGTATGAGTATTTGTGTGAGCGTGTGTGTGTGAGTGTGTATGTGAGAGTGTGTGTGTGAGAGTGTGTGTGTGTGGAGTCCCACTCCCACAGAATTCCGGGTTCTCCCCATCTCTTTCCAAGGCCCATCTAGTATCTCATTACCCAAAGTCCAGCCACTCCCCATTTGCCCCAGAGCCCTGCAGCTGCCAACCCCTTGGCCCCCCGCGGGCTATCCCCAAGCCCTTCGCAACCCTGGCCCACTTCCTGTGCTGCCCAGAATATTTACACTCAGACACTCCCATTAAATCTTCCCATTAAGCTATCGCCGGAAGAGGAGAATGATCCCGGATTCTCTGGTCTGTTCTGAGAACCCAACTCCCTCATCCTTGGTATCATTCTAGTAAAGTTCTCCCGCACCCTCTCTGGGCCTGGTGTCCACCATTGGACACATTACCCCAGCTCGGACCCAGTCTGTCAGTTTGAAAAGTTAAGCAGACTTTCCTCACTTGTTATAAAACCAAAGATTTACCGGCCATCCCAACACGTCCGCCATCTGCTTCTGCCCTTATCCATCTCTTCCCCTGTGCATCCTTTCATATTGTACACAAGGTACATCCATACCCATGGCATGGGCACAATTGCTGATGTGGATGGCAGGCTGGTCAGGCTTGGCACAGTTGGAGGATTTGGCCTTGTCAGGTGAAAGGAATTTAGTGCAGGCTCCGGGCTAACTTGCTGCCTGTGGAACCAGGGCCTGGGATACCAACCTGCCAAACCACTTCCCATTCTTTTCCACCAAACAGCCTGCCCCGTTCCAACAAAAACACTTCAACTAAAATTCCCCTTCCAGACAGAAAAGGCTGTGAGAGTGGCTGATTTATGAGGATCAGCCAGTCAGGAGCTCAGAGTCAAGCAGCAACATATCTCCAGCATGAGATCACTTTGTAAAGTGACAGCTCTTATTCTGCTTTCTGTGTCAGAGCCCTCTGTCTGAATCTAAACTCCCCCCAAAACTGGGGAGGGTCTAACAGCAGAGAAACTCAAATCTCAATCAATAATTCTGTGCAACAACTCACTGTAACCAGGGCAACAAGCAGAATTGGGGGAAAAGGGAGGCGACAGAGATGTTTAAATGTAACTTCACATGGAGAGGGTGGGGAAGGTTCTGGGTGGGGGGCAGACGGCGAGTGCGCTGCTAAAGCAGTGGAAGCATGAGTTGGGGGGGTGTGGGGGGCTGGAGTAAAGGGCCCCACCCCAAGCCTTACCCGACCCCCCCGGAATTACTGACTGGACTGATCACCCGGTCTATCATTGACTCAGAATTTTCTAGAATTGTTTGCAATGATGATTCTACAGCAGAAAAAGATTTGCATTTGTATGGCGCCTTTCAAAACTGTTATTCTCTGGGGGTCTCTGCTGCCCTGCAGAGGAACTCTGCCATCCTGGGTGGGGGCCTGCTGTCCCGGGTGGGAGGGGTTGGTTTGTGCCCCCAGGGGGGTTCTGTCTCTGGACCATCAGGTCCATCCTGTTTGTTCGGTGAATGGGCAACATGGAGAAATGGATCATATTCAGTAAAAATAGAATTGGGGGGTGCTGGGGGGCTGCTAGGTTGTAGGGGTAGGGTGTGAGTATGATGGGGCATGGAGGGGTGGCACTGAGTGGTGGCAGGATGGTGGGCATGGAGCTGTGGAGGACAGGGCTTATGGTGAGGGGAGTGGGGGGGTTGAGGGTCTGGGGGTTGGGGAGGTGATGCACAAAGACCCCCTAATACATGGAATTTAATTTAGACAAACGCGAGGTAATGTATTTTGGTAGATTGAACCAGGGCAGGACTTACTCAGTTAATGGTAGGACGTTGGGGAGAGTTACAGAACAAAGAGATCTAGGGGTACAGCTTCATAGCTCCTTGAAAATGGAGTCACAGATGGACAGAGTGGTGAAGAAGGCATTCGGCATGCTTGGTTTCATCGGTCAGAACATTGAATACAGGAGTTGGAATGTCTTGTTGAAGTTGTACAAGACATTGGCAAGGCCACACTTGGAATACTGTGTACAGTTCTGGTCATCCTATTATAGAAAGGATATTATTAAACTAGAAAGAGTGCAGAAAAGATTTACTAGGATGCTACTGGGACTTGATGGTTTGAGTTATAAGGAGAGGCTGGACAGACTGGGACTTTTTTCTCTGGAGCGTAGGAGGCTGAGGGGTGATCTTATAGAGGTCTATAAAATAATGAGGGGCACAGATCAGCGAGATAGTCAATATCTTTTCCCAAAGGTAGGGGAGTCTAAAACTAGAGGGCACAGGTTTAAGGTAACAAGAGATAGATACAGAAGTGTCCAGAGGGGCAATTTTTTCACACAGAGGGTGGTGAGTGTCTGGAACGAGCTGCCAGAGGCAGTAGTAGAGGCGGGTACAATTTTATCTTTTAAAAAGCATTTAGACAGTTACATGGGTACGATGGGTATAGAGGGATATGGGCCAAATGCAGGCAATTGGGATTAGCTTAGGGGTTTTTAAAAAAAGGGCGGCATGGACAAGTTGGGCCAAAGGGCCTGTTTCCATGCTGTAAACCTCTATGACTGTATAAAGGGATGATGGTGACGGTACCTTGGATAAGAGCGAGGTGAAGGCACTAGTCCCACTGGTAATTAGGAGAATAAAAGCTCTGTCAATCTTTGTCACAATGCAATCGGAATATAAAAATCTAGAAGTCTGATTACAGTTCCAGCGAGGTTAGTCAGCACTTGGATTCTGTCTGCCCATGTATAGAGTCATACAGGGAAACAGGCCATTTGGCCCAACTTGTCCATGCTGCCCCTTTTCTAATCCCTATGGGGAAAGGGTAGGAAGGAGGAGTTGATGAGGTGAAAGGTCAGCCATGGTTGTATTGAATTGTGAAGCAAGCTTGAGGGGCCGAATGGCCTCTTGCAGCTCCAATCTCTGATTTACAGAGTGCAACATGATCAGTTGTGTGAGTGGAATCCTCCAAGGACTTTGGTCGAACTGTTCAGTTGGAGTGAAACAATCTGTTCATTCCTCGTAGCGGGATTCAGGATATTTAAACAACAAGGCCCATTATGGCCAGGCTGGGAGATACAGGACACTTATTACTCATTTTGCCTTTGACATTTCCTTAATTGGAATACTTAACCACCCACAGGAGCTGAGTGAGGCCTAACAGCTCTCTCTGTGTCAGAACCTTTCAAAGGAAACAGAAATTCTCATTGACAGAACGTCGACCATTTTCAGCAAGTTTCTCCTTTGTCTTTGAGAATATTGCATTGTCCATGCTTGACATGAGACTCCATCTGGCTCTTGTTATTGGCTGGCCCACCATTCCAGGATATTGATTTGGACCAATAGATTTCTACCCAGAATCTTTACACACACACGGACCGTACAGGAGCTGACACTGAGACACACACGGACCGTACAGGAGCTGACACTGACACACACACACGGACCGTACAGGAGCTGACACTGAGACACACACGGACCGTACAGGAGCTGACACTGAGACACACACACGGACCGTACAGGAGCTGACACTGAGACACACACGGACCGTACAGGAGCTGACACTGAGACACACACGGACCGTACAGGAGCTGACACTGAGACACACACACGGACCGTACAGGAGCTGACACTGAGACACACACACGGACCGTACAGGAGCTGACACTGAGACACACACACGGACCGTACAGGAGCTGACACTGAGACACACACACGGACCGTACAGGAGCTGACACTGAGACACACACACGGACCGTACAGGAGCTGACACTGAGACACACACACGGACCGTACAGGAGCTGACACTGACACACACACACGGACCGTACAGGAGCTGACACTGAGACACACACACGGACCGTACAGGAGCTGACACTGAGACACACACACGGACCGTACAGGAGCTGACACTGAGACACACACACGGACCGTACAGGAGCTGACACTGAGACACACACACGGACCGTACAGGAGCTGACACTGACACACACACACGGACCGTACAGGAGCTGACACAGAGACACACACACGGACCGTACAGGAGCTGACACTGAGACACACACACGGACCGTACAGGAGCTGACACTGAGACACACACACGGACCGTACAGGAGCTGACACTGAGACACACACACGGACCGTACAGGAGCTGACACTGAGACACACACACGGACCGTACAGGAGCTGACACTGACACACACACACGGACCGTACAGGAGCTGACACTGAGACACACATGGACCGTACAGGAGCTGACACTGAGACACACACACGGACCGTACAGGAGCTGACACTGAGACACACACGGACCGTACAGGAGCTGACACTGAGACACACACACGGACCGTACAGGAGCTGACACTGAGACACACATGGACCGTACAGGAGCTGACACTGAGACACACACACGGACCGTACAGGAGCTGACACTGAGACACACATGGACCGTACAGGAGCTGACACTGACACACACACGGACCGTACAGGAGCTGACACTGAGACACACACGGACCGTACAGGAGCTGACACTGAGACACACACACGGACCGTACAGGAGCTGACACTGACACACACACACGGACCGTACAGGAGCTGACACTGACACACACACACGGACCGTACAGGAGCTGACACTGACACACACGGACCGTACAGGAGCTGACACTGAGACACACACAGACTGTACAGGAGCTGACACTGACACACACGGACCGTACAGGAGCTGACACTGAGACACACACAGACTGTACAGGAGCTGACACTGAGACACACACGGACCGTACAGGAGCTGACACTGAGACACACACGGACCGTACAGGAGCTGACACTGACACACACGGACCGTACAGGAGCTGACACTGAGACACACACAGACTGTACAGGAGCTGACACTGAGACACACACACGGACCGTACAGGAGCTGACACTGAGACACACACGGACCGTACAGGAGCTGACACTGACACACACGGACCGTACAGGAGCTGACACTGACACACACGGACCGTACAGGAGCTGACACTGAGACACACACACGGACCGTACAGGAGCTGACACTGACACACACGGACCGTACAGGAGCTGACACTGAGACACACACACGGACCGTATAGGAGCTGACACTGAGACACACACACGGACCGTACAGGAGCTGACACTGACACACACACGGACCGTACAGGAGCTGACACTGAGACACACACACGGACCGTACAGGAGCTGACACTGAGACACACACACGGACCGTACAGGAGCTGACACTGAGACACACACACGGACCGTACAGGAGCTGACACTGACACACACACACGGACCGTACAGGAGCTGACACTGAGACACACACGGACCGTACAGGAGCTGACACTGAGGCACACACACGGACCGTACAGGAGCTGACACTGAGACACACACACGGACCGTACAGGAGCTGACACTGAGACACACACACGGACCGTACAGGAGCTGACACTGAGACACACACACGGACCATACAGGAGCTGACACTGACACACACACAGACCGTACAGGAGCTGACACTGAGACACACACACGGACCGTACAGGAGCTGACACTGAGACACACACACGGACCGTACAGGAGCTGACACTGAGACACACACACGGACCGTACAGGAGCTGACACTGAGACACACACACGGACCGTACAGGAGCTGACACTGAGACACACACACGGACTGTACAGGAGCTGACACTGACACACACACGGACCATACAGGAGCTGACACTGAGACACACACACGGACCGTACAGGAGCTGACACTGAGACACACACACGGACCGTACAGGAGCTGACACTGAGACACACACACGGACCGTACAGGAGCTGACACTGAGACACACACACGGACCGTACAGGAGCTGACACTGACACAAACACACGGACCGTACAGGAGCTGACACTGACACACACACGGACCGTACAGGAGCTGACACTGAGACACACACACGGACCGTACAGGAGCTGACACTGACACACACGGACCGTACAGGAGCTGACACTGACACACACACACGGACCGTACAGGAGCTGACACTGACACAAACACACGGACCGTACAGGAGCTGACACTGAGACACACACACGGACCGTACAGGAGCTGACACTGAGACACACACACGGACCGTACAGGAGCTGACACTGACACACACACACGGACCGTACAGGAGCTGACACTGAGACACACACACGGACCGTACAGGAGCTGACACTGAGACACACACACGGACCGTACAGGAGCTGACACTGACACACACACACGGACCGTACAGGAGCTGACACTGACACACACACACGGACCGTACAGGAGCTGACACTGACACACACACGGACCGTACAGGAGCTGACACTGACACACACACGGACCGTACAGGAGCTGACACTGAGACACACACACGGACCGTACAGGAGCTGACACTGACACACACACACGGACCGTACAGGAGCTGACACTGAGACACACACACGGACCGTACAGGAGCTGACACTGACACACACACACGGACCGTACAGGAGCTGACACTGACACACACACACGGACCGTACAGGAGCTGACACTGACACACACACGGACCGTACAGGAGCTGACACTGAGACACACACGGACCGTACAGGAGCTGACACTGAGACACACACACGGACCGTACAGGAGCTGACACTGAGACACACACGGACCGTACAGGAGCTGACACTGACACACACACGGACCGTACAGGAGCTGACACTGAGACACACACGGACCGTACAGGAGCTGACACTGAGACACACACACGGACCGTACAGGAGCTGACACTGAGACACACACGGACCGTACAGGAGCTGACACTGACACACACACGGACCGTACAGGAGCTGACACTGACACACACACGGACCGTACAGGAGCTGACACTGACACAGACACACACACGGACCGTACAGGAGCTGACACTGAGACACACACGGACCGTACAGGAGCTGACACTGACACACACACGGACCGTACAGGAGCTGACACTGACACACACACGGACCGTACAGGAGCTGACACTGACACAGACACACACACGGACCGTACAGGAGCTGACACTGAGACACACACGGACCGTACAGGAGCTGACACTGACACACACACGGACCGTACAGGAGCTGACACTGACACAGACACACACACGGACCGTACAGGAGCTGACACTGACACACACACGGACCGTACAGGAGCTGACACTGACACACACACAGACTGTACAGGAGCTGACACTGAGACACACACACGGACCGTACAGGAGCTGACACTGAGACACACACGGACCGTACAGGAGCTGACACTGACACACACACGGACCGTACAGGAGCTGACACTGACACACACACAGACTGTACAGGAGCTGACACTGAGACACACACACGGACCGTACAGGAGCTGACACTGAGACACACACGGACCGTACAGGAGCTGACACTGACACACACACGGACCGTACAGGAGCTGACACTGACACACACACACGGACTGTACAGGAGCTGACACTGACACACACACACGGACCGTACAGGAGCTGACACTGAGACACACACACGGACCGTACAGGAGCTGACACTGACACACACACACGGACTGTACAGGAGCTGACACTGACACACACACACGGACCGTACAGGAGCTGACACTGAGACACACACGGACCGTACAGGAGCTGACACTGAGACACACACGGACCGTACAGGAGCTGACACTGAGACACACACGGACCGTACAGGAGCTGACACTGAGACACACACACGGACCGTACAGGAGCTGACACTGAGACACACATGAGCTGCACTATATCAGGGAAGGGAATTATTATTTATTTCTTTTTTTAAATTGTGCTTTATTTATTTATTGTGACTTCAATTTTGATTTACAATGTTTAGCTTTGTTTGTTTGCCCTCTGAACTTGTTGCTATGGGATTGACTGAAAGATTGAGTCCAACTGTAAACAGAAACAGCTGGGGGAGAAGTGGGGGGAGTGGGGGAATGGGGGTGGGGAGTTGGGTTTTGAAGAGTGGGGCATAGGGAGTGGAGGGGGTGGGGAGGGAGATGGGGATTGGTGTTGTGGGGCATGGAAGGGTGGGGGATGGGGAATGGGGGGGTTGTGGAGTGGGAAGGTGGCAGATGGGGATTTGAGGGTGGAGAGTGGAGGGGGTGGAGGAGGGGGGGTGTGGGGGAGTGGAGGGGTAGGGTTTGAGGAGTGGGGAGTCAGGGGATGGGGATTTGGGGGTAGGGAGTGGGGGGGTGGGGGAGTGGAGGGGGCGAGGGAGTGGGGGGGCGAGGGAGTGGGGGGGCGAGGGAGTGGGGGGGGTGAGGGAGTGGGGGGGGTGAGGGAGTGGGGGGGGTGAGGGAGTGGGGGGGGTGAGGGAGTGGGGATGTGGGTAGTGGGGGGGGAGTGGCTGTTCAGTCTGTTAATTGCTGTGGGAAATCTGTGGAACAATCTGACACTGACTCCATCCACAGCCTGAGATGAATTATTCCATTGAGGGTGTCCCATCATTAAAGCATCAGAAAGATTCCAGGGATGTTGTTGTTTATCTCAGAGCAGGAACCCTCTCTGATGGAAGCTGTAGTGGAATTATACAAATCCCTGAGTGATTACATCTGTCCTGCCTGCCATCCAGGGTGGGGGACCTCCGCCATGATATTCCGACATGGAGACAGGGTTCATTTTTAATGTGTCGACTCTCGAAAAACACTGCAGCCAATCAGGTGTTGGTGCAGCTTTAACCCATTGGACTGATACCAGGAGTGAAAGGGTTAAATTCAATCCAGGCTCCAGGGGGTGGGTGCCAGGGACAAAGTGTGTTTCTCTCTCTGAAAGCTAGCATCAGCATGATGGGCAGAGTGGCCTCCTCCTGAGTTGGATTGGATTAGGATTCTTACTTCTAGCTGCATCAATGTTAAGGAAACCTAGAAACTCGAAGCAGGAGAAGGCCATTTGGCCCATCGAGCCTGCTCTGCCATTCATTGTGATCATGGCTGATCATCGAATTCAATATCCTGATCCCCCCCCTCCCCCCTTTAGCCCCAGGAGCTTTATCTAATTTCTTCTTGAATCAAACCTTTGACGAGGTTTAACCAACGATAACTTCCCCTTTAACCCATTAGTCAGTAGGTAAATTTGGTGACAAGTTTTCTGAATAGTGTTTCGAATGGAATTTTTAAAAATCATTCCTGGGACACGGGTGTCGTTGGCTGGGCCAGCATTTATTGCCCATCCCTAGTTGCCCGAGGGCAGTTGAGAGTCACCCACATTGCTGTGGCTCTGGAGTCACGTGCAGGCCAGCAGATTTCCTTCCCTAAAGGACATCAATGAACCAGATGGGTTTTTCTGACAATCAACAATGGTTTCACGGTCATCAGAAAATTCTTAATTCCAGATAATTTTTATTGAATTCAAAAATGGTGGGATTCAAACCCAGGTCCCCAGAACATTCGCTGAGTCTCCGGATTAATAACGATAATACCACGAGGCCATTGCCTCTCCCTATTGGTGGTTAGTAGCCAGGTGAAAGTGTGACACCCGGTACAGTCTGGATAATCAGTAATTTTATTCAAATCTCTTCTTTCAACAGTAGAACCAGTGGACGTCCTGAAGATTCTAGAACTTCACACTCTCCCCGAAGGAATACAGAAAACGATAGGTATCTGTGCCAACAGAAAATCAACAAAGACCCCAGATGTTGCCTACACAGTAACCAGATCGGCACAGCTCAGTGCCCCAACTAAACAGTTATACCCAGGTAAGACCCTTCATCTGGACCCGGGCAAGGGAAGTCCTCTTCATTCCTCTCTGCACAGTGCATCAAGAGAAAGAATTCTCTAGGGAGGGGAATCATAGCATGGTAGAATATTATCATCAGTTCAAAATCTTGGTCTTCAGTTTGAACAAAGGCAGTTTGCAAAGAGATATAGATAGTCTAAGTGAGTGGGTAAGGATCTGGCAGATGGAGTACAATGTTGGTAAATGTGAGGTCATCCACTTTGGTAGGAATAACAGCAAAATGAACTATTATTTAAATGGTAAAAAATTGCAGCATGCTGCTGTGCAGAGGGACCTGGGTGTCCTTGTGCAGGAATCACAAGGAGTTGGTTTGCAGGCACAGCAGGTAATGAAGAAGGCAAATGGAATTTTGTCCTTCATTGCCAGAGGGATGGAGTTTAAAAACAGCGAGGTTATGTTACAGCTGTATAAGGTGCTGGTGAGGCCACACCTGGAGTACTGTGTACAGTTTTGGTCTCCTTACTTGAGAAAGGATATACTGGCACTGGAGGGGGTGCAGAGGAGATTCACTAGGTTGATTCTGGAGTTGAGAGGGTTGGCTTATGAGGAGAGACTGAGTAGAGTGGGGCTATACTCATTGGAATTCAGAAGAATGAGGGGAGATCTTATAGAAACATATAAGATGATGAAGGGAATAGATAAGATAGAAGCAGGGAAGTTGTTTCCACTGGCAGGTGAAACTAGAACTAGGGGGCATGGCCTCAAAACAAGGGAAAGCAGATTTAGGACTGAGCTGAGGAGGAACTTCTTCACACAAAGGGTTGTGAATCTGTGGAATTCCCTGCCCAGTGAAGCAGTTGAGGCTACCTCATTGAATGTTTTTAAGGCAAGGATAGATAAATTTTTGAACAGTAAAGGAAATAAGAGTTATGGTGAAAAGATCAGCCACCATCTTATTGAATGGTGGAGCAGGTTTTAGGGGCCGAATGGCCCACTCCTGCTCCTAGTTCTTATGTTCTTATGAGAAAAGAGTTTGCTGTGAGAGATTGGGAAATGAGAATATGATGATGTTAGCAGCAGCAAACATTTTTAAAACATCAGAATTCTGAATGAGTACGCATTCCATTGAAAAATAAAAGGTCAGCTGGAAAAATGTTCTAACCGGAGATGTACAAGGTCACATTGGATTTAAAGAGCCTTAAAATGCCACACTGAAGAGTAATTACCCCTGAGGATTGGGAGGGTTTTAAAGCAATGAATGACAGGGAAATTCACAAAGGTGAGGGAGAAAGTATCAAAAATATTAAAACAGTGTATGAGCTTTGCCAAGTCTGTAAGAAAGAAAGAGAATGAAAGGCCTCAGGAGACAGAGAGAACTGATAATGGAACAAGGAAATGACATACATAAGATAAATATTTTGTGTCTGGCTTCACAATGGAAAACACAGAACATTGCGGAATGAGTGAGGAAGGTGAGGGTCTGGTGAGAATATGGAACCTTCACTGTCTAAGGAAAAGGTAAAGAGACATTGAGGAAACTCGCAAATTCCATGGAGCTGACATCCCGAATCCTGGAGTTTTTATAGTGGACACACTGGCTTTCATCTTTCAGAATTCCCTGGATTTTCCAGTGGTCCCCACAGAGCAGATCCTTGTTTAGCAATTTAGTGAGATTCCTGCAGTTTCAGAAAGGTTCAAATGGCTGCAGTGGCTGAGATCAGCACTGGGGAGATGCAGAAATCAATTCATATCACAAGGGGATCGGAGCATAAATGTAGGGAAGTCTTGCTTTAGCTATTGGGATTCACACTGTGTAAAATCCAGTGGGAAGGATATTCGCATCTTGGGGACAGTGAATTGGGGATGCAGGAGATGAGTGCTGGGATGAGGAATGTTTGAGGAGAATGGGTCTCTTCTCCCAGAAGTTCAGGAGGAGAGGTGATCCTGGGTTTGACAGAGTAGCTGCTGATTCCCCCAGGACTGGAGAATGGAGAAAGATGGGGGGGGCGGGGGGGCGGGGGAGGGAATGCAGTGGGGGTCACAGTCTCAGGTAACAGCCCATTGATTGAGGACTGAGATGAGGAGAGCTTTTTCAGCCAGAGACGGCTCTGTATTCTCAGACAGAATCGATTCAAGACTGAGGCTGGTAGGAGTTTGGATTTGAGGAGATCAGGGAAACGGCAGGAAAGTGGAGCTGGAGTAGAGGAACAGCTGGGATTCTGTTGGACAGGAACAAGACCCAAGGTTCTGGATGGTCCCCTGCTCTGGTTCCCTGTGTTGGGATGACTGAGTCTGTTATTCCTCACCTTTGCTTCTTTCCTCATGAGTTTGGGTCATTTTGATTATTGTCCACTTGATAAGACCCCATCATCTTATTACAGCTGCCAAATCGTTCCTCTCCCTCTCTCTCTGTTCCCTCTCTCACTCCACTATTTGCCCTCTTCTCTATTTCCCCCTTTCCTCCTGTCCCTCTCTCTTCCTCCCTTTCTCCCCCTCTCTCCCCTCACCCTCTTCCTCCATGCACTCCCTCTCTGCACATCCCGTCTCTCTGTGCACTCTCTCTCCCCTTCTTCCCACCTCACCCCTCTCTCTCCCTCCCTCTCCCTCTCTCTCTCTCCCCATCATCCCCTCTCTCCCCCCCTCCTCCCTTTCCCCTCCTTCTCTTCTCCCTCCCTCCTCCCCTTCTCTTCCCCGTCTCCTCCCCCCTCCCCCACCTCCCTGTCTCTCCCTCCCCCCTTCCCTCTCTCCCTCCCCCCTCTTTCTCTCCCACTCCCCCCACTCTCCCCCTCCCCTCCCCCTCCTCCCTCCCCTCCCCTCTCTCCCCCTCCCTCTCTTCATCTCTCACCCCCTCCCCTCTAACCCCCTCCCCCACCGCCAACATCCCCCTCCCCCACCCCTCACACCCCCCTCCCCCTCAGACCCCTCAGAACCCCCCCCCCCCCCGGTCCCCTCAGAACCCCCCCCCCCCCCGGTCCCCTCACACCCCCCCCCCCCCCGGTCCCCTCACACCCCCCCCCCCCCCCGGTCCCCTCACACCCCCCCCCCCCGGGTCCCCTCACACCCCCCCCCCCGGGTCCCCTCACACCCCCCCCCCCCCCGGGTCCCCTCACACACCCCCCGGGTCCCCTCACACCCCCCCCCCCCGGGTCCCCTCACACCCCCCCCCCCCGGGTCCCCTCACACCCCCCTCCCCCACCCCCGGGTCCCCTCACACCCCCCCCGGGTCCCCTCACACCCCCCTCCCCCACCCCCGGGTCCCCTCACACCCCCCTCCCCCACCCCCGGGTCCCCTCACACCCCCCTCCCCCACCCCCGGGTCCCCTCACACCCCCCTCCCCCACCCCCGGTCCCCTCACACCCCCCCCCCCGGTCCAGTGCGGGCCGCTCCCGGTTGATCCGTTTGGATGGAAGGATTTTGGGATATTTCCCAAACGGTGAAAGGCTGAGAACTGACCTGACCTCTGACCTCACCGGTGCCTGACGACAGTTGCCGAGTGAATGAGGATGGATCCAGGATCAAAGGCCACGGGGGGGGGGAGCTGGAGGTCCCGGCATCAATAACACAGCTCAGGATGTGAAACAAAGTTGTCTAGACTGTGGTTAACCCGGGCTCAAACCCAACAATGGGGGGAATGTGAGAGCTGGTCAGTGAGGAAAGCAGCGGGACCGAGGGGGGAACCAGGCCTTCAATCCCCCCATTCGGACAGTCAGTGAGGCCCAGGAATGGAGGGGAAATCTCTCCCTAACCGGAACATGCTCCACATCCCATCAGACTGAAGGAGAAAGGTTCACCCTCCAAAAGACAGGAATATTCTCAACATGAGGTAACACACAAACTACCTAACTGTGGATATTGGACATAAATTTTCCAGACTATTGGACATGAAAGTAATTCCAAACTAATCCCACTGCCCCGCTCTCTCCCCATAGCCCTGTATCAATCCCCAAACTAATCCCACTGCCCCGCTCTCTCCCCATAGCCCTGTATCAATCTCCAAACTAATCCCACTGCCCCACTCTCTCCCCATAGCCCTGTATCAATCTCCAAACTAATCCCACTGCCCCGCTCTCTCCCCATAGCCCTGTATCAATCCCCAAACTAATCCCACTGTCCCCGCTCTCTCCCCGTAGCCCTGTATCAATCCCCAAACTAATCCCACTGCCCCCGCTCTCTCCCCATAGCCCTGTATCAATCCCCAAACTAATCCCACTGCCCCAGCTCTCTCCCCCATAGCCCTATATCAATCCTCAAACTAATCCCACTGCCCCGACTCTCTCCCCATAGCCCTGTATCAATCCCCAAACTAATACCACTGCCCCCGCTCTCTCCCCATAGCCCTGTATCAATCCCCAAACTAATCCCCCTGCCCTCTCTCTCTCCCCATAGCCCTGTATCCATCCCCAAACTAATCCCACTGCCCCGCCTCTCTCCCCATAGCCCTGTATCGATCCCCAAACTAATCCCACTGTCCCCGCTCTCTCCCCATAGCCCTGTATCAATCCCCAAACTAATCCCACTGCCCCACTCTCTCCCCATAGCCCTGTATCAATCCCAAACTAATCCCACTGTCCCACTCTCTCCCCATAGCCCTGTATCAATCCCCAAACTAATCTCACTGCCCCCGCTCTCTCCCCATAGCCCTGTATCAATCCCCAAACTAATACCACTGCCCCCCTCTCTCCCCATAGCCCTGTATCAATCCCCAAACTAATACCACTGCCCCGCTCTCTCCCCATAGCCCTGTATCAATCCCCAAACTAATACCACTGCCCCGCTCTCTCCCCATAGCCCTGTATCAATCCCCAAACTAATCCCACTGCCCCACTCTCTCTCCATAGCCCTGTATCAATCCCCAAACTAATACCACTGCCCCCCTCTCTCCCCATAGCCCTGTATCAATCCCCAAACTAATCCCACTGCCCCCCTCTCTCTCCATAGCCCTGTATCAATCCCCAAACTAATACCACTGCCCCGCTCTCTCCCCATAGCCCTGTATCAATCCCCAAACTAATACCACTGCCCCGCTCTCTCCCCATAGCCCCGTATCAATCCCCAAACTAATCCCACTGCCCCACTCTCTCCCCCATAGCCCTAATCAATCCTCAAACTAATCCCACTGCCCCGCTCTCTCCCCATAGCCCTGTATCAATCCCCAAACTAATACCACTGCCCCGCTCTCTCCCCATAGCCCTGTATCAATCCCCAAACTAATCCCACTGCCCCACTCTCTCTCCATAGCCCTGTATCAATCCCCAAACTAATACCACTGCCCCGCTCTCTCCCCATAGCCCTAATCAATCCTCAAACTAATCCCACTGCCCCACTCTCTCCCCCATAGCCCTAATCAATCCTCAAACTAATCCCACTGCCCCACTCTCTCCCCCATAGCCCTAATCAATCCTCAAACTAATCCCACTGCCCCGCTCTCTCCCCATAGCCCTGTATCAATCCTCAAACTAATCCCACTGCCCCCCTCTCTCCCCATAGCCCTGTATCAATCCCCAAACTAATCCCACTGCCCCCCTCTCTCCCCATAGCCCTGTATCAATCCCCAAACTAATCCCACTGCCCCCCTCTCTCCCCATAGCCCTGTATCAACACTCCCCATTGGACGCTCTGCAGCCATGATAACAAATTATAAATTGGCCTTTTCTCTGGCTTTATTTTCTCCTAGTTTAGAATGTTTCAGTGATGAGGGCTTTCCGTTAACATGGAGAGGCTGGGATTGACCAGGAGAGGCTGGGATTGGACTGGAGAGGCCAGAGAGGCTGGGATTGTTCTCCTTGGAGCAGACAGATTTGATTGAGATGTTGCAAATCATTGATGCTTTTGATGGGGTAAAGGAGGAGAAAATGTTTCCAGTGGCAGATTGTGGGGAACCAGAGGGACACAAGTTGGAGGGAATTGGGGTAAAAACCAGGAGGGTGGGAGATGAGAAGGGGTTTTTCTTTCATTGTGATCTGGAAGGACGGTGGAAGCAGATTCTACCAGTAATTGGAGAAGGAAGAGCTTATAGGGATCTGGGAAACAGCAAGAGAAGTGGGACAAATTAATTGGGTTTGTCAAAGAGCCAGCACAGGGTTGATGGGCTGAACAGCCCCCTGCTGTAAGATTGAGTGTGTGGGGTGGGGTGGAGAGTAGGGGGATGCGCTCTGTAACAGTGTAGCAGCAACACATCACTTCACCCAGGCCCTAAATGCAGCCAGTAATCAAAAGCAGCTGGATGGGTTTGGAAGAGGCAACTGTTCCATTGCCAAAGAAATTAACTGTTCGAAGGTTCAGTCTCCTGGCTCATTCCTCACAACCATAACATCCATTTTAGTTTCAAACGAGAAAGATCTGATTGGGCAGCTAGTTGTTGGAAAAGACATTTTGGCAAAACTTAAATTTAAACTGTGATAAGATATTCCTTTAAACTGTTTACAAAACCCCAGCTTTTCACCCACATGTTAAAGTCTAAACATCATTCTGTCTGAATGCACTCGACTCTTATCCACATAGTCTAGACCAAACCCTCTGACGGTGCGGCACTCCCTCAGCACTGACCCTCTGACAGTGCGGCGCTCCCTCAGCACTGACCCTCTGACAGTGCGGCGCTCCCTCAGCACTGACCCTCTGACAGTGTGGCACTCCCTCAGTACTGACCCCCTGACAGTGCGGCACTCCCTCAGCGCTGACCCTCTGACAGTGCGGCACTCCCTCAGTACTGACCCTCTGACAGTGCGGCACTCCCTCAGCACTGACCCTCTGACAGTGCGGCACTCCCTCAGCACTGACCCTCTGACAGTGCGGCACTCCCTCAGTACTGACCCTCTGACAGTGCAGCGCTCCCTCAGCACTGACCCTCTGACAGTGCGGCACTCCCTCAGTACTGAGGTGGTGTCCAGTGTGTGTGCTGGAGTTGGTTGGGTTGATGTTGGGATCTGGGATGAAGTTACCTGCACTGTGTTTGTCCCAGAGGGGAGTTATGGGGGAATGTGAATGGATTTTGGAAGTTTGGGCAGTGAAATGCTTTGGTTTAAGGAGATAGATGGAGTGATGTCAGCTTTCTGAGAAAGATAGGAATTGTTGTCCTCAGGGAGCAGGGCACCATTGCTGAGGCAGAGCGATGGTTTTAGTATGTCATTGCTGTGTTGCTGCCTGTGGAACATGTTCTCCATCCCCCACCTCAACTCCTGTCGGCTGCTGCGAACAATGTTGTTTTTATATCAAATAAAAATGAATGGTCTTGAAGATGGATGTAGCGCAGAGTGAAAAATCATGGAAAGTAACTGCTGGATCCTGGCGGGACTTGGCAACTCTGCATTTAAACCGAGAGCGAGAGAGAGGGAGAGAGCAAACATTTCCAGCGCTGTCTGGAGCTGTGTCTTTGCGGATGAAATGTATCTGGAAGTGGGGAGACATTAATCATTGTTCCATTCCATCTGTTTTGGGAGAAGTGCATTCGAGGCGCAGTCAGAGCCTGGGTGTTAGGCTGGTCTGTAAGACGGTGTTTTATCCGGGTGGAGAGTGGGGGGGGCACAAAGAGGCTGAAAGGCGCTGTTTGGATCTGGGCAGAGACACGATGGGGTCACAATGTGAGGCTCAGCAAATGGTCTTCAGATGAATTTTCTGAGTCAGTCGTGGAGTGAAATGTGCAGAGGAGAATCTGGGCTGAGATCCTGGATTTACACATGGGACATGGCCAGTCTGATGTAATCAGTCCATTTTGAATTTTAATACCATCTGGTTCTCGGTTTGGCAGCAGTGATGATCTCCGAGGGCCCCTTTCATTGCTTGTTCTTCATTGAATGAACTTTCTTCAGAAAAGCAAACGAGAGACAGAGAGAGAGAGACAGAGAGCTGTCTCACTCATTAACCACAACACAACAGAGGCAAATTTAATCAATTAAAGCCTCCAAACAGAAAAGACAACAGTGACCCCATTCCCATTCACTCCCACTGTCTCCAATCCAAACTCATTCTCATGCTCATAATGGCATAGAAAGAGGTCATTCAGCCCATCAAATCTATGCTAGCTCTTTGTAGAACAATCTATTCAATACTAGAGTCATTGAGGTTTACAGCATGGAAACAGGCCCTTCAGCCCAACTTATCCATGCCACCCTTTTTTTAAAAACCCCTAAGCTAATCCCAATTGCCCACATTTGGCCCATATCCCTCTATACCCATCTTACCCATGTAGCTGTCTAAACACTTTTTAAAAGACAAAATTATACCCACCTCTACTTCTACCTCTGGCAGCTTGTTCCAGACACTCACCACCCTCTGTGTGAAAAAATTGCCCCTCTGGACCCTTTTGTATCTCTCCCCTCTCACCTTAAATCTTTGCCCTCTAGTTTTAGACTCCCCTCCCTTTGGGAAAAGATATTGACTATCTACCTTGTCTATGCCATTCTGTCCCATTCCCCAGCTCTATCCCAGTAACTCTGCCAGATCATTTCTCTCAAACACCCATCCAATTTCCTAGTGAATCATTGGCCATTTTTGCTCCACTACCTTCACAGGCAGCCAGTTCCAATCACTCCAACTCTGTAAAAAAAATCCTTCCTCACATCCTCCTGTACCTCTTTCCCAAGACCTTGTATGTTTGTCTCCTAGTTCTTGTTCCTGCAGTTAATGGGAAGAGCCTTTCTTTGCTTGTCCCAACTAAACCTGTCATAATCATGTACACCTCGATCAAACCTTCTCCTTCACCTCCTCTGCTCCAAGGAGCACAACCCCATCTTCTCCAACCTAACCTTACTGCTAAAACACTCTCATCCCTAGAACCAATCAGGGAAATTCCCCTCTGCACCCTCTCAATGCCTCACACATCCTTCCTAAAGTGTGGTGAGCAGAACTGGATGCACTATTTTGCTTGTGGTCTAACCAAAGCTTTATAAAGATTCAGTATAACTTCCCTAATTTGTGTTCAATACTTCAGTTAGGAAATACAAGATCCCTACGCTCTCAATATGTCCTCTCATCTTTAACGATCCGTACATACAGACCCTCATCTCCCTCTGCCCTGCACACTCTTCAGAACTGTGCCATTAAATCCATATTGCCGCTTCCTGTCTCTGTATCACAGAATATTATAGTGCACAAATGGCTCTTCAGCCCATTGGCCCATTGCCTTTCTGACAAAATGCAGCACTGGTGAGCCTTGGTGAGTTGCTGCTGTACATTTTGCAGATGGTACACATGGCTGCTGTTGTGTGTTAGTGGTGGAGGGAGTAGATGTTTGTGGATGGGGTGCCAGCCAAGCTTTGCCCTGGTTGGTGTCAAGCTTCTTGAGTGTTGTTGGAGCTGCATCCATCCAGGCAACAGGAGAGTGAGTATTCCATCACACTCCTGACTTGTGCATTGTAAGCGGTGGACAGGCTTCAGGGAGTCAGGACGTGAATTACTCTCTACAGGATTCCCAGAAGCTGACCTGCTCTGGTAGTCACAGTACATATATGGCTGATCCAGTTGAGTTTCTGGTCAATGGTAACCACTAGAAGTTGATAGTGGGAGGATTCATTGATAGTAATACCATTGAATGTCAAGGTACGATGGTTAGATTCTCTCTTGTTGGAGATGGTCATTGCCTGGACCTCATGTGGTGTGAATGTTATCTGCCACTTGTCAGCCCAAGGCTGGATATTGTCCAGATTTTGCTGTATTTGGACACTGACTGCTTCAGTATCTGAGGAGTCACAAACTGCGCTGAATATTGAGCAATCATCAATGAACATCCCCATTTCTGACCTTATGACGGAGGGAAGGCCATTGATGAAGCAGCTGAAGATGGTTGGGTCTGGGACACTACCCTGAAGGACTCCTGCAGAGATGTCCTGGAGCTGAGACGATTGACCTCCAACACCACAACCATCTTCCTTTGTGCCGAGTATGCAAAGGATCAGCTCTTTTGTCCATGTTTGAATCAAGGCTGTAATGAGATCAGGAGCTGAGTGACCCCCTGGAGAAACCCAAACTGGGTGTTGCTGAGCAGGTGCTGCTGGATAGCACTGTCAATAACCCCTTCATGATCGAGAGTAGACTGATTGGGTGGTTATTGGCCGGGTTGGATTTGTCCTGCTTTTTGTGTACGGGACATACCTGGGCCACATTGTCAGGACCAGACTCTCTTCTTACCAACCATCTACACCCTGTCCGAAGTCACACTCATTTACCCATTCTCCTTTACATTGTTCTCACACTTCTCCATTACTAGTCTAACCCCGATGATACAATGATCAATCTGACCCAAATGCTCCCCTGCAGACACTAGGCCCAATCCATTCCCCAGCTGATCCAGCAATACCTCCTTCCTCATTGGCTGCGAACATACTGATCAAAGAAATTGTCCTGAAAGCATTGAGAAATTCATCCTGTCCCTTCCCCTTTACTCGAACATTGTCTCAATTGAAATCCGGGTCACTGAACTTCCCCAATATCACCATATCCCACTGTGATTTATCTGTAGATTTGTTCCTCTGTATTGCTCTTGCTCTCTTTCTCTCTCTCGCGCTCTCTCTCTCCCTCCTTCAGAGGGTATTCACCCTCATTGGTTGGAATTATACTCCTTGCCTCAGGTGGGACTTTATGAGCCTTGCCCGGGTGAGGTGGTAAAATCCCACCCATGATCTCCAATGTTGAGTACCCAGTTTGAGAGTGGCACACACCAGCAGCGTCCCTGCACTTGATGCCTCCTCCTACACTTCCCGATGCCACCCAGCTACTCCCCGGACCTCTCACCATGTGGGGGCTGATCACTGCCTGGAGCTCATGTCCCTCCCTCCCTGATGTTCCACAGTGACCTCAGCCACCCCTCACACTCTGCAATCCTGAGCTCCAGCAGTGGAAAACATGGCAAGACGTTGTGAAGAAACTGGAAGTAAGAGTTCTCAGTCTGCCATCCAGAAACTGGACGAAGAAAACTCCCTTCCTCTTTCAGAATCGATTTTAATCCTGTTTAAACTTTGATCTGAATGGATAATTGCAGAGCCAGACTGCACGATCCCTCTTCTTGATAAACTGAACCACACTCAAAACTCACAAAAATCACATCATTTACAGAGAAAAAAATAAATCCATACTAACCAACCAATCAACAGCTTGCTTCACTGAGCAGTCAAGATTTCCTTTTTCTTAAACATCCAGTTAAATCTCCAAATTCTCTTTTTGGTCTTCACTCTGTATCTAACCCCGTGCTGTATCTATCCTGGGAGTGTTTGATGGGGACAGTGTAGAGGGAGCTTTACTCTGTATCTAACCCCATGCTGTACCTGTCCTGGGAGTGTTTCATGGGGGGACAGTGTAGAGGGAGCTTTACTCTGTATCTAATCCCGTGCTGTACCTGTCCTGGGAGTGTTTGATGGGGGGACAGTGTAGAGGGAGCTTTACTCTGTATCTAACCCCGTGCTGTACCTGTCCTGGGAGTGTTTGATGTGGACAGTGTAGAGGGAGCTTTACTCTGTATCTAACCCTGTGCTGTACCTGTCCTGGGAGTGTTTGATGGGGACAGTGTAGAGGGAGCTTTACTCTGTATCTAACCCTGTGCTGTACCTGTCCTGGGAGTGTTTGATGGGGACAGTGTAGAGGGAGCTTTACTCTGTATCTAACCCCGTGCTGTACCTGTCCTGGGAGTGTTTGATGAGGGACAGTGTAGAGGGAGCTTTACTCTGTATCTAACCCCGTGCTGTACCTGTCCTGGGAGTGTTTGATGAGGGACAGTGTAGAAGGAGCTTTACTCTGTATCTAACCCCGTGCTGTACCTGTCCTGGGAGTGTTTGATGAGGGACAGTGTAGAGGGAGCTTTACTCTGTATCTAACCCCGCACTGTACCTGTCCTGGGAGTGTTTGATGAGGGACAGTGTAGAGGGAGCTTTACTCTGTATCTAACCCCGTGCTGTACCTGTCCTGGGAGTGTTTGATGAGGGACAGTGTAGAGGGAGCTTTACTCTGTATCTAACCCCGTGCTGTACCTGTCCTGGGAGTGTTTGATGGGGGACAGTGTAGAGGGAGCTTTACTCTGTATCTAACCCCGTGCTGTACCCGTCCTGGGAGTGTTTGATGGGGACAGTGTAGAGGGAGCTTTACTCTGTATCTAACCCCGTGCTGTACCTGTCCTGGGAGTGTTTGATGGGGACAGTGTAGAGGGAGCTTTACTCTGTATCTAACCCCGTGCTGTACCCGTCCTGGGAGTGTTTGATGGGGACAGTGTAGAGGGAGCTTTACTCTGTATCTAACCCCGTGCTGTACCTGTCCTGGGAGTGTTTGATGGAGGGGACAGTGTAGAGGGAGCTTTACTCTGTATCTAACCCCGTGCTGTCCCTGTCCTGGGAGTGTTTGATGGGGGACAGTGTAGAGGGAGCTTTACTCTGTATCTAACCCCGTGCTGTACCTGTCCTGGGAGTGTTTGATGGGGACAGTGTAGAGGAGAATGTTGTGCTTCATGATTTGAAAATTATTTTGCTCTGGACACAAGTTGGTGCTTTGGGTAAAATGTGAGATATTTAATGAATGCAGCAATTTCTGTGCAAGATAGAATAACCTTTGTGTCGTCCTCCCAGGCAACAGAACAGTGTGTTGTTTGGCCACATTCCTGAACTCTGACCCTCGTTGGTCTGTGTTTGCAGTGAGGAATGACGCCTGTTCAGATTGGAGAGTGGGAGGAGGAAGCTTGACGTTGCTGGGATGGGGGTGATGTCTCTGGGAGGAATGATGTGTGAGTCTGACTGTGGGTGAGCTTCCTCTGCAACAGTTCAATCTCTGCACTCACCACAGTGAAAGAGACAACAAAGGAGTGAGGGAGCGGCAGAGTGTCAAGGTGAGAGAGGAACAGGAGATGCTGATAGGCAGAGGTAGAGAGAATCGGGCAAGAGATCGAGTATGGAGTGGGAAAAGTGGGGGAAATGTGGGGAAAAGGATAGAGGAAGAGCTTGAAAGCACTGGATACTGTGAACGCTATGGGCTCTGACACTGTTCGGGAACATGCATGGAAACTAGAAGCAGGAGGAGGCCATTCAGCCTTCGAGCCTGATCTACCATTGATCTTGAACATCGAATTCATGATCCTGATCCCCTCTCCCCCCCCCATATCCCTTGATCTCTTTAGCCCCAAGAGCGATATTTGATTTCTTCTTGAAATCAGATGTTTTAGCCTCAGCTACTTTCTGTGGGAGTGAATTCCACACATTCACCACCCTCTGGGTGAAGAAATTTCTCCTCGTCTCAGTTCTAAAAGGTTTCCCCCTTATCCTCAAACTCTGACCCCTAGTTCTGGACTCCCCCCCACCATCGGGAACATTCTGTCTGAATCTACCCTGTCTAATCCTGTTAGAATTTTATAAGTTTCCATGAGATTCCCTCTCACTCTTCTAAACTCCAGTGAGTATAATTCTAACCAACTTAGTCTCTCCTCATATGACAGACCTGCCATCCCAGGGATCAGCCTGGGAAACCTTTGCTGTGCCCCCTCTATAGCAAGGACATCCTTCCTCAGATAAGGATAAAACTATACACAATACTCCAGCTGTGGCCTCACCAACACCCTGTACAATTGCAGTAAAACATCCCTATCCCTAAACTCAAATCCTCTCGCAATGAAGGCCAACATACCATTTACCTTCTTTACTGCCTGCTGTACCTGTGCACTTACTTCCAGCGACTGATGCACGAGGACATACATAGAAACATAGAGGATAGGAGCAGGAGGAGGCCATTCACTCCTTCAAGCCTGCTCTGCCATTCATCACCATCATGGCTGATCATCCAACTCAATAGCCTAATCCTTCTTTCTCCCTATAACCTTTGATCCCATTCGCCCCAAGTGCTATATCCAGCCACCTCTTGAATACAGTCAATGTTTTGACATCAACTACTTCCTGTGGGAATGAATTCCACAGGCTCACCATTCTTTGGGTGAAGAAATGTCTCCACATCTCCATCCTAAATGGTCTACCCTGATACCAAGGTCCCATTGAAATAATAATCTGTCTTCTTATTATTGCTACCAAAGTGGATAAACTCACATTTATCCACATTATACTGCATCTGCAATGCGGATGCCCACACACACAGCCTGTCCAAATCACACTGAAGCATCTCTGCATCCTCCTCCCAGCTCACCCTCCCACCCAACTTTGTATCATCTGCAAATATGGAGATAATACATTCAGTTCCTCTTCCAAATCATTAATATATAACGTGAACAGTTGGGGTCCTAGCACAGATCCCTGTGGAACCCCACTAGTCACTGACTGCCAATCGGAAAAAGACTCATTTCTGCCAACTCTTTGCTTCCTATCTGCTAACCAGCTTTCTATTCATCTCGTGGCACGGTAGCACAGTGGTTAGCCCTGCTGCTTCACACATCCAGGGTCCTGGGTTCGATTCCCGGCTTGGGTCACTGTCTGTGTGGAGTTTGCACATTCTCCTCGTGTCTGTGTAGGTTTCCTTCAGGTGCTCTGGTTTCCTTCCACAGTCCAAAGATGTGCGGGTTAGGTTGATTGGCCATGCTAAAATTGCCCCTTAGTGTCCTGAGATGCATAGGTTAGAGGGATTAGTGGGTAAATATGTAGGGATACGGGGGTAGGGCCTGGGTGGGATTGTGTTTGGTGCAGACTCGATGGGCCGAATGGCCTCCTTCTGCGCTGTAGGGTTACTATGATGAACTTTACACTGTAGCCTGTTTTATTAGACCTTCTCGAAAACTGTCTGAAAATCTAAATAAACATAAGAACATAAGAAATAGGAGCATGAGTAGGCCAACTAGCCCTTCGAGCCTGCCCTGCCATTCAATAAGATCATGGCTGATCTGTCGTGGCTCAGTTCCACATTCCCGCCCTCTCCCCATAACCCTTAATCCCCTCTCTTATCAAAAACCCATCAACCCGCTTCTTAAAAATATTTAGCGAGGTAGCCTCCACCACTTCAACTGGCAGAGAATTCCAGAGATTCACCACCCTTTGAGTGAAGAAGTTCCTCCTCAACTCCGTTCTAAACCGCCCCCCCTTTATCTTGAGGCTGTGCCCCCTAGTCCTACTATCCTTTCTGAGCGGGAAGAGTTTCTCCACCTCTATCCTATCCATCCCATTCATCATCTTATACGTCTCAATGAGATCTCCCCTCATTCTTCTAAACTCTAACGAGTACAAGCCTAATTTATTCAGCCTTTCCTCATAGCTCAATCCCCTCAACTCCGGCATCAGCCTAGTAAACCTCCTCTGCACTCCCTCCAAGGCCAAAATATCCTTGCGTAAGTATGGCGCCCAAAACTGCACACAGTACTCCAGCTGCGGCCTCACCAATGCCCTATACAGCTGCAGCAAGACCTCCCTACTTTTATATTCAATCCCCCTCGCTATGAAGGCCAGCATCCCATTCGCCTTCCTGACCATCTGCTGCACCTGCAAGCTGGGTTTTTGCGACTCATGCACAAGGACCCCGAGGTCCCTCTGCACCGTCGCCTGCTGCAGTTTTTCTCCACGTAAGTAATAATCCTTCCTACCATTATTCCTACCAAAGTGGACCACCTCGCACTTGCCAACATTAAATTCCATTTGCCATTTCTTGGCCCATTCGCCCAGCCTATCTAGATCCTTCTGTAGACTCTCCACACCCTCCGCACAATTTGCCTTTCCACCAATTTTGGTGTCATCAGCAAATTTCGACACCCTACACTCGGTTCCCTCCTCCAGATCGTCTATATAAATGGTAAATAGCTGAGGCCCCAGCATCCACTGGTTCTCCTCGGTCAACTCTATTCGTTACATCCTCAAAGAATTCCAATAGATTCAAGCATGGTTTCCCTTTTGTAAATCCGGGTTGACTGTGTCTGGTTATCCCACTGCCTTCTAAATGCCCAGTTATAAAATCCTTGATAATGGACTCTAGCAGCTTCCCTGGTACTGACGTTAGGCTCACTGGTCTATAGTTCCCTGTTTTCTCTCTACCTCCCTGTTTGAATAGCAGGTTTACATTAACTGTCCTCCAATCTGTAGCAACCAGTCCAGAGTCCAAAGAACTTTGGAAAATGACCACCAATGGATCTACATTTCCAGGGCCACTTCCTTGAGTACTATGAATGAAAATTATCAGGACGTGGATCAGAAATTGATTGAGTAACAGGAAGCAGGGATTTGTGATTAATGGTGTTTTCCAGACTGGAGGAAGGTTTCTTGTGGAGTTCGCTGCCGGGGGTGGTATTTAGATAACTCTGGGTTACTGATGTATTTATTAATTACCTGGACCTTGGTGTATAGAGCACAATTGGTGGATGATACAAAACTCAGAAGCATTATGGACCATGAAGAGGACAGTGGAGAATTCCAAAGAATTAGCAAAGGATGGCTTAAAGAAGGAGAGATAGACTGAGAGAAAAGCAGCACAGAATCTAAAAACAGGCGGGAAGAGCTTTTCAGTGTATTTAAAAAGGGAGAGAGTAGCTAAACGTCCTTCGGAGGGGAGACTGAGAAATTAATAACCTGAAATGAGGAAACTGCTGGGAATTTGAGCAATTGTTTGTATTTTGTCATCACAGTAAAAACACTAACAGTGTCCCAAGAATGCAGAATGGGAGCAAGGAGCTTCAAACAGTCTGTCACAGACACAAGGAAAATGAATAGGACCAAACAGGCTTGCAAAGACCCTGCACCTGATAGGCTTAAGGGTTATGGGGAGAAAGCAGGAAAGTGGAACTGATCCACTTCAGATCAGCCATAATCTTATTGAATGGTGGGGCAGGCTCGAAGGGCTAGATGGCCTACTCCTGCTCCTATTTCTTATGTTCTTATCCTAATGCCTTAAATGGACAGGCTGCAGAGATACTGATGCATTGATGTTACAATTCTCAAACCCCTGAAATCATGGACAAGTGTGAGTGGATTGGAAAACCACAGATATAACATCAGTGATCAAGAAAGGAGAGAGATAAGCTCCAGAACGTCCACCACTGGGGAAACGTTAGAATCTGTTATTGAGATAGGACACGTTGAAAATCAGAATACAATCTGACCGAGTCAGTGTCAAGACAAGGGCTGGTGGTGTTAGGGATAATATATCAGTACAGATATAGGACTGGCTAACTAACAGAAGCAGGGATAAAAGAGAATAAATGGGTCATTTTCAGGATGGCAAACTGCAACTTGTGAAGTGTCACATGGATCAGTGCTGCGGCCAGAACTCATTCCAGTCTTTTTAAGTGTTGGGTGAAGGATTGGATTGTTTTGTAGACAAATGAGGTGATGA
Source organism: Carcharhinus amblyrhynchos (assembly GCF_965287045.1). NCBI lineage: Eukaryota > Metazoa > Chordata > Chondrichthyes > Carcharhiniformes > Carcharhinidae > Carcharhinus > Carcharhinus amblyrhynchos. Next base: position 1,643,215 of record NC_137348.1, read on the forward strand.
TACAAAGATAGGCAGGAAAATAAGTTGTGAGGAGGATACAGAGAGTCTGCAAAGGAGTGTAGATCGGTTCAGTGAGTGGGTAAAAACTCTGGCAGATGCAGTATAATGTGAGGAAGTGTGAGATTATCCACTTTGGCAGAAAGAATGGAAAAATAACATAATGCTTAAATAGACTACAGCATGTGACAGGGTGGACAATCTGGGGGTCCTGGTGCTGAAACCATAAAATATTAGTGTGCAGAAACAGCAATTCATCAGGAAGGGAAATGGAATGTTGGAATTTATTGCAGGAGAGACGGAGAGGAGGGAAGTCTTGCCCAGCTGGACAGGGAGATCACAGCTGGAGTTCTGCACCCAGCTTTCCTTCCTTATGGAGGAATTGGGAAGGTTCACCAGGGTGATTGCTGCGATGAGGGGGTGTGCCTGGTGGGGAGAGCTTGAGCAGGCTGGGTCCGTACACATTGCAGAAGAATGAGAGAAACATTCAGAGGGGTGGCTCACAGGGTGCATGCTGGGAGGATTCCCCCCCTCCATGGAATAATCTAGAACTCGGGGACACAGTTTCACAATAAGGCAGCTCCCATTTACGATGGAGCTGAGCAGGAATTTCAGGATCATTAGTCTGTGGAATTCTCTTCCGCAGGGAGCAGTGGAGACTGCACCACTGGATGTATTCAAGATTGAGTTTGAGAGCTTTCTGATTGACAAGAGACTGGAGGCGATGGGGAACAGGCAGGAAAATGGAGCTGAGATCATAACCTAATCAGCCAAGGTCCTACTGCATGGCGGGACAGGCTTGAGGTCTCCTCCTGCCTGTATTTCTAATGATATTATGAGTAGGGGAGAAAGTAGGAGAGAAAATGGAGAGACAGTGAGTGAGGGTGAGATGGAAGGAGATGCAACCTCAGACATCAGAGGTTCTAGACAAGGGAGCGAACAGCAGCACTGCTGAGTAAATTCCTCTTTGGTTTTGAAAGCTTTGTTATTTTTTCAAAGTGGTTGTTTATGAATCTGGAAAGGGCCAGAATCAGGTTTTAATGTTGGCGAAATGATTGGTTGATGTGGGTTTCTGTGTAAACGTTGTAAGAAGCAAAGAGTTGGAGTAAAATGAATATTTGGAAATGTAGCACTGGCCAAGAGCCTTCACCTGTGGACAGGATTGAGCAGCGGCCAAGCTCTGAGGAACACAGCCCCAATTGTCCTCATCGTGTGAAAGCTTCAGACAGTAAGACCTCAACATCACTCAGCACACTCCAGGCAACTGTGCTGGTGTTCATAATCTCACACTCATTCCCATAGTCAGAGTGCCTCTACATGCACTGTTACACACAATACCTACTCCACCCACACAGCATGCATGTAGCACCAATACAGCACCCACAGAGCACCACATACACTCACTTGTACGCTCACGTTCATACATTCAGCTATATACACATTGATGTACTCACTCATACTCTCACTCCGAGGATCATCCATCCTCAATGGCCCACTGGTTCCTGCGCGTGTGTTCACATCCAGGAAACTGAGCGAGTTTGCCAGACTTTTCAGGGTGGTGACAAGTTTCCTGCAGCTCACAACAAATGGTTTTGTCAGAGGCAAAACTGACCACACAAGATCATTCAGGCAGAGACGAACGTGTCCTGAAAATCCTCACGTCCATTCATTCACAACCATATTCACCATTGCAAATACAACGAACTCCGTGCTGTACCTGTCCTGGGAGTGTTTGATGGGGACAGTGTAGAGGGAGCTTTACTCTGTATCTAACCCCGTGCTGTACCTGTCCTGAGAGTGTTTGATGGGGACAGTGTAGAGGGAGCTTTACGGTGTATCTAACCCTGTGCTGTACCTGTCCTGGGAGTGTTTGATGGGGGGACAGTGTAGAGGGAGCTTTACTCTGTATCTAACCCCGTGCTGTCCCTGTCCTGGGAGTGTTTGATGGGGGACAGTGTAGAGGGAGCTTTACTCTGTATCTAACCCCGTGCTGTACTTGTCCTGGGAGTGTTTGACGGGGACAGTGTAGAGGGAGCTTTAGTCTGTATCTAACCCCATGCTGCATCTGTCCTGGGAGTGCTTGATGGGGGACAGTGTAGAGGGAGCTTTACTCTGTATCTACCCCCGTGCTGTACCTGTCCTGGGAGTGTATGATGGGGGACAGTATAGAGAGGTTTACTCTGCATCTAACCCCGTGCTGTACCTGTCCTGGGAGTGTTTGATGGGGACAGTGTAGAGGGAGCTTTACTCTGTATCTAACCCCGTGCTGTACTAGTCCTGGGAGTGTTTGATGGGGGACAGTGTAGAGGGAGCTTTACTCTGTATCTAACCCCGTGCTGTACCTGTCCTGGGAGTGTTTGATGGGGGACAGTGTAGAGGGAGCTTTACTCTGTATCTAACCCCGTGCTGTACCTGTCCTGGGAGTGTTTGATGGGGACAGTGTAGAGGGAGCTTTACTCTGTACCTAACCCCGTGCTGTACCTGGGAGTGTTTGATGGGATAAACACAGTAAAAAGTCTGACAACACCAGGTTAAAGTCCAACCGATTTATTTGATAGTAAACTCACAAGCTTTTGGGGTTTACCCCTTCTTCAGGTGAATGGAGAGTTCTGGCCTCTGACAGAGCATATGAAGCACAGACAGTTTACAAATTGCTGATTAGAATGCGAATCTTTACACCTAACCTGCTGTTCAAGTTGTAAAGATGCCGACAATGTGAGTGGAGAGAGGGTTAAGCACAGGTTAAAGAGATGTGTATTGTCTCCGGACAGGACAGTTAGTGAGATTTTGCAAGTTCAGGCAAGTCACGGGGGTTACAGATAGTGCGACATGAACCCAAGATCCCTGTTGAGGCCGGCCTCATGTGCGGAACTTGGCTATCAGTCTCTGTTCAGCGACTCTGCGCTGTCGTGTGTCGTGAAGGCCGCCTTGGAGAATGCTTACCCGAAGGTCAGAGGCTGAATGCCCGTGACCACTGAAGTGTTCGCCAACAGGAAGGGAAAAGTCTTGCCTGGTGATTGTTGAGCGATGTTCATTCATCCGTTGTCGTAGCGTCTGCATGGTCTCCCCAATGTACCATGCCTCGGGACATCCTTTCCTGCAGCGTATCAGGTAGACAATGTTGGCCGAGTTGCAAGAGTATTTACTGTGTACCTGGTGGATGGTGTTCTCACGTGAGATGATGTCATCCATGTCGATGATCCATGATGTCTTGCGGAGGTTGCTGTGGCAGGGTTGTGTGGTGTTGTGGTCACTGTTCTCCTGAAGGCTGGGTAGTTTGCTGCAGACAATGGTCTGTTTGAGGTTGTGCGGTTGTCTGAAAGCAAGAAGTGGGGATATGGGGATAGCCCTGGCGAGACGTTTGTCATCATCGATGATGTGTTGAAGACTCCGGAGAAGATGTCGTAGCTTCTCCGCTCTGGGGAAATACTGGACGACAAAGGGTACTCTGTCCACCGTGTCCCGTGTTTGTCTTCTGAGGCGGTCGGTGCGGTTTTTTGCTTGCAAAACTTTGGAGAGATCTGGGCTCAGACAAACCCCGAAAGCTAGTGAGTTTACTATCAAATAAATTGGTTGGACTTTAACCTGGTGTTGTGAGGCTTCTTACTGTATTTGATGGGAAAGTATAGAGCAAGCTTTACTCTGTATCTAACCCTGTGCTGTACCTGTCCTGGGAGTGTTTGATGGGGACAGTGTAGAGGGAGCTTTACTCTGTATCTAACCCCTTGCTGTACCTGTCCTGGGAGTGTTTGATGGGGACAGTGTAGAGGGAGCTTTACTCTGTATCTAACCCCATGCTGTACCTGTCCTGGGAGTGTTTGATGGGGGACAGTGTAGAGGGAGCTTTACTCTGTATCAAACCCCTTGCTGTACCTGTCCTGGGAGTGTTTGATGGGGACAGTGTGGAGGGAGCTTTACTCTGTATCTAACCCTGTGCTGTACCTGTCCTGGGAGTGTTTGATGGGGGGGACAGTGTAGAGGGAGCTTTACTCTGTATCTAACCCCGTGCTGTCCCTGTCCTGGGAGTGTTTGATGGGGACAGTGTAGAGGGAGCTTTACTCTGTATCAAACCCCTTGCTGTACCTGTCCTGGGAGTGTTTGATGGGGACAGTGTAGAGGGAGCTTTACTCTATATCTAACCCCTTGCTGTACCTGTCCTGGGAGTGTTTGATGGGGGACAGTGTAGAGGAAGCTTTACTCTGTATCTAACCCCGTGGTGTACCTGTCCTGGGAGTGTTTGATGTCTTTAAGCGAATTGATCTCTTTCTCAATCCTCAAGAACATGAAATCCACGTGCAGTTTATTTAATGAAATCTAAATGATGAGTCAGAGCTGGAATTCTTTGCCATGCTCGCAGCTCAGTAACAGATATTTTACGGGGAGCAGGACAAGTTTTACTTTGCTGTTTTGTTCCATTCCTGAAAGGATGATATTATTATTGTTGGATTTACTGAACGTTACATTATTATTTAAGGAAAGTCAGCCAAAGCTGCAGGAGTTCATGCCAAACTAAGTTATCTGGATTTGGCTGTGGGATAAAATTGTGCAGCAACATAAACTGGAGGACGTGCTGGAGACTGTCAGCTGAACATTGCTCCCCGCTTGCTGTGTGGGTGTCCCTCAGCGCAGAGTCCAACCCCAACCCTCTCCCCTCCAACACAGCTCTCCCTATCTCTGCTCAGGGTCAATCCTGGAGTGACCTCTGCACTCTGACTGCCCTGCCCCCATCCATCCACCCATCATTGACCACCCACCATGTCCATTCCCACTGCGTCCTGTCCCCATTGGAGAGCAGGAACTGAATGATTGGATGATTCCTGAACAGAAGGTGTTCTTTTCTCGCTCCAAGATACAAACAGAGGCTGCTGGGAGAACGGTCTGAGTGGAATGGGCTGAATATTTGCCATGTTTCTCCCAGCATTCACTGTGAGATATCGAGTCCAGGAGAGTTCAGAGGGCACAGTCTCAGGATGAAGGCGGGCTGGGGAGGGGTCAGTTTAAGCCTGAGGTGAGGAGGAGTTTCTCCTGTCAGAGGGTGGAGGGTCTTGGGAACTCAGTTTTGGAGCGAGCCATGGGCGGACTGTCCTGGTGAATAATTAAGGCTGAGACAGACAGGTTATTGATTAGTTAGAGAATCGTGGGTTTTGGGGAAAGGGTGGAGAAAGTGGACGAGACGAACGCTGGATCAGTCGCGATCTGATTGGATGGCAGAGCAGGCTCGGGGGGATTTGTAGCTTGAAAAACATTGGCTCAATCCAGATGGACTTCCCTCTAGCACTGTCCAATTAGAGTGTGTGGCTGAGCCGATTACAATAACTGACAACATCCTCCCAAACCCAACTCCATTCCACAAAAAACCACCGAGGGAGCAAAGGTCAGTGCTGAGGGAGTGCCGCACTGTCAGAGGGTCAGTACGAATGCGAGGTGATCTTATTGAGAGACGGGATCTTGCGGAGATTTGACGGGTTGGATACCTGGAGGATGTTTCCACTTATTGGAGGAGGCTTGAGCATTGCAGCTGGAGGTCTCCCAGGAGGTGAGGAGGATTGTATTGCTGAGAGGTTTGTTAGTTTTTGGAATTTTCCTACCAGAAGCGTGCAGGCCGGGGTCACTGAATCCGTTCAAATTGGAGGGATTTCTCATTCATTGAGGTGAACGAGGGTCATGGAGGACAGACAGTAAAATGGAGTTGAGCTCAGAACCAGATCAGCCGTGAGCAGGCTTGAAGGGCTGAATGGCCTCCTGCTCGGATGTTCCCTAGCAATGACCTACAGTAATTACTCCAGCTTCTTTATAATTACTCTGGTTCATTCTGGTCTGTTTTTGGGATTTATTTTGGGCCCATATCAAACATGTAGGTCACACCTGGTAAAGATTACCCCTGTAAGAACTGGCCACGTGACTCTTAGCCAAACGCTTTGGTCTCAAAACTCTGAACTCTTCCCCGAGTATATCCAGTCATTCCATAGTTTATTAAAAAAGCCGGAACAGGAGAGATCAGTCCCTACGATTCCTCTTTGCGGAATCATTTGTCATCCAATTTTGGAACAAACACTACAGCCAACAGCAGGAATGGGGAGGGGGAGGGAACCACTGTACCCCCACCCCCCACAACCCAACACTTCCTTCCCCCCACCCCCCTCCCGCAGTCGGAGACGAGTCCACGTCAGCAGGGAATATGGATAAAGTGGAGCAGCAGAGATTGGCACGGCGCCCAGAACAATGAGCAGGCAGAGCGATGAGTAACTCCACTAAACTAAACATGTCCAAGGCACTGCAGCCAGCGGATAATCAGCAGAAGCAGGCAACATTCCAGAACATTCATGAAATAATTAATAAAGAAAATGGCTGTCAACTTGGGGAATGAGTAAAGGGGAGGGGGGTGGTGGTTAGTTGGGGGCTTTGGGGCAGCAAGTGACCAATCTGCTGCAGGAGTTGCTGTGTTTTATGGGGTGGTTGCCATGGGGAGCGGCCTTGCAGCCTCTGAGAGAGCAGGCCTGGATATGACGGAATGGCTGAAATGTGGAGTTAATTTGCCGCTGATGTACATTTAGGTGAAAGGTGGATTCCTGGGTAAGCTCCCCCTCTCCAGAATCAAACAGGGAAGGGATCACTGAGGGATTCTCATCAATATCTCCTCGGACGTGACTCAGAGCAGAAGCTTCACTCTGGCTGTCACTGTTCAAATTACACTTTGATTATCTGACCACAACACAAAAATTTCCAGCCCACTTCATCTCCCGAATCCTCAACAATTAAAATCATTTCTAAATACTGACCCTCTGACAGTGCGGCACTCCCTCAGCACTGACCCTCTGATGGTGTGGCACTCCCTCAGCACTGACCCTCTGACAGTGCGGCACTCCCTCAGCACTGACCCTCTGACAGTGCGGCACTCCCTCAGCACTGACCCTCTGACAGTGCGGCACACCCTCAGTATTTCACTGGGCTAGTTCCCTGGATTATGGACTCAGATGTCCGGAGTGGAACTGGAACCCACAAATCCGTGATTGGTGTTTGTCAGTGAGATGTACTGGCGATTATTCTGGGGATTGCAGCTGGAACATTGCGGGAGGCAGGACAGCGAGTCAGTGATGGGGATGGCATCATCGGTCAGTTCTTTCTAACAGGCATGGTGTCTGCGAAATGTCTGTCCGACACCTGCCCATTGACTGGCAGCTTCTGAGCCTCGGGCTGAGACACAGCAGTGCCCTCAGCGGCATGTTTGAGCACATATTTTCCAGGAGCGCAGAGTGCTGCTGTATCTCTGTCTGCAAACAGCCACCATCCTGCTGCACAGTGTCCGAGACACACAAACCTCCCCCTCCCCACCACCCCCACCCCCTGCAGAATAGAAATGCTGGCCCAGTCCCCAATACATAACAACCTGAATTCATATAGCACCTTCAGGATCAGCAAAAATGTCACATTTTACTCCAAGGATCATTTATGAAATAAGAGGTTGCCTGAATGTGGAGACATTGGCTGGTATTTTACGACTTCGCTCAGAGAAGGTTCATAACAAGTTCCCTGAGTCCAATGGAGATTGCTACTCTGTGAGCCTTGGGGGCGGACTTGGTGGTAAAATTCCGCCACTGACCAGAGACTCGGTCAGAGAGGGAGGCTTTAAATAGCATCTTAAGGGAGAGAGAGAGGTGGAGAGATTTAGGGAGGGAATTCCCGAGCTTAAGAAGGAAATGAGGAAAGCCAGGAGGGGTCATGAGAAGACCTTGGCAGGTAAGATTAAGGAAAACTCTCAGGCGTTCTACAAATATGTGAAGAGTAAAAGGATGAGATGCGAAGGAATAGGACCTTTAAATGTGAAGGTGGGAAATTTTGTATAGAACCGGTAGAATTAGCAGAGGTGCTCCATGAATACTTTACTTCGGTATTCACATGGAAAAGGATCTTGGTGGTTGTAGTGCAGGCTTGCGGTGTACTGAAAAGCTTGAGTATGTTGACATTAAGAAAGAGGATGTGTTGGAGCTTTTGAATAGCATCAAGTTAGATAAGTTGCCAGGACCGGATGGGATGTACCCCAGGTTACTGTGGGAGGTGAGGGAAGAGATTGCAGAGCCTCTGGCGATGATCTTTGCATCATCAATGGAGATGGGAGAGGTTTTGGAGGATTGCGGATGTGGTTCCTCTATTCAAGAAAGGGAACAGGGATAGCCCAGGAAATTATCGACTGGTGAGTCTAACCTCAGTGGTTGGTAAGTTGACGGAGAAGATCCTGAGAGACAGGATTTATGAACATTTGGAGAGGTATAGTATGATCAAAAGTAGTCAGCACGGCTTTGTTAAAGGCAGATCGTGTCTTACGAGCCTGGTTGAATTTTTTGAAGACGTGACTAAACACATTGACGAAGGAAGAGCGGTAGATGTGGTTTATATGGACTTCAGCAAGGCGTTTGAAAAGGTTCCCCATGCAAGGCTTATTGAAAAAGTTGGGGGCCATGGGATCCAAGGGGACATTGCTTTGTGGATCCAGAACTGGCTTGTCCACAGAAGGCAGAGTGTGGTTGTGGATGGGTCTTTTTCAGCATGGAGGTCGGTCACCAGTGGAGTGCCCCAGGGATCTGTTCTGGGACCCTTGCTGTTTGTGATTTTTATAAATGACCTGGATGAGGAAGTGGGAGATGGGTTGGTAAGTTTGCCAACAACATGAAGGTCAAAAGTGTTGTGGATAGTCTAGGGGGATGTCAGAAGTTGCAGCGAGATACAGATAGGATGCAAGACTGGGCGGAGAAGTGGCAGATGGACTTCAACCCAGATAAGTGTGTGGTGGTTCATTTTGGAGGTCAAATGGGATGAAGGAATATGACATTAAGGGTAAGACTCTTAGCAGTGTGGAAGATCAGAAGGATCTTGGGGTCCGGGTTCATAGGACTCTCAAATCAGCTTTGCAGGTGGAGGATGTGGTTAAGAAGGCGTATGGTGTACTGGCCTTCATTAATCGAGGGATTGAGTTGTAGCCACAACTGCCAAAGAGAGGGCCTTGGGAATCTTTCTTTCTATTATTCATTTGTGGGACACGGGCTTCGCTGGCTGGGCTGGTATTTATTACCCATCCCTGAGGACATTTAAGAGTCACCCACATTGCTGTGGTTCTGGAGTCTCATGTAGGCCAGACTGGGTAAGGACGGCAGATTTCCTTCCCTAAAGGACATTAGTGACCCAGGTGGGTTTTTCCAGCAATCGACAATGGGTCATCAGTAGATTCTTAATTCCAGATGTTTTTTCACTGAATTTAAATTCCACCATCTGCCATGGCGGGATTCGAACGCAGGTCACCCGAACGTTAGCTGAGGAATGTCCTAGATGGCAGAGTTTGCAGATGCCTGGGAGGACGGAAGGACTGTGGGGGATCCTGGAGAGTGGACAAAGGACAAGAATTTTAAAATTGACGTGTTGGCAGCGGAGGGGAGGGGGGAGTGCAGCCGGTGGCGGGGGGGGAGCGCAGGAGGGGGTGTGAGGAGGTGCAGCCGGGGGAGTGGTGGGGGAGCGCAGCGGGGGTGTGGAGGAGCACTGAGGGAGGGGGTGGGGAAGTGCGGCATGGGGTGTGGGGGAGCGCAGCAGGGGGGTGGGGGGAGCACAGCGGGCGGTGGGGAAGCACAGCAGGGGGGAGAAGAAGCGCAGCAGGGGGTGGGGCAGGACAGCGGGGGTGGGGGGGTGGGGTGGAGGGGGATGTTAATGAGGAAGCACCGTGGCGGTGGGAGCAGGCAGGGGGCATGTTGCCTGGAGTGCGTTGGTGCAGTGGGTGTGGGAGATGTACCTGACCCTGCCAGGAGGTTGGTGATGGGTGTCTGTTGATTGGGGAGAGTTTAGGAGGACATTCAGTTGACAAAAGATAAAAGCAGCGAAGAAAGGGTTGTGTGTGAAGAGTGGAGCTTTCAGGAGCAGGATGGGCTGGGACAGTGGGGACAGGACGGGGGTGGTGGGGAGGTGGGCGGGGTGGGAGCAGGATGGAGGGTGGGGGACAGGGGGAGCAGGACGGGGGGGACAGGGGGAGCAGCACGGGGGAATAGGGGGAGCAGAATGGAGAGATCAGGGAGAGCAGGCCGTTGGGGGGACAGGTAGAGCAGGATGGGTTGGGTGAGGGGGAGCAGGATGGGGGTGGGTGGGGGAGACAGGGGGAGCAGGACAGGGTAGGAAAGGGGGAGCAGGCAGGTGTTATGAAAATGGGCAATCCCAGTGCTGGATTCGGAATATGACTCATTGAGATTGTGAATACTCTGCACTGCAATTTCAGAAATGGAGTTCAGAGCAGCAATCATTTCCCTTTTGAGTGTCCCAGCACAGTATTGGATGAAAGATTTTCTGCTGTCCCAATTCGGGATGTCAGATCGAAACTCTGAGGATTAAGCAGGAGTTGAGGGAAGGAGAGAGGCGATGGGGAGGCAGAGCAGGGTGGCGTTTGTATTCTTCACACCTGCTGCCTGAAGGAATCTTGCAGGCTGTTCATCAAGAGGATTCTCCAGGTCTGTCAAATGATGAGCTTCAGTCAAAGTGGGCAGCGACAGTGCCAGCGTGAACACCCGTGGCATCAGTTCATTACCACCCTCTTCACTCACAGGTTTCAGCTCCCACGCCAACTGACAGCAAAAACAGGGCATCAAACACTCCCAGGACAGGTGCAGCACGGGGTTAGATACAGAGTAAAGCTCCCTCTACACTGTCCCCCATCAAACGCTCCCAGGACAGGTACAGCAAGGGGTTAGATACAGAGTAAAGCTCCCTCTACACTGTCCCCCCATCAAACACTCCCAGGACAGGTACAGCACGGGGTTAGATACAGAGTAAAGCTCCCTCTACACTGTCCCCCATCAAACGCTCCCAGGACAGGTACAGCACGGGGTTAGATACAGAGTAAAGCTCTCTCTACACTGTCCCCATCTCACGTTGCTCACTGTCACTGATATTTTTGTCAGAGTTTATCTTTGTGTGAAATCTGTTGAATTTCATTCGGAATCTCTGACTGTTGAATTTTCCGTTATTTTACAGATTCAGCGTTCCCAGAAGATTTCTCCATCTTGTTGACGGTTCGTGCTCAGAAAGGGAAGGAGGCATTCCTCCTGTCCCTGTACAATGAGCAGGGAATCCAGCAGTTGGGTTTGGAGGTTGCACGCAGTCCCATCTTCCTCTATGAAGACCATACAGGAAAACCAAGTCCCGAGGAATATCCCTTATTTAATGGTGTCAACCTGGCTGATGGGAAGTATGTATACTGCGCACTCACTCCGAACAATATCGTAAAAACATAGAGGATAGGAGCAGGAGGCCATTCAGCCCTTCCAGCCTGCTCCACCATTCATCACCATCATGGCTGATCATCCAACTCAATAGTCTAATCCTGTTTTCTCCCCATAACCTTTGATCCCATTCGCTCCATGTGCTATATCCAGCCGCCTCTTGAATATATTCAATGTTTTGGCATCAACTACTTCCTGTGGGAATGAATTCCACAGGATCACCACTCTCTGGGTGAAGAAATGTCTCCTCATCTCCGTCCTAAATGGTCTACCCCGAATCCTCAGACTGTGACCCCTGGTTCTGGACTCCCCCACCATCGGGAACATCCTCCCTGCATCTACCCTGTCTAGACCTGTTAGAATTTTATAAATCTCTATGAGATCCCCCCTCATACGTCTGAACTCCAGTGAAAACAATCCTAACCTGGTCAATCTCTCCTCATACATCAGTCCCACCATCCCCAGAATCAGCCTGGTAAACCTTCACTGCTCTCCCTCGAGGGCAAGAACATCCTTCCTCAGAAAAGGAGACCAAAACCGCACACAATACTCTAGGTGTGGCCTCACCAAGGCCCCTGTATAATTGCAACAACAACCCTGCTCCTGTACTCGAAACCTCTCGCAATGAAGGGCAACATACCATTTACCTTCTTTACCGCCTGCTGCCCCTGCATGCTTACCTTCAGTGACTGGGGCACAAGGACACCCAGGTCCCTCTGCACACTCCCCTCTCCCAATTTACAGCCATTCAGGTAGTAATCTGCTGCCTTGTTTTTGCTTCCAAAGCGAATAACTTCACATTTATCCAAATTATTCTGCATCTGCCATTGATTTACCCACTCACCCAACCTGTCCAGATCATTCTGAAGGATTTCTGCATCCTCCTCACAGTTCACCCCCCCAACTTGGTATCATCTGCAAACTTTGAGATGTTATCTCATCCAAATCATTAATATATATTGTGAATAGCTGGGGCCCCAGCACCGATCCCTATGACACCCCTCCCAGTTCCTGCCGGCCAATTTGAAAAGCACCCATTAATTCCTACTCTTTGTTTCCTCTCTGCCAACCAGTTTTCCTTCCATCTCAACACACTTCCCCCCAATCCCATCTGCTTTAATCTTTCACGATAAGCTTTGACTTTGTCAAACACTTCCTGAAAGTCCAAATATACCACATTGACTGGTATATCTGGACTTGTCAACTCTACTAGTTACATCTTCAAAGAATTCCAACAGATTCATCAAGCATGATTTCCCCTTCATAAATCCGTGCTGACTCTCTCTGTTCCTGCCACTGCTTTTAAATGCTTCGCTATAAAGTCTTTGGTAATGGATTTGAGAATTTCCCCATTGCCGATGTTAAGCTAACTGGTCTATAATTCCCTGTTTTCTCTCTATCTCTCTTTTTGAATATTGGAGTGAGATTCACTCCCCTCCAATCTGCAGGGACTGTTCCAGAGTCTGTAGAATCCTGGAAGGTGACCACCAATGCATCCACTATTTCTCGAGCCACTTCCTTCAGTACTCTGGGATATAGATTATCCGGCCCTGGGGATTTATCCGCCTTCAATCCCATCAATTTTCCCAGAACCATTTCTCCACTAATATTGATCTCCCTCAGTTCTTCCCTCTCATTAAATCCTGCATTCTCCAACATTCCTGGTATCTGATTTCGATTCTCTTTTGTGAAGACAGAACTAAAGTATGTATTCAGTTACTTGGCCGTTTCTTTCTCCCCTATTAGACATTCCCTTGTTTCTGTCTGTAGGGGACCTACATTTGTCTTTATTGGAACCTCTTTCTCTTCACGTATCTATAGAAACTCAGTGTCAGTCTTTATGTTCCCTGCAAGCTTCCTTTTGTACTGTATTTCCCCCTTTTTAATCAATCCCTTGGTCCTTCTTTGCTGAATTCTAAACTGCTCCCAATCCTCAGACCGATTATTTTTCTTGGCCAATCTGTATGCTTCTTCCTTAGATCGGACACTCTCTCTAATTTCCTTTGTAAGCCATGGATTGGCCGTCTTCCCCAGTTTCCTTTTGTGTCAGACAGGAATAAACAGTTGCTGCAGTTCCCCCATGTGTTCCCTGAGTGTTTGCCATTGTCTATCCACTGGCATCGCTTTAAGTAACTCTCCCCAGTCTTTCAAGGTCAACTCGTGCCTCATATCCTCATAGTTTCCTTTATTAAGATTCAGCACCCTAGTCTCCGAATCAACTACTTCACTCTCCACCTTGATAATAAATTCTATCATGTTATGATCGCTCATCCCCAAAGGTCCTCGTACAGCTGGATTGGCAATAACTCCCTTCTTATTACACAGTACCCAGTCGAGGATGGCCTGCTCTCTGGTTGGTTCCTCCACATATTGGTCAAGAAAACCATCCCATATACACTCCAGGAATTCCTCCTCTACGGCATTGTGGCTAATTTGATTTGCCCAATCTATGAGCAAGTTAAAATAACCCATCATCACTGACATTCCTTTGTCACATGCATCTCTAATTTTGTGTTTAATGCCATTCCCAACATCAGTGCTGCAGTTTGGGGGTTTATATATGACACCCACGAATGTTTTTTGTCCCTTGATATTTCTCAGCTCTACCCGCACAGACTCCACGTTGTCAGAGTGAATACCCTTTCTCACTGTTGTGTTAATTACCTCTTTAACCAGCAGTGTCACTCCACCACCTTTTCCTTTATGCCTGTCTTTCCTAAATACTGAATACCCTCAATTCCCACCCCCGGTCACCCTGCAGCCATATCTTCGTAATCCCAATTATATCGTATTCGGTTATATCTATCTGCATGATTAGTTCATCCGTTTTATTGCAAATGCTCCACGCATTAAGGCACAGAGTTTTTAAACTTGTCTTTTGGATTTGTTTGTCTTGATCCCAGTATTTTTCTCTATAACCCTGTTTGAATTTTGTCTTTGGTTTCTCTGCCTATCACTTATTTCCTTTTCTACCTTTTGTTTTTGTCCTTGCTCTCTCCTTCTCTGACTCTTCACATAAGTTCCCATCCACTTTACACATTAGTTTAAATCCTCCGCAACTGCTCTAGCAAACAGTCCCCTTGGACTGCCCAGATGTAACCCCTCCAATTTCTACAGGTCCCACCTCCCCGCAGAACCTGCAGTCCTCCAGGGTAGTAACCCTGTGGTCACTACTTTGGAGATCCGATTTCTTAACTTTCTTCCTAGCTCCCTGTATTCTGCTTTTAGGACCTCATCCCCTTGTTTTACCTGTGTTGTTTGTACCGATGTGTACCACGATCACTCGCCCTCCCCCTTCAGAATCTCCTGCAGCCGCTCCAAGACATCCTTGACCCTAGCACCAAGGAGGCAACATACCATCCTGGAATCTCATTTGCAGCCACAGAAATGCTTGTCTATTCCCCTTACAACTGAATCCCCTATAACTATTGCACTGACACACTTTTTACCCTCCCCACTGCAGTAGAACCAACCGTGGTGCAGCGAATTTGGCTGCTGCTGCTTTCCCCAGAGAAGTTATTCCCCTCAACAGTATCCAAAGCGGTATATCTGTTCAGCAGGGGAATGGCCACAGGAGATTCCTGCACTATCTGCCTATCTCTCTTACTCTGTCTGGTGGTCACCCATTCTCTCCCTGCCTGCAGAGTCTGAGCCTGCGGTGTGACCACCTCTCTATCCGTGTTATCCCCTCTTCAGAGAGAGTGTGAACAGATTCAGGGACTGTGAGATCCCATGAGGAATGGTGATTGGGAAAATACTGGAAAACTGATATTCAGTATTGCAGTAACATGACATTCAGCGATTTACACGTTCCTACATTGAGGCCCAACCTCTGCCCTCTCGGTACTTGCTCTCTGCTCACTCCCTCTACCCCACCCCCGGCAGATTAAACCCCCTCTCTGTGACCCAGACATTACAGCTCAATATCTTCAGACTCAATTTGAGAAGTTACTTACTGAATTGGAACTATCTGAGGATCTCTCGAGATCATTAATGTTTCTTACCATTACTGAACGGGTTTGATTGCAAATTTAATCTGTTTCTCTCTCGCAAACTCTCTCTCTCGCACACTCTTTCTCACACACTCTCTCTTTCGCATTCTCTCTCGGACACTCTCTCTCGCACACACTTTCTCTCGTGCACACACTCTCGCACGCTCTCTCTCTCTTGCACACACTCTCTCTCTCTTGCACACACTCTCTCTCTCTTGCACACACTCTCTCTCTCTCGCACACACACTCTCTCTCTCGCACGCACTCTCTCTCTCTCGCACGCACTCTCTCTCTCTCGCACGCACTCTCTCTCTCTCGCACGCACTCTCTCTCTCTCGCACGCACTCTCTCTCTCTCGCACGCACTCTCTCTCTCTCGCACGCACTCTCTCTCTCTCGCACGCACTCTCTCTCTCTCGCACGCACTCTCTCTCTCTCGCACGCACTCTCTCTCTCTCGCACGCACTCTCTCTCTCTCGCACGCACTCTCTCTCTCTCGCACGCACTCTCTCTCTCTCGCACGCACTCTCTCTCTCTCGCACGCACTCTCTCTCTCTCGCACACACTCTCTCTCTCTCTCGCACACACTCTCTCTCTCTCTCGCACACACTCTCTCTCTCTCGCACACACTCTCTCTCTCTCTCGCACACACTCTCTCTCTCTCGCACACACTCTCTCTCTCTCTCGCACACACTCTCTCTCTCTCTCGCACACACTCTCTCTCTCTCTCGCACACACTCTCTCTCTCTCGCACACACTCTCTCTCTCGCACACACTCTCTCTCTCTCTCGCACACACTCTCTCTCTCTCGCACACACTCTCTCTCTGTCGCACACACTCTCTCTCTGTCGCACACACTCTCTCTCTCGCACACACTCTCTCTCTCTCGCACACACTCTCTCTCTCTCGCACACACTCTCTCTCTCTCGCACACACTCTCTCTCTCTCGCACACACTCTCTCTCTCTCGCACACACTCTCTCTCTCTCGCACACACTCTCTCTCTCTCGCACACACTCTCTCTCTCTCGCACACACTCTCTCTCTCTCGCACACACTCTCTCTGTCTCTCTCTATGTCTTGTTCCCTATCACTCATTCTCGCTCTGTGTATCTCTCTGTCTCTCTCTCTCTATCACTGACTCTCTCCCTTGAACTATAAGGTTCATGTTGGGAGATATAGGAGGGATGTCCAAGGTAGGTTCTTTACTCAGAGAGTGGTTGGGGTGTGGAATGCACTGCCTGCTGTGATAGTGGAGTTGGACACTTTAGGAACTTTCAAGCGGTTATTGGATAGACACATGGAGCACTCCAGAATGATAGGGAGTGGGACAGCTTGATCTTGGGTTTGGACATAGCTCGGCACAACATTGAGGGCTGAAGGGCCTGTACTGTGTTGTAATGTTCTATGTTGGCCTTGGAGGGAGTGCAGAGAAGGTTCACTAGGCTGATGTCAGAGATGAGGGGGTTGGCTTATGAGGAGAGATTGCATAGACTGGGCCTGTACTCGTTGGAGTTTAGAAGGCTGAGGGGGGATCTTATAGAGACATACAACATAATGAAGGAGCTAGATAGGGTAGAGGTAGAGAGATTCTTTCCACTTAGAAAGGAAACCAGAACTAGAGGGGACAGCCTCAAAATAAGGGGGGGGGGGGGACAGTTTAGAACAGAGTTGAGGAGGAACTTCTTCACTCAAAGGGTGGTGAATCTCTGGAATTCTCTGCCCATTGAAGTGGTGGAGGCTACCTCGCTAAATATATTTAAGTCACAGGTAGATAGGTTTTTGACAGACAAGGGAATTAAGGGTTATGGGGAGAAAGCGAGAAAGTGGAACTGATCCGCTTCAGATCAGCCATGATCTTATTGAATGGCGGGGCAGGCTCGAGGGGCTAGATGGCCTACCCCTGCTCCTATTTCTTATGTTCTTATGTTCTCTCTGTCTCTCTGTGTTTCACTCTCTCTATTGCTTTCTCTCTCTCTCTGTCTCTCTCTCTGTATCTCTCTCTATTGCTCTCTCTCTGTCTCTCTCTCTCTCCATCATTCTCTCTCTGTCTCTCTGTCTCTGTCTCTCACTCTGTTGCTGTCTCTCACTCTGTTGCTCTCACTCTGTTGCTCTCACTCTGTTGCTCTCACTCTGTTGCTCTCACTCTGTTGCTCTCACTCTGTTGCTCTCTCTCTGTTGCTCTCTCTCTGTTGCTCTCTCTGTCTCTCTTTCTCTGCCTCTCTCTCTGTCTCTTTTTCTCTGCTTCTCTCTCTGCCTCTCTCTTTGCCTCTTTCTGTCTCTCTCTCTCTGTCTTTCTGTCTCTCTCTTTCTCTGCCCCTCGCTCTGTCTCTCTATCTCTGCATTTCTCTCTCTACGATTTTCTCTCTGCCTCTCTCTCTCTCTCTCTGTCTCTCTATCTCTGCCTCTCTCTCTACCTCTCTCTCTCTCTGTGATTCTCTCTCTGCCTCTCTCTCTCTTTCTGCCTCTCTCTGTCTGTGTCTCTCTCTTTGCCTCTCTCTCTGTCTGTGTCTCTCTCTTTGCCTCTCTCTCTCTCTCTCTCTCTGCCTCTCTCTCTCTGCCTCTCTCCCTCACTGCCTCTCTCTTGCCTTGCTCTCTCTCGCTCTCTCTCTCTCTCTCTGTCTCTCTGCCTCTCTCTGTCCCTCTGTCTCTCTGTGTATCTCTATCACTCACTCTCTCTGTGTGTATTCCTCTGTCTCTCTCACTCCATCACTCTCACTCTCACACTCTCTTGTGTTTTTTGGACCTTTTTACGCTCTCCATTTTCTGACTCTCTCTCTGTCTTTGTGCTTTGACAGATGGCATCGGGTTGCAATTAGTGTTCACAATAAAACTGTCACCATGATCCTGGATTGTAGAAAGAAATTCACCAAATCACTGAACCGCAGCAAAAGGCCAGAGATTGACACAAATGGTATTGTTGTGTTTGGGACCAGGATACTGGATGAAGATGTGTTCGAGGTACGTAAATCCAATTCCTTACATCATGGACTTGAGTTAAACCCCCATTCCTCTCCGCTTCCTTCTCCCATTGCCTCACCCTCTGCCCACACCCTCTGCCCCCTCTCCCCTGGCCCCCTTCTTCTGCCCCCTCTCCCTTGCCGCCCACCCTCTGCCCCCTTTCCTCACCCTCTTCTCCCCTCTCCCCTACCCTCTTCTCCCCTCTCCCCTACCCTCTTCTCCCCTCTTCCCTGGCCCCCCCTCTCTGCCCCTTCACCCCTGGCCCCCACCCTCTGCCCCCTCTTTCCCCCACCCTCTGCTCCCCTTTCCCCCACTCTTTGCCCCACTTTCCGTCCCCCCTTTCCCCCACCCTC
This sequence comes from Carcharhinus amblyrhynchos, assembly GCF_965287045.1. Classification (NCBI taxonomy): domain Eukaryota; kingdom Metazoa; phylum Chordata; class Chondrichthyes; order Carcharhiniformes; family Carcharhinidae; genus Carcharhinus; species Carcharhinus amblyrhynchos. The sequence continues at coordinate 1,661,767 of NC_137348.1, forward strand.
TGCCCCCCCTTTCTCCCACCCTCTGCCCCCCCCACTTTACCCCACCCTTTGCCTCCCTTTCACCACTTTCTGCTCCCCTTGCTCCCATCCTCTGCCTCCCCTCCCTTTGCCTCCACCCCTAAGAGGAGTTCTTTTTGGGAGTTATTCTGATCCAGGGTCTTTGTAATTAATTTGCCAATTGAATTCAGTGTCTTTCTGTGTAAAGTTTGAAATATTTTGAAGTGTTTTCAGCCTCATGGGTGCTTAAATCTATTTGGATAAAGCAGACCTAAAGCAATTTCAATGTCGGAGTCGAGTCGGAGTCTATCCAACTGGGCAGAGGGAAAGCTGGGCTCAGTCGTGGTAGGAGTGGCAGCTTCCTGGCACCATGGGGCAGATTTCCCTTCAACACAAGAGATTTCAGGCTGGACTCCACCCCATCTCCTTCCAGACACCATATCTTCCCCAGAAACGCAAGGGAGAATTCAGAGAAACATCTTTACCCAGTGGGCAGAATGTGGGACTCGCTCCCACAGGGAGTGGGGAAAGTACACATTGACATGGGTGTGTTGGACCAAATGGCCTGTTTCTGTGCTATAAATACTGAGCAATTCTTTGTAAGATCTTGTTATTTAATTCTCTTCAAAAGAATTCTCAGTGTTTGATTTGTTTTGGGGTTTGGGCATTCTTGGCAAGGCTGCAGTTTTAACCCATTAGAGAGAAAGACTTGGATTTATTTAACCCCTTTCACAGTGCTGGGATGCTGAGAGTGTTTTCCAACAATGATATGAGTGTGGTTACTGTTGTAACTTAGGATAGGTAGCAGCCAGCTGTGCACAGCAAGATCCTACAAACAGCAGCGTGGCAATGACCAAGCACTGTTTTTGTGATGTTGGTTGGGAGATAAATATTGCCTGGGACTTTGCTGCTCAAGATATTGCCATGGGATCTTGTACATCAACCTGAACAAGTAACTGGGACCTCAGTCCAACATCACGTCAGCTTGCAGTAGCACTGGTAGCTGGAACCTTGTGACTGAGCCACAACTAATTGCCCCTTTGAGAAGGTGGTGGTGAGCTGCCTTCTTGAACTGCTGCGGTCTGTGGTGTAGGCACATCCACTGTGCTGTTAGGGAGGAAGTTCTGGGAATTTTGATCCAGTGACAGTGAAGGAATAGTGATATGTTCCCAAGGATGTTGTGAATTACTAAGTATGCGAAAGGGGAACATGACAGGCAGTAAGGATGGAGCTTCCTGAATCAGTGCCGGTAATCTGATCTGGTGTCATCAACAACCACTTTGATATTTGAATAAGAGATGATTCAGAAGCATTGATTATTCCGGTAAATTCCATGCCCTGTTCAGATGCCATAAGAACATAAGAACATAAGAAATAGGAGCAGGAGTAGGCCATCCAGCCCTTCGAGCCTGCCCCGCCATTCAATAAGATCATGGCTGATCTGTCGCGGCTCAGTTCCACCTTCCCGCCCTCTCCCCATAACCCTTAATCCCCTCTCTTATCAAAAACCCATCAACCCGCGTCTTAAAAATATTTAGCGAGGTAGCCTCCACCACTTCAACGGGCAGAGAATTCCAGAGATTCACCACCCTTTGAGTGAAGAAGTTCCTCCTCAACTCCGTTCTAAACCACCCCCCCTTTATCTTGAGGCTGTGCCCCCCAGTCCTACTATCCTTTCTGAGCGGGAAGAGTCTCTCCACCTCTATCCTATCCATCCCATTCATCATCTTATACGTCTCAATGAGATCTCCCCTCATTCTTCTAAACTCTAACGAGTACAAGCCTGGTTTATTCAGCCTCTCCTCATAGCTCAATCCCCTCAACTCCGGTATCAGCCTAGTAAACCTCCTCTGCACTCCCTCCAAGGCCAAAATATCTTTGCGCAGGTGCGGCGCCCAAAACTGCACACAGTACTCCAGCTGCGGCCTCACCAATGCCCTATACAGCTGCAGCAAGACCTCCCTACTTTTATATTCAATCCCCCTCGCTATGCCGGCAGTTGTGTAATCGTTGCACACTCTAACTGAACCTCAAGAGTTTGCCCAGGATATTGAAGGAAGCCAGAGTTCAGGTGATGTTCAGAGTTCAGGTGAGAGAAACTTGGGTTCATGGATGAGAGGGGTGTGGAGGGATACGGTCCAGGTGCAGGTCAGTGAGACGAGGCAAAAAATGGTTCGGCACAGACAAGAAGGGCCAAAAGGCCTGTTTCTGAGCTGTAATTTTTTATGGTTCTGTGACGTCTTCCCTCACATTGTTCCCCAAATCCACAAACTGATCAAACAACAATCTGTGTTTTATTCAGAGTAACAAAGGCTGACCTGCCTCTCTGTGCTGCCTTTTACAATCTCAGAACAAAGTGCGTAACAGCACCAGAATTAAAAGCTGGAGTAGGCCATTCAGCCCCTCAGGTCTGTTCTATCATTCAATAAGATCACAGCTGATTTACTGTCCTCCAAAAACTCAATTTTCCTGTCCGTCCCCATAACCCTCAGCCCCGTAACCCTTGACCCCGTGTCGATCAGAAATCTCTCTAATTTGGCCTTGAATATATTCCGTGACCCAGCATGCAGTGCACTCTGAGGAGAGAATTTCAAAAGCGAATCACCCTGAGATTGAAAAACTTTCCTCCGGACCTTCACCCTAAGCGGGAGATCCCTAAATCCCTCGAGTTCCAGTCTCTCCCACGATGGGAAGCATCCTCTAAAGATCCACCCTGTCCTTCTGAGAATCTGGTATGTCTCAATAAGATCGCCTTTTGTTCCTCTAAACTCCAGTGAGTACAGGTCCAACCTGTGAAACCTTTCCTCAGGAGACAAACCGCTTCATCTCAGGAATCAGTTTGTGAACTTTCTCTGAACGGTTTTGAGAAACATTCTTTCTTAAACAGGGAACCCAAAGCTGAGATGTGGTCTCACAAGGCCCCGCACATTTGCAGCAAGACTTCCCTACACTGATATTTTTTAGAATCGTAGAGGCCCGATTGTGCAGAAGGAGGCCATTCAGCCCATCAAGTCTGTACAGAGTCTCTGACAGAGCACCTCACCCAGGCCCTATCCTCACACCCTACTAATCCCCCTAACCTACACATCTTTGGACACTAAGGGGCAATTTAGCATGGCCAACCACCTAACCTGTTCATTTTTGTAGTCTCACAACACCAGGTTAAAGTCCAACAGGTTTATTTGGTAGTATGAGCTTTCAGAGCATTGCCTCTTTGCCCCTTCATCAGGTTGACTCACATGATGAAGGGGCAGTGCTCCAAAAGCTCATGCTCCTAAATAAACCTGTTGGACTTTAACCTGGTGTTGTGAGACTACTTACTGTGCCCACCCCAGACCAACACCGACAACTCCACATAATGTCCATCTTTGGACTGTGGAAGGAAACCGGGGCACCCAGCGGAAATCAACAGAGTCGGGGAGAATTGCGCACTGACAGCTGGGAATCGACCCCGGGTCCCTGGTGCTGTGAGACAGCAGTGCTAACCACTGTGTCACCGTGCTGCCCTGGGTCCCTGGCGCTGTGAGACAGCAGTGCTAACCACTGTGTCACCGTGCTGCCCCGGGTCCCTGGTGCTGTGAGACAGCAGTGCTAACCACTGTGTCAGTGTGTGCCCTGGGTCCCTGGTGCTGTGAGACAGCAGTGCTAACCAATGTGTCACCGTGCTGCCCCAGGTCCCTGGCGCTGTGAGACAGCAGTGCTAACCACTGTGTCACCGTGCTGCCCCGGGTCCCTGGTGCTGTGAGACAGCAGTGCTAACCACTGTGTCAGTGTGTGCCCCGGGTCCCTGGTGCTGTGAGACAGCAGTGCTAAACACTGTGTCACTGTGTCGCCCATTCCCCTTTCAATAAACACCAGTATTCCATTTGTCTTCCTCATTACTGACTGGACCAACACATCAAATCTTTGTGATTCATGAGAATACATGATGAATGGCAGGACCCTGGAAAGTACCAGGGATCAGAGGGATCTTGGTGTGCATGTACACCTGTCCCTTAAAGGACAGGGAGATAAAGTGGCCTTTATTAGCCGAGGCACAGAGTTTAAGAGCAGGGGGGTGATATTGGAACTGTATAAAACGAAGGTTAGGCCACAGTTAGAGTATTGTGTGCAGTTCTGGAATCTACGTTCTGGGAGGGATGTGATAGGAGTGGAAAGGACGCAGAGGAGATTTACCAGGATGTTACCTGGGCTGGAGAGTTTTAGTTCTGAAGAGAGATTGGATAGACTGGGGTTGTCTTCCTCAGAGCAGAGGATACTGAGGGAGACATAATTGAGATGTATAAAATTATGAGGGGCACAGATAGACAGGAAGGAACTTTTCCCCTTGGTGGAGGGATCAATGAACAAGGGGCAAAGATTTAAGGTGAGGGACAGGAGGTTGAGAGGGAATGTGGGAAAAACCTTGTCACTCAGAGGGTGCTGGGAGTCTGGAACTCGCTGCCTGAAAGGGTGATGGAGGCAAAGACCCTCATAACATTGAAGAAGTATTTAGATACTCACTGGTGACGGTGAGGCACAGACGGATATGGGCCCAGCACTGGGAAATGGGGTTAGAATGGTTGGGTGGCTTATCTTTGACCAGCACAGACATGATGGGCTCAGATCCCTCGCCACTGTTGAGTTCAGTAATATCTCTCCAGTTAAACAGTAATCTGCTCTTCTATCCTTCCCGTCAAACTGCTCAACTTCACATTTTCATACATTACGTTGTGCTTTCGACCAATCACTTCACCTGTCTAAGCCCCTTTGCTGACTCTTTGTGTCCTTTTCACAACCTGTTTTCCAAACCATCTTTGTGTCATCAGCAAATTTAGTGAATATACATGTGTTCCTTTCGTTAGCATCATTGATAGAATTGCAAACAATTCCAGTGGTCCCAGCACTGATCCCTGTGGGACTCCAGAGTAACAACTTCCAACCCAAAAATAGCCAATCTATCCCAATCCAAAGAACCAAGACACAGGAACAGGCCCTTCGGCCCCTCCAAGCCTGCACCGACCATGCTGCCCGACTACACTAAAACCCCCTACCCTTCTGGGGACCATATCCCCCTGTTCCCATCCTATTCATGTATTTGTCAGACACCCCTTAAAAGTCACTATTGTATCCACTTCCACTACTTTCCCTGGCAGTGAGTTCCAAGCACCCACCACCCTCTGTGTAAAAATATCTGCCTCGTACATCTCCTTTAAACCTTGCCCCTCGCACCTTAAACCTGTGCCCCCTAGTAATTGACTCTTCCACCCCGGGAAAAAGCTTCTGACTATCCACTCTGTCCATGCCTCTCATAATCTTGTAGACTTCTATCAGGACTCCCCTCAACCTCTGTCACTTCACTGAGAACAAACCAAGGTTCTCCAACCTCTCCTCATAGCTAATGCCCTCCATACCAGGCAACATCCTGGTAAATCTTTTCTGTACCCTCTCCAAAGCCTCCACATCCTTCTGGTAGTGCAGCGATCAGAATTGAACACTATATTCCAAGTGCAGCCTCACCAAGGTTCTATAAAGCTGCAACATGACTTGCCAATTTTTAAACTCAATGCCCCGGCCGATGAAGACAAGCATGCCGTATGCCTTCTTGACTACCTTCTCCACCTGCGTTGCCGCTTTCAGTGACCTGTGTATCTGTACACCCAGATCCCTCTGCCTATCAATACTCTTAAGAGTTCTGCCATTTACTGTATATTTCCTTTCTGTATTAGACCTTCTTGCTGCTTCCTGTTAGCTAACCAATCTGTATCATTGCTAACCTGTTACCCCCACACCATCAACTCTCATTCTGTGCAGAAACATTAAATGTGGTGTTTTGTTGAGTGTTTTTTGGAAATCTAAATACACCACATCTATATGTTCCTCTTTATTCACATTGCTTCATCCACATAAATTAGTCAAACATGATTTCTTTTCACAAACCCAAACCCACCTTCCCTGACAGTATTATCATTCTCTAAATGTTCGGTTCTAACCTTCTTAATAATGGATGAGAATATAATCAGACATGATTGAATGGCGGAGCAGACTCGATGGGCCGAGTGGCCAAATTCTGCTCCTGTGACTTATGGTTTTATGGATTCTAATGTTTTCCCAATGACAGACATGAGGCTGACTGCTCAGTATTCTAAGGCAGCGCAGAACTTTTTCTGAAGAGACATGTCGAAGCTTTTTGCCTTGCACTCATCAGGTCACTCAAGAATATCAAACAGCAATTCATACTGTATGAGAAGAGAGTGCTGATTGGTTGGCAAGTGGACATTGATTGGTAGAAGTGTTGCTATGGAGCGTGCAAAAGTCACTGGTGACTGACAGTAACCTGCGTTTAATTTAAAGGAGGCAACTTGACCCTGATTGGTTAAGGCTTTGCCCGGAGGCGTGAACCAATGAAATGGCTGTCACTTACTTTGTGTGGTTGAAGGAGGCGCAATGTGTGTACCAGTTCTTCCTGCCTGCAATCAGCAGGGCCCTGTGGGGTAATAAGTGTAGCGTCCAGTAGAGGAAAATGCAGAACTCTACCATTGAGTGGAATATTCAATGTGATTCTGCGATTGCTAACTTGCAGTACAACACTCCCTCGGTACTGCTTTTGGAGCTTTAGCCTGCGTTATAATCTCTTGAGTGGGTCTTGCACCCATTGATGTTTTGACCTGACGATGAGAGAGTTGCTGCTTGCATTGAGCTAAAATCCAGGGGAAATGTGTAAATATTGGTCAGAATTGTAGGATCCATGGGAAGGAGGATGTGAGTGACCATACAGTCAACTGTTTGCCATGAAATTCTCAAAATTTGGATCCACGAAGAGAAGGTGAAAGAAAAAGTTCAGATTTTCAGATGAAGTAAACCGCTGGATTCGCACAGCCATGAGTTAACTGATCTTGCAATGACACTGGAACAATCGAGTTAAGAATCAGATCCTGGCCAAGAATTAGTGTTCTTAGCTCTGGGCTGAAGCCCAGTTGGAACTTGGATCGAGTCTTAAAGAACAAATTTCAGCGACAAAATTAGCAAAACAGTAACCCAATGAAAACATTTTCCAGAGGGAGAGGGTGTGGACGAGAGAGAAAGGAGAAGATGGAGAGAGTGAGTGAGACAGAGGGAGAGAAAGAGTAAAATGAGGCAAGAGAGAGGGTGATAGAGGGAGAAAGAGAAAGTATGAGAAGGGAGGGGAGGTGGGGAGAGAGGGAGGATCAGGGAAGAGAGATGTGGAGAGAAATATCAAAACAGACACAAAGAGACACATGGGAGAGTTATTGAAAACATTAATGTTTGCAAATGACTTGCTTGCTGATGCAACCAGTTAAATCCAATTTAATAAATTCTTCAAAGTTCTATAGTTTTTATAACTTTCGATTTTCAGAATTCGGGCCAGTTTCCAGACGCATTTCTGGGTGTTTATCTGTCATCTGTCACTTTTTAAAGGGGTGCAGGAGCAGAAGGTGACAGGACAGCTGGAGGGAGCAGGCTATAAAGTATATAATATTCTGGACTTTATTAACAGGTCATCGAGTGCATGAATGAGGAGGCTATGCTGAATTTATACAAGACAGTAGTTAGGCCTGAGCTGGAATATTGTGAGAATCTGCAGTATAGGTGAGGCCACAACTGGAGTATTGTGTGCAGTTCTGGTCACCACATTACAGGAAGGAGGTAATTGCCCTGGAGAGAGTGTCGAGGAGGTTTACAACAATATCGCCAGGGATGGAGAAGTGTAGCTGTGAGGAGAGATTGAGGTCATTTTTCCTTGGAACAAAGAAGGCTGAAGGATGATTTGATTGAGTTGTACACGGTCGGGCAGCACGGTAGCACAGTTGTTGGCACTGCTGCTTCACAGCTCCAGGGACCTGGGTTCGATTCCCGGCTTGGGTCACTGTCTGTGTGGAGTTTGCACATTCTCCTTGTGTCTGCGTGGGTTTTCTCCGGGTGCTCCGGTGTCCTTCCACAGTCCAAAGATGTGCGGGTTAGCTTGATAGGCCATGCTAAAATTGCTCCTTAGTGTACTAGGATGCTTAGGTTAGAGGGATTAACAAGTAAAATACATAGGGATATGGGGATAGGGCCTGGGTGGGATTGTGGTCAGTGCAGACTCAATGGGCCGAAGGGCCTCTTTCTGCACTGTAGGATTCTATGATTCTATGAAAACTGTGAAGGGAAGAGATAGTGGACAGAATAAAATTGTCTTCCTTGGTGTAGAACTCTAGAACCAGGGAGCATAGATTCAAGTGTAGAGGGGACGTGAGGAAGAAGATTTTTACACAGAGGGTAGTGAGTGTCTGGAATTGGCTGCTTGAGTTGGTGGTGGAGGCAGAGACCCGAAACTCTGCACCTTAAGCAATGTAAGACACACGGATATGAGCCCGAGTGCAGAAGGTGGGATTAGGAACGGCACCTACGGTTTGATGGTTTCTGTGGTTTGATGGAAGGATGTGAACACATTGGAGAGTACAGAAAAGGTTTACAAAAATGGTTCCAGGACTGAGAAACTTCAGTGATGAGGAAAGATTAGAGAGGTTGGCACTGTTCTTTTTGGAGAGAGGAAGGCGAAGAGGAGATTTGATAGAGATGTTCAAAGTCATGAGGGGGCTGGACAGAGTAGACAGAGAGAAACTGTTCCTGCTCTTAAAATGAGCAAGAATGAAAGGGCACAGATTGACGTGGTTTGGGGTCAGGACTGTTCTGCCTGGAAGTGTGTCAGAGGGAAGTTCAATAGAGACATTCACGAGGACATTAGATGATTATTTGAATAGAAACAATGTGCAGGGGGCCCGGGGAAAAGGCAGGGAAATGGCACTGAGTCATGGTGCTTGTTTGGAGAGCTGGTACAGACATGATGGATCGAATGGCCTCCTTCTACACCGGAACAATTCAGTGATTCAGAGCAGCGTGCCCCAGTCAGAGACTTGTCTGAACACAATGAGGAACAGTCTTCACCAATCCGTGCTATAACAAAAATAGCAGGACGAGATTCTCCGAGCTCGCTCACCTGAAACCAGAGATTCCCACACTGACTTCACTGGATCTTTACCATCCCACCCTCCCTCCCCCCTGCAGGAATTCCAGTGGTTGCCAGATGGGAGAATTCCAGCCACAATGTCTGCAATTGAGAGATTTTGAGTTTGTGTTTATGGAACCAATCTGTCACACTCCGACAGTGCGGCACTCCCTCGGCACTGACCCTCTGACAGTGCGGCACTCCCTCAGCACTGACCCTCTGACAGTGCGGCACTCCCTCGGCACTGACCCTCTGACAGTGCGGCACTCCCTCAGCACTGACCCTCTCACAGTGCAGCACTCCCTCAGCACTGACCCTCTGACAGTGCGGCACTCCCTCGGCACCGACCCTCTGACAGTGCGGCACTCCCTCAGCACTGACCCTCTGACAGTGCGGCACTCCCTCAGCACTGACCCTCTGACAGTGCGGCGCTCCCTCGGCACCGACCCTCTGACAGTGCGGCGCTCCCTCGGCACCGACCCTCTGACAGTGCGGCGCTCCCTCGGCACCGACCCTCTGACAGTGCGGCGCTCCCTCGGCACCGACCCTCTGACAGTGCGGCGCTCCCTCGGCACCGACCCTCTGACAGTGTGGCGCTCCCTCGGCACCGACCCTCTGACAGTGCGGCACCGACCCTCTGACAGTGCGGCACCGACCCTCTGACAGTGCGGCACCGACCCTCTGACAGTGCGGCACCGACCCTCTGACAGTGCGGCACCGACCCTCTGACAGTGCGGCACCGACCCTCTGACAGTGCGGCACCGACCCTCTGACAGTGCGGCACTCCCTCGGCACCGACCCTCTGACAGTGCGGCACCGACCCTCTGACAGTGCGGCACTCCCTCAGCACTGACCCTCTGACAGTGCGGCGCTCCCTCGGCACCGACCCTCTGACAGTGCGGCGCTCCCTCGGCACCGACCCTCTGACAGTGCGGCGCTCCCTCGGCACCGACCCTCTGACAGTGCGGCGCTCCCTCGGCACCGACCCTCTGACAGTGCGGCGCTCCCTCGGCACCGACCCTCTGACAGTGCGGCGCTCCCTCGGCACCGACCCTCTGACAGTGCGGCACTCCCTCGGCACCGACCCTCTGACAGTGCGGCACTCCCTCAGCACTGACCCTCTGACAGTGCGGCACTCCCTCAGCACTGACCCTCTGACAGTGCGGCACTCCCTCGGCACTGACCCTCTGACAGTGCGGCGCTCCCTCAGCACTGACCCTCTGACAGTGCGGCACTCCCTCGGCACTGACCCTCTGACAGTGCGGCACTCCCTCGGCACTGACCCTCTGACAGTGCGGCACTCCCTCGGCACTGACCCTCTGACAGTGATGAAGCTGAGGGACAGCTGCCTCTTGTTAGTATCTCTAATCTGGAACTGAATCCATTGAGGCAGTGTTCCTTTTTTTTGCAGTTTGTATTTGCTGTTGAGTGGTTGTTGAATGCTGGGTTGGGTGTCTGCTGTTGGGAACGATTTTAATTCCCTCATTCTGGGCTGTGCAGTGAGGAGTTAATGAGAAGCAGCTTTGTGGCTGGTTGCCGAGGAGCTGGAAATGTTTCAGCAAAACCATTTGCTGATCTGCAAAAAGAAGCAGCCCGCTGGGGGGGGTTAAACCCAGCTGGGAGCGGGAGGGGGCTGTCTGCCTGGTCACCCCCCCAGTGTTAAACCCAGCTGGGAGCGGGAGGGGGTGTCTGCCTGGTCACCCCCCCAGTGTTAAACCCAGCTGGGAGCGGGAGGGGGCTGTCTGCCTGGTCACCCCCCCAGTGTTAAACCCAGCTGGGAGCGGGAGGGGGCTGTCTGCCTGGTCACCCCCCCAGTGTTAAACCCAGCTGGGAGCGGGAGGGGGCTGTCTGCCTGGTCACCCCCCCAGTGTTAAACCCAGCTGGGAGCGGGAGGGGGCTGTCTGCCTGGTCACCCCCCCAGTGTTAAACCCAGCTGGGAGCGGGAGGGGGCTGTCTGCCTGGTCACCCCCCCAGTGTTAAACCCAGCTGGGAGCGGGAGGGGGCTGTCTGCCTATTCACCCCCCTCCCCCCGAGTGTGTCTGCAGCTCTGGGTCACACACTGCCTGCACCCCCACCCGCCCACTGTCAGCATCCTGAACCTTTAGTATTTCTGTTCGATTCCTTGATCCAGGCTGCTTGGGCTAGAGCACAGCAAGATCCCACAGCCTACCGGCTTTCACTGCTCCCTGGTTGTGACTAGGAGCTGGAGATGGCGTCAGCCAAATGCCAGTGGAGTGGATGTGAATTTAGTCAGTGTGCCAGGAGAGACAGCCAACTGGCCTTTCCTGAGTATTGCTCCGAACCCAAAATGATGTGGTTCCCTGGGAATGTGGCGGGAGCGGTGAGGATAGAGAGAAATCCGCTGCCTCCCAGTCTGCCCACATGCCAAGTAGGCATTTTCACACAGCTGTGCTTGGCTGCAGATTCTGTCCCAAAGCAGCTTCAAATGGAAAGACTGCATTCCTGTAGCGCCTGCTACATCCCTCAGCACATCTCAAGCACATCACAGTGAAGGGCAGGAGTCTCACGTGCTCTCATTACTCTACCCCACGGTGAGTGCTGGCTCCAGGGTGGGTTGTCTCCTGTGGTTTCCAGGGGGTGGGGAAGGGATATTGTCAGTGCCTCAGTATTATTCAGCCTCTAACGTGTTGCTTCAAATCCAAAACAAGGCCACCGTTTTGCTCAGCAAGTGACTGGGCTGCGTTTTGTGATGTTGAGGGTGGAATGTTGGCCGAGGCACTGCAGCGAATCCCCAGCTATTCTTTGGAAGAGTGTCTATGGGATATTTAATATCAGTCTGACAGGGCTTCAGTTTAATGTCTTAACTGAGAGACTCCCTCAGCTCTGGACCCAAGTGTCATCACTGGATTAATGTGCTCAAGTCTTTGGACTGGGGCTTCAATCCAAAACTTGCAGAGTGTGAGGCGGGTGGGAGAGTTACACACTGCGCCAGAATGACAAAAATCAGTCCTTGGCTTTATGATGATTGGAGATTCCGAATCTAAAACCTTGGTGATGTGGATGTGACTGAACTTTGGGCTGATCCAAACTCCAATCCTGAATCAGGTCAGGGGTCAGTGGAATAGTCCAGGATTGAGCAGTTCTGGGCGGCACACAGTCCTTGGCTGAGAACTCTGCAAGTCGAGACAGAGTTTGTCAGTGATCCCCGTTGCATTGTGCAACTAATAGTCAATTCTGTTCAGACCGAGACAAGCAATTCCAACATCGCTTGACAGGATCTTGAGTGAGCTCCAAGGATGGCACACACTTTCTGATTCTGAGCTGGTTATGACACGATAGATTCCTTCAGCACTGAACACACGTTGTGAGAATCCAGTCAAACGCACTAATCTAGCTTTCATCCAATCCTTTGATAGTCTGTGTTCAAAATTACATTGTTAGCCTGAATTCTGTTTATCACTAACCTCGAATTTCACAGCACCTGACATATAAACTCTTTTATATGTTAATAACCTCCATAAGTAAACAATCTCAGATCTGTGGAAAGATTACTGCTTCACTAACATTTTCATTTCCCAGAAACACAATGCAATTAGTAAATATATTGAGCTTTGTAATGATGGGTTCTTTGGTTTTACAATTACTACCTCACGTTCAGAAAGCACCAACTTTCACTGGGGTACGGGTCCCACACACACTGACTCTCACTGGGGTACGGGTCCCACACACACTGACTCTCACTGGGGTACGGGTCGCACACACACTGACTCACTGGGGTACGGGTCCCACACACACACTGACTCTCACTGGGGTACGGGTCCCACACACACACTGACTCTCACTGGGGTACGGGTTCCCACACACACTGACTCTCACTGGGGTACGGGTTCCCACACACACTGACTCTCACTGGAGTACGGGTCTCACACACACTGACTCTCACTGGAGTACGGCTCCCACACACACTGACTCTCACTGGGGTACGGATCCCACACACACTGACTCTCACTGGGGTACGGCTCCCACACACACTGACTCTCACTGGGGTATGGGTCTCACACACACTGACTCTCACTGGGGTACGGGTCTCACACACACTGACTCTCACTGGGGTACGGGTCCCACACACACTGACTCTCACTGGGGTATGGGTCCCACACACACTGACTCTCACTGGGTTACGGGTCTCACACACACTGACTCTCACTGGAGTACAGCTCCCACACACACTGACTCTCACTGGGGTACGGGTCCCACACACACTGACTCTCACTGGGGTATGGGTCCCACACACACTGACTCTCACTGGGTTACGGGTCTCACACACACTGACTCTCACTGGGGTATGGGTCCCACACACACTGACTCTCACTGGAGTACGGCTCCCACACACACTGACTCTCACTGGGGTATGGGTCCCACACACACTGACCCTCACTGGGGTACGGGTCCCACACACACTGACTCTCCCTGGGGTACGGGTCCCACACACACTGACTCTCACTGGGGTACGGCTCCCACACACACTGACTCTCACTGGGGTACGGGTCCCACGCACACTGACTCTCACTGGGGTATGGGTCTCACACACACTGACTCTCACTGGGGTACGGGTCCCACGCACACTGACTCTCACTGGGGTACGGGTCCCACACACACTGACTCTCACTGGGGTACGGCTCCCACACACACTGACTCTCACTGGGGTACGGGTCCCACGCACACTGACTCTCACTGGGGTATGGGTCTCACACACACTGACTCTCACTGGGGTACGGGTCCCACGCACACTGACTCTCACTGGGGTACGGGTCCCACGCACACTGACTCTCACTGGGGTATGGGTCCCACACACACTGACTCTCACTGGGGTACGGGCCCCACACACACTGACTCTCACTGGGGTATGGGTCCCACACTGCTTCTGCTTGTTCTGGACTGAGATGTGGGTGACGTGTTCTGGTCTGAATCAGTCAGTGGAAAAGTGCAACAAAGCTCTCTGCTTCTGTGAGATTAGGAACTGGAATATTTGACGAGGAATATCCTCATCACCCAGACACTGATGTCATTTAATCTCCAGCCTGTTTGATTACATCATTGAACTGACTGTCTCTGAATTACAGTCGGAACCAGAGCTGCAAAGCTCAAACTGTTGAATGTCTGCAGGGTTGAAAACTGAGCGATTTAACAGAATAATCACTTCCGCAGTATTGAGTGTATCCCTGGGGTTAGTGAGACTTCACCAGGGGGTTGGGAGCTCCTCTTGCATTCTGGCCTCTCCTGGAATGCTTTGAAATATATCCAGCTTTTTGTAATCCATTCTCACTTTCCCTGCAATGTTTTGTGTAGCTTGTGTTGTAAGTTCAGAGGAAGCATTGTGTTCTTGCAGTGCCAGCCTCGTACAAATCTGCTTTGGGATTTTCTTGCAGGGGATACTCGGGCTGTGTTGTTTGAGAGCAGGAGCAGGGATAGGGACTGCGTCTATTACAGAAAACCCAACACTGAAATTCTCCACCTCACAAACCATTGGTGCTTTGGGAGGATATGAGAGAGCAAAGAGTTAATGACTGTCTTGCCTGGGCAAAGCCTGGGTGAAAATTTAAGAGAGTTGTGGCAAATTCAGACTTGCTGTACGCAAATCACACTTAACAAATCAGAAATTTGAAAGACCCAAGTTCACTGAAAACAAGTCATTATCTGGTTACTTTAACTCCAAACTGTAATTCTCCCAACTCTCCTTTCTTCTTATCTCTTTGAAGTCTCTGAGTTTAATGGCTGTAAAATATATCCGGTGGATTTATAAACTGCCTCAATCTCATTGATGTCAAATGCAACTTCACAAAGACCAGGATGTAATTAACATGACACACGCACACATTTCCCTGTCAAATAGAAATTCTATCAAAATGAACTTTGGTTTAAATAAGTTGAAGTTTCCCCTTTGATTTTTCTCAGTTGATTGGTTTGTTTAGTGTACATTATGCATCACAATATTTTCCCAGCTTCTACCATTGCTGGATCACTGCTTAATAAATAGAAGGAATTTACAATTTTAAAAAATCGATTCCTTTAGGATTTGGAAATGTGCAAACACACAAGGATCTTTAACTAACTGCATCTGATATCTACAGTGTTCAATAAAATCTGCTTTGAGCTTGTTGGAACTTTAATAACCCTTAATTAATTCTTTAATGAAACGCTGGTTCTGAACACAAGATTCCGAATTCCAGACTGAATTAGCCAATGACATAATTAAGCAGACCACCTTAAATCCCCAAGAGTTGGGGCATTAATCTTACACTGGATTTTCTTAAAGCTGTGTGCTTAACTCTGCTTTATGAGATTGTTCCTGCAGTCACGTTGTCCGATAGTAAATACAACTCCAACCACTTTTTAACATCGCCGACAATCGCTCCTCTTTATTGGCTGATTCTCCCCACTGACATCTTACAGGGAACCAACTAACCCTGGTGCCCAAACACAGCTTCTGCATTTCCTCAGATATTTGCAAATTCAGACAGATTAATCTCAATTATTCCAATGTAACATTGACCCAGCACAAAAGCACACTGGCTGAAATAATACTTCTCTTTTGAAATGTATTCATTTGCTGGATGTGGGCATCGCTGGCTGCCCCAGCTTTTATCACCCATTCCTAATTGCCCTCGACCAGGTGCTTGTGAGCTGCCACTTTGAACCACTGCACTTCCAGAGGTGTAGGTGCATCCACGGTGCAGTTAGGGAGGGAGTTCCAGGATTTTGACCCAATGACAGTGAAGGAATGGCAATCTATTTGCAAGTCAGGATGATTAGTGGCTTGGAGGGATTGGCTGGGTCTAGGACACTGACCCTGAGGAATTCCTGCAGAGATGTCCTGGAGCTGAGGTGATTGACCTCCACCCCCAACAACCATCTTCCTCGTGCCAGGAGTGACTCCAACCAGCGGAGAGTTTAGAATCACACAACCCCAACAGTGCAGAAAGAGGGCATTCAGCCCATCGAGTCTGCACCAACCACAATCCCACCTAGGCCCTATCACCATAACCCCATGCGATTTAGCATGGCCAATCCATGTAACTCGCGCATCTTTGGACTGTGGGAGGAAACCGGAGCGCCCAGAGGAAACCCTCACAGACACAAGGAGAACATGCAGACTCCACACAGACAGTGACCCAAGCCGAGAATGGAACCCAGGACCCTGGTGCTTGAAGAGACAACCTTGATTCCTGTTGACTCCAGTTTTGTTAGGGCTCTTTGATGCCACAATCGGTTCAATGTGGCTGTGAAGTTACGGGCTGTCACTCTGACCTCACCCCCCCAGATTTAGCTGTGGTGTGTGGGACTGTCCATGGGGAAATGTTATGCTGGATTCACTGATGATAATTCAGTCTGCATTGTCTTTCGGCAATCTGAGTTTCTGCAGTTTGAGATTGAAGAGACATGTTCTTCAGCCCGAGCTGTCTGCTCAGATCAGCAGTGCTAATTGTGCACCCGAGTTATTCGGGGCTGAAGGAGACGAATGTGAATTTTCCTGATTGATATTAAACCTGTGTGAGATGCAGATGATGCTGGATCTGCCTTTGCATGCTGTCCTTGTGTTGAATATCTCACTGTCTAGACAGAAGGTAAAGTTTTATTTATTAGTGTCATATGTAGGCTTACATTAACACTGCAATGCAGTTACTGTGAAACTCCCCGAGTTGTCACACTCTGCCGCCTGTTTGGGTCAATGCTTCAAAGCAGGAAAGGGCACTGAGAAGCAGAGTTTATTGCATTTTAGTGGACGTGAGTTTCAGACAGGAGGAAACATCAGGTGATAAACCAAGGGAGAGGTGAAGAGAATGGTTTTTACACGGCGAGTTGTGATCGGGAAGGCGCTGCCTGAACGGGCGGTGGAAGCAGATTCAACAGGAACTTTCAAAAGGAAAACTGGAGAAATACCTAACTTAAAAAATACCAGGCTATGGAGAAAGAGCAGGCAGCAGTGGGGCAGGAGTGGGATAGCATGCTGCACAGAGGATCGTTACCGAGGGGCTGAGACACTTTGCGCAGAATTTTCCCATCCCATCCAGCACAGCAAACGTAGCGGGATGGACCATGTACTGACCCTCTGACAGTGCGGCGCTCCCTCAGCACTGACCCTCTGACAGTGCAGCACTCCCTCAGCACTGACCCTCTGACAGTGCGGCACTCCCTCAGTACTGACCCTCTGACAGTGCGGCACTCCCTCAGCACTGACCCTCTGACAGTGCGGCACTCCCTCAGCACTGACCCTCTGACGGTGCGGCACTCCCTCAGCACTGACCCTCTGACGGTGCGGCGCTCCCTCAGTATTGCATTGGGAGTGTGAGCCAGAAATATGGAGTTAGATCTCTGGGATGTGATCTGAACTCTGAGAAAGGATGAGCCACTGATCCAAGCGGCTGGTTTGAGTGCGGTTGGGAGAGTGAATTAGTTGGGAAATGGCATCAAAGAACTGGAATAATTTGCAAGGAAATAACAACATTAGATGTGAAATGGTTTCCATGGTGAATTAGTCAGCAGGAGGAGACTGGGAATGTGGGAGTGGAACAGCTGTCATGTTGATGTGGTTAAGGCTGGATCACTACGCAGTGCTGACTTTTAGCGATGGGCTGTAATGACCATCTGTTTTATTGATGCCAGCTCGCCAACATTGCTCCGAGATCACAAGACATTGTCGCAAAAAGCCAAATTACCACAGAATAGGGTGTGTGTCGTTTCTGAGAGTTACAACCCTCTGCTGCCCATAATAAATCATTCATAACACTCAATCTGACACACATTCCACACTCTATGTGAATCCATATTGAATTGGAGTTGTCTTGGTCTCTATTCAAGAATGGGGGGGCGGTGTTCCCATGTTTCAGCAGCCCCTGTCCTTCTAAACGGTAGAGGTCATGGGTTTGGAAGGTGCTGCATAAGGAACATTGGTGACTCGCTGCAGTGCATCTTGGAGATGGTATACATGGCTGCCACTGTGCGTTGGTGGTGGAGGGAGTGGGCATTTATGGATGGGGTGCCAATCAAGCGGGGCTGCTTTGTCCTGGATTGTATCGAGCTTTGTTGGAGCTGCACCCATCCAGGCAAGTGGGGACTATTCCATCACACTCCTGACTCGTGCCTTGTAGATGGTGGACAGGGTTTGGGGGGTGGGGTTCTTATGGTTAGAATGTTTGAAATCTTTGACGGATGAATCATTGTGAGGAGTGGATGGAACATGCCTCAATTTCAATTCCTCTCTGGCCACGGGGGGTTGGTGCCAGATGACTGGAGAACGGCTAATGTGGTTCCACTATTTAAGCATTCAGTGAGAAACCAGGGAATGACAGACCTGTGAGTCTCACATTAATGGGGGAACAGCAAATTGTGCGGAGGGTGTGGAGAGTCTGCAGAAGGATCTAGATAGGCTGGACGAATGGGCCAGGAAATGGCAAATGGAATTTAATGTTGGCAAGTGTGAGGTGGTCCACTTTGGTAGGAATAATGGTAGGAAGGACTATTACTTACGTGGAGAAAAACTGCAGCAGGCGACGGTGCAGAGGGACCTCGGGGTCCTTGTGCATGAGTCGCAAAAACCCAGCTTGCAGGTACAGCAGGTGGTCAGGAAGGCGAATGGGATGCTGGCCTTCATAGCGAGGGGGATTGAATATAAAAGTAGGGAGGTCTTGCTGCAGCTGTATAGGGCATTGGTGAGGCCGCAGCTGGAGTACTGTGTGCAGTTTTGGGCACCGTACCTGCGCAAAGATATTTTGGCCTTGGAGGGAGTGCAGAGGAGGTTTACTAGGCTGATACCGGAGTTGAGGGGGTTGAGCTATGAGGAGAGGCTGAATAAACTAGGCTTGTACTCGTTAGAGTTTAGAAGAATGAGGGGAGATCTCATTGAGACGTATAAGATGATGAATGGGATGGATAGGATAGAGGTGGAGAGACTCTTCCCGCTCAAAAAAGACAGTAGGACTAGGGGGCACAGCCTCAAGATAAAGGGGGGGCGGTTTAGAACGGAGTTGAGGAGGAACTTCTTCACTCAAAGGGTGGTGAATCTCTGGAATTCTCTGCCCGTTGAAGTGGTGGAGGCTGCCTCGCAAAATATTTTTAAGACGCGGGTTGATGGGTTTTTGATAAGAGAGGGGATTAAGGGTTATGGGGAGAGGGCGGGAAGGTGGAACTGAGCCACGACAGATCAGCCATGATCTTATTGAATGGCGGGGCAGGCTTGAAGGGCTAGATGGCCTACTCCTGCTCCTATTTCTTATGTTCTTATGTTCTTACGAGACTATTTGGGAAAGCTCTGAAGGAGAGAATCTATTTCCATCTGGAGAGGAGAAGCTTGATCAGGGAGAGTCAGCAGGGCTTCATCAGAGAGAGGTCATGCCTGACAAATTTGAATTTTTTGAGGAGGTGGCCAGGTGTGTAGATGAGGGGAGTGCAATCGATGTAGTTTATATGGATTTCAGCAAAGCTTTTGACGAGGTCCCACGTGGGAGTCTTGTAAAGAAGCTAAATAGACATGGGATACAGGATAATTTGATAAAGTGGATTCAAAATTGGCTCAGTTGTAGGAGACAGAGGGTGATGAGAGAAGCTGCTTTAGTGACTGGAAGCCAGTGTCCAGTGGCTTTCCACAAGGATCTGTGTTGGGCTCCCTATTATTCATCATTTGTATAAATGACATTGGTGACTATGTGGGGAGTAGGGTCAGTAAGTTTGTGGATGACACAAAGATTGGCCAGGTGGTTAACAGTGAGGTGGAGTGTCTTGGGCTGCAGGAAGATATAGACAGAATGGTTAAATAGGCAGATAAATGACAGGTGGAATTTAACCCTGAAAGTGTGAGGTGATACACTTTGAAAGTAGTACTTTGACAAGGAAGTATTCAATGAATGGGGGGACACCAGGAAGTTCTGTGGAACAAAGGGACCTTGCCGTGTTTGTCCACAGATCTCTGAACGGGGAAGGGCATGTTAGTAGGGTGGTGATAAAGGCATATGGGACACTTACCTTTATCAATCGAGGCATAGATTATAAAAGCAGGGAAGTCATGTTGGCGTTGTATAGAACTTTGGTGAGGTCACAGCTGGAGCACTGTGTGCTGTTCTGGTCACCACATTATCGGAAGGATGTGATTGCACTGGAGGGGGTGCAGAGGAGATTCACCAGGATGCTGCCTGGGATGGAACATTTAAATTATGGAGAGAGGTTGAATGGGCTTGGATTGTTTTCATTGGAGCAGAGAAGACTGAGGGGTGACCTGGTCGAGGTCGAAAGTTCAGTCATGCGGGGACACAGATTCAAGGTGAGGCGCAGGAGGTTTGGGGGTGGTGAGGGTCTGGAATGCGCTGCCTGGGAGGGTGGTGGAGGTGGGATGCCTCACATCCTTTAAACAGTATCTGGATGAGCACTTGGCACATCGTAACATTCAGGGCGATGGACCAAGTGCTGGCAAGTGGGATTAGGAGGGAGTTCAGGTGTTTCTAATGGGTCGGTGCAGACTCAATGGGCTGAAGGGCCTGTTCTGCGCTGTATGATTCTGTGCCTGATGGACTTTTTCTCTGCTGTGGAGTATCTTGTGTTTTTCCAAATGAACTGAATGAGGAGATAATGATTGAGTTGAAGCTGAGATTGGGTTTGGAAGCTTCTCTCTCTGTCCTGAAACACGAGGATAGGGGTTAGGATTACATCATCCTCTTCCACTGTCAGTTCCTCAGGGAAGATTCTTTGGAAAAGGCGATTCTGGTGAATATCTGGATCCAGATGCTGACCTTTGCCTGCCAGCCCACGAAGGAGCTCAGCAGAAATGGGACACGTTATTGCATAGAGGGAGGCCATTCGCCTGTCGAGTTCCTGCCAGCTCTGTGCTGGGCTTTTCCAGTTCAGTCTCATTCCCCTATAACTCTGCATGTTCAAATCCTTTCAATGCTCAGTCGATTTGTTGAGAACACTGATGGGTTTGTCTCGCTGTTTCTGTTACCCCATGTGACCTCATCAAAGGGGGACTGAAAGTTTCAATATTGAAGTTGAAAGATGTTTGTTGGGTCAGAGGTGAATGATTTGATATCAGGGCAGTTAAATGGAATTAAGAGAGTGATTGGCTGTGATCTCGTTACTGTCTCGAGGGGCTGTATGACTCCCCCCAGCCCCCCACCGAGTCCTCTGTTCCTCTCCTCTGGATAACGGATAATGAAATTTTATTTCCCATTGTGAATAATATTTCTCTGATCAGGAAGCAGCTGATTCCTCATTGGTTTGGATGAGGTGTAACTCACTGTTTTTACTGCTCCGCTGGGTCATCCACATTTCCACATCAGGTTTTATATTGGAATGAAGATCTGCAGGATCTGCACTCTCTCTGCCATTGGCTGTTAGACTGAGCCATTCCTTTCAGTGTGAGATTTAAGTGGCTTCTTCTGCAGTCTGCTGAAGAACATGATGATAATTTATTGAATCATATTGCCTCTCACTCTGATAGGTCACAGAGAGAAAGATTCTTTTCTCCGTAGCATTTTTCATTAAACCATAGAATCCCTGCAGTGCAGAAGGAGGCTATTCAGCCCATTAAGCCTGCACATATTTACCCTGCTAATCCCCCTGCGGGGCCAATCAACCTGGCCTGCACATCTTTGGATTGTGGGAGGAAACTGAAGCGCCCAGAGGAAACCCACGCAGACATGGGGAGAATGTGCAGACTCTGCACAGACAGTGACCCAAGCCTGGAATTGAACCTGGGTCTCTGGCGCAGTGAGGCAGCAGTGCTAACCCACTGTGCCACCTTTATCAGCATCGCAACATGATCCAAATCAGATTGCAGTCAGTGAAACAGAAGTGTAGGCTCTGTGTTGATGCAGACATCAACACAGATCCCACAAGTAATAGTTAGATAATGACCAAGTAATCTGTTTCTCCGTGTGATGGGTTGAGAGATAACTGCCCCATACTGGCCAAGATGTGTCGGTTAGGTGGATTAGCCATGGTGAATGCACAGGGATACAAAGATAGACCAGAGGGATGTGAGGAAGATGCTTTTTAAGAGAGTTGGTGTAGATTTGATGGGTTGAACAGGGATTCAATGGTTCTTTGCAGCCAAGAGGCTGGGCAGGGTCTCAGTTCAGTGTCTGAAAACCCACATTTCAGCCAGTCACTCAGTGCCAGCCCCGACCCTCCTCCCAGCCAGGACTAATGGAAGGAATCTCCGTATCCTCCTCAACATTTAATCTCCAAACTACAAACTACACCAGAATAAAGAGAATATGACCCTGTCCGATTGTTCCAAACTATTTGTGGGATCTTGCTTTGCTTATTGACATAGCAACAAATCACCAACCTCCGAAACAGAGCATTACCTCCCTTTGACAAGAGGGGACAGCAGTTGCTGAGTGTGCACCAGCCCCACTTTGCCGCCATTATTTCAGAAGCTCCTGTGAAAGCGCAGCTTGTTCATGGGTTACCTCTCTCTCCCTCCCTCTCTCTCCCTCCCTCCCTCTCTCTCCCTCCCTCCCTCCCTCTCTCTCCCTCCCCTCTCCCCCTCTCTCCCCCCCCCACCCCATCCGTGCCCCTCTATTTTATAGACCTCTATAAGGTCACCCCTCAGCCTCCGACGCTCCAGAGAAGTCCCAGTCTATCCAGCCTCTCTTTATAACTCAATCCATCAAGTCCTGGTAGCATCCTAGTAAATATTTTCTGTGCATTTTCTAGTTTAATAATATCCTTTCTATAATAGGGTGACCAGAATTGCACACAGTATTCTAAGTGTGGTCTTGTACAACTTCAACAAGACATTCCAACTCCTGTATTCAATGTTCTGACCGATGAAACCAAGCATGCCGAATGCCTTCTTCACCACTCTGTCCATCTGTGACTCCACTTTCAAGGAGCTATGAACCTGTACCCCTAGATCTCTTTGTTCTGTAACTCTCCCCAACACCCTACCATTAACTGAGTGAGTCCTGCCCTGGTTCAATCTACCAAAATGCATCACCTCGCATTTGTCTAAATTAAACTCCATCTACCATTCATCAGCTCACTGGCCCAATTGATCAAGATTCTGTTGCAACTGGAGATAACTTTCTTCACTGTCCACTATGCCACCAATCTTGGTGTCATCTGCAAACTTACGAACCATGCCTCCTATATTCTCATCCAAATCATTAATATAAATGACAAATAACAGTGGACCCAGCACTGATCCCTGAGGCACACCCAGTTTGAAAAACAACCCTCCACAATACCCTCTGGCTTCTGTAGTCAAAACACGCCTGTCAGGATTTCCCACTGCAGCATGGTGGGTCCCACTGCTGAGAACCAGCCAAAAATCTCTCCAAACATGTTCCGACTTCAGGAATCCCTCGGGAACAGCATCAACATCAGAAATGGAGAACATTTTTATTGCAGGAAGTATTCACAATTTGAGATGCTGATTGGATGGGAATGAATGGAAACTTAGTCTTGAACATGGATGACCAGGATTCAGGAATTCATACAGAGTGGAATTAAACAACAGGCCATTCAGCCCAGACTGTCCATTCTCACCCTCATCGTTCATATCAGCAAATAATTCTCATCACATTTCCCCACCTCCTCCCACTTCCTGTTAACCCCTCTTTCCAATATCACCCCCTCTGTTTGCAGCTTCAGTCTAGCTCTGACCCTGGGGATGAATTCCACCATCCTGTGCACTCTCTCTCTCTCTCTCTCTCTCTCTGTGTGAAGAGGTTTCTCTTCCCTATTCAATCAGTCTCTGTCTTTTGTCTCTCTTTCCCAATCTGCACTCACTGTCTCTATCCTCACTGACCCATTCCTTCATCACCATTAACATTTAGAAGCTGTGATTGTTCTCCGGAGAGCGGAGCAGGTTAAGGAGGAGATTTAATCAAGGCGTTCCGAATCAGGAAGAGTTTGGTGGAGTAACTGAGGAGAAAGTGTTTCCAAAAACAGGAGGGCGGGTAACCAGAGGGATACAGATTAGACAGAATTAACCAAAGAAACAGAGGGGAAATGTGGAGAATATTTTTACTCAGTGAGTTGTGATCTGAAAGGTGCTGCCTGAAAGTGTAGCAGAAACAGATTCAACAGGAACTTTCAAAAGGGAAATGGGATGAAAAGGTTGTACAGAATTCTGGAGAAAGAGTGAGTGAGCGGGATTAATTGAATATCAGTCTCAAATAGCTGGCACAGGGCATTGAACCGAATGGCCTCTTGCTGCGATTCTACAATTCTGCTGATATTTGAGCGTGAGTGGATGGCTCAGATATGAACTGAGACACATTGTGAAGGCAGCTGTGTGGGATTACAGATTCCCAGATGGAAACAGTAACTGCTAAGCTTCCTCAGGCAGGACTTTCTCAGGAAGTCCATCAGGTAATGTTGCAACTCTGTTACTTGGAGAAAACATTAGCATTGCCATCGAGACAGAGGCAGCGAGCTCAGTGCCACCTATCACCAAAAGATGACATCATTACAAACCATCACAGAAAACCTCAAACACTCCACTGACAAACAAGAAATATCCACCTCACGCCCCCATCATACAGGGAGCTTTACTCTGTATCTAACCCCGTGCTATACCTGTCCTGGGAGTGTTTGATGGGGACAGTGTAGAGGGAGCTTTACTCTGTATCTAACCCCGTGCTGTACCTGTACTGGGAGTGTTTGATGGGGACAGTGTAGAGGGAGCTTTACTCTGTATCTAACCCCGTGCTGTACCTGTCCTGGGAGTGTTTGATGGGGACAGTGTAGAGGGAGCTTTACTCTGTATCTAACCCCGTGCTGTACCTGTACTGGGAGTGTTTGATGGGGTCATTAATGTGGGTCCCAAGTATCTTAGTTTGATATTTCTCATTTTACATTTTGTTTCACAAAGCAGTGGCAGTTTCTGGGATTGTTAATTCCATGTGAGCAGGAGGATTTCCAGTGAGCAGTTTTCTGAGTTTGGAAGAATGCCTGCTGACTAATTCTTTGCTTACAATTTTTGTTAAATTATATTTTTCATTTTATCTGGAAATATTAACTATTTGCTGCTGGTTTAATTTGAATCCTTTGTCCCGTTGCCAATGCAGTGAGAATTCTAAGTTCTACACACGCAGAACATTGCAGAGAAATTACTGAATGGGTTCCGGGAAGATCTTGTAGTTTTGTATTTTACTAACTGTGTTTCCTATTGTAATTAGTTCGATGCAGAGAGCAACTGGGCCTCCAGTTTAGAAACAGGTTTTTGATCTCCCAATTCTGTTTCAGTGTTGGATGGACAGGATTTAAATACTAAAACATTCCTTTGTGAATTGGGTGCAGTTTCCAGAGTTTAGCGATGTGTAACCTCACCCGATTGCAGCCAAAGATGGGGTGTTGGCAGCAGTGCTTTCAGTGACAGTATGGGGTGCAGTGTGCAGTTGGGGTACGCACCAAACAGTTGTCTGAGGGGCTCTGGCCTGTTCAGACTATTGACCAGATATCTGTCAGCTCAGATACTGCAGCTGAACATCACTGGGTGAAAATCTGGGAACTCCTTCCCTAACTGCACTCTGGGTGTATCTACACCAATCATAGAGTCCCTGCAGTGTAGAAGGAGGCCATTTGGCCCTTCATGCGTGCACCGACTCGCTAAAAGGGCATCTTAGGCAGGCCCATCGCCCCAACCTATCATCTAACCCCACATATTTACCTCAGTAATGCCACGTGGGGCAATTTAGCACGGCCAATCCATCTAACCCGCACATCTTTGGACTGTGGGAGGAAACTGGAGCATCCGGAGGAAACCCATGCAGACATGGGGAGAATGTGCAAACTCCACACAGACAGTGACCTGTGACAGAATTGAACCTGGGCCCCATGGTGCTGCGGAGCTAACCGCTCTGCCATCCCAGATCGCAGAGGTTAAGGGAACGGACATTCTGTTCTCCCCTCCCCCCATGCTCACAGAGCACCCCACCCTCAAACCCCCCCGACACCCACAGGACACCCCAACTCCCACTGAACAGCCCAGTCTCCACAGTCTCACTCTCTCTCTCTCTGTGATACAATGGGGAAGAGACACACATTCCAACACGTGATGTCAAAAGCACCAAGACTAATTCCCACAGAGAAAAAGGGGGCCAATGAGGGAGAGAATTTGTGAGAAACGTCCTCTCTGCTCCTTCAGGCAGTAGAGACCAATTCAGGAGGTCACAGAGTTGTGTGTTATTGCGAGAGACCCTGACTGTGCACTTACGAGCCAATTAGGAAGATGTGCGGCTGTCTTGAGGAGACAGAGAGTTAGCAGCAGCCCCGTTCACCACATCACTGTCTGTGAAATATCCCACTCTCTCTTACTCTTCCCCGATCTGTTCAGTGGCAGTAATCTCCCGTTCTGCACTGGGGGAGGCCACAATCCCCTCTTTCAGTCCAGGATTAAACAGGCAGGTGATATTAACCAGAGACAGGCCCTGTTTTCTGCTCGAGTCCATCAGTGTAACCTATGGCAGCCCCGCGTGTGGGATTGATGCCAGCACTGATCCTCCTGTGGGATAGTTTGTGGTTCTTTATATATTGTTGAGACTTGTCGAAGCAACTTGGGGTTTGATTCAGCCTAATAAACAGGAAAAATTCCTTGGAGTTTCAGGAACAGTTTAGCAACATGCAGCCAGTTTGAGGACTGGAAATGGAATTAATGTCCTTTCCCATTGCAGAGAACGGAGGAGCTTTGAGAGTTTTTCAGTTTGTAAGTAAACATGGAGAGTTGTTGTTATTTAGCCAGCTTGGTGTAATCTGCTCGGACTGTTAGCCCGGTTTCCACTGCGCCCTCTTGTCCCGAGCTCCCTGATAGAACATAGAACATAGAACATAGAACATTACAGCGCAGAACAGGCCCTTCGGCCCACGATGTTGCGCCGACCAGTTACAAAAACAATGACCCACTAGCCTATACCAATCCCTTTTCGTCCATAAACCTATCCAGAGATCTCTTAAACGCCCCCAAACTAGACGCATTTACAACTGCAGCAGGCAGGGCATTCCAATCCCTCACCACCCGCTGGGTAAAGAACCTACCCCTGACATCCGTCCTGTAGCTACCCCCCCTTAATTTAAAGCCATGCCCCCTCGTGCTAGCTTTCTCCATCCGAGGAAAAAGGCTATCACTATCCACCCTATCTAAACCTCTAATCATCTTATATGTTTCAATAAGATCCCCTCTTAGCCGCCTTCTTTCCAACGAAAACAACCCTAGATCCCTCAGTCTCTCCTCATAGGACCTCCCCACCATACCAGGCAACATCCTAGTAAACCTCCTCTGCACCCTCTCCAACGCCTCCACATCCTTCTTGTAATGCGGGGACCAGAACTGCACACAGTACTCCAAGTGCGGCCGCACTAGAGTAGTGTACAGTTGCAACATTACACTGCGACTCCTAAATTCAATCCCCCTACCAATAAACGCCAAGACACCGTACGCCTTCTTGACAACCTTATCTACTTGATTCCCAACTTTCAGGGATCTATGTACACACACACCTAGATCCCTCTGTTCATCCACACTATTCAAAGTCCTCCCGTTAGCCCTATACTCGACACATCTGTTGCTCCTACCAAAGTGAATTACCTCACACTTCTCCGCATTAAATTCCATCCGCCACCTCTCGGCCCAGCTCTGCAACCTATCTAAGTCTCCCTGCAGACTATGACACCCTTCCTCACAATCTACCACACCTCCAACTTTGGTGTCATCAGCAAATTTACTAATCCACCCAACTATACCCTCATCCAGATCATTAATAAAAATTACAAACAACAGTGGCCCCAAAACAGATCCCTGAGGCACACCACTCGTAACTGCACTCCATGATGAATATTTACCATCCACCACCACCCTCTGTCTCCTATCTGATAGCCAATTCCTGATCCAACTTCCTAGATTACCCACAATCCCATACATCTGCATTTTCTGCAGAAGCCTACCATGGTGAACCTTATCGAACGCCTTACTAAAATCCATGTATACCACGTCAACTGCCTTACCCCCATCCACCTCTTTGGTCACCTTCTCAAAAAACTCAATAAGGTTAGTAAGGCACGACCTACCCGCTACAAAACCATGCTGACTATTTCTAATCAATTCATTACACTCCAAATAACTATAAATCCTATCCCTAATAATTTTTTCTAAAACCTTGCCCACAACAGAAGTAAGACTCACCGGTCTATAATTCCCGGCAAAGTCTCTGTTCCCCTTCTTAAACAATGGGACAACATTCGCTATCCTCCAATCCTCCGGGACTACACCAGAGACCAATGACGACCTGAAGATCTGAGCCAGAGGCTCTGCAATCACCTCTCTAGCCTCCCAGAGAATCCTAGGGTAGATCCCATCCGGACCAGGGGACTTATCTATTTTCAGCCCCTCAAGAATTTCCAGCACATCCTCTTTATCAACCGTAATACTGTCTATTTTACACCCCTGCAACCCAATGTCCTCCTCAGCTATATTCATGTCCCCCTGCGTGAACACCGAAGAGAAATATTGGTTCAATACTTCTCCAATCTCCTCCTCCAATGTCCATCACTGGTGGACATTGTCCACATTGTGTTGCTTACACTCCAGTGTTTATTGATGTCCTGTTTGAGTTATTTGCTCTGATGTAAGCTTCCCTTCCCGAGACCAGTTTGAGGTCAAAAGCTGGACATGTTCAAGCTTGAGTCTCTCGAACCCCTGATACAGTCCCTAACCTCACTGCCCCAGCAATCTCACCCAATGGGCCACCTTCCTGCCAATTCTCCCAATTGCTCATTGTAATGAGGCGGGGGTTCCGATCAGGTCCCAGTTACTGACTGGGACTCACCCCTCAGGAAATTCAGCCCCATTATCCATACGGTGCCAGCATGTCCAGGACACACCCCCTCCCCCAACCCCACCTCTTGCTGGTATCACCCCAGCCCCCTCCTGCCGCTCTCCCACACCCCCACCCCTTGCTGGTATCACCCCAGCCCCCTTCTGCTCCTCTCCCCACCCCTCCCACTCCTTGCTGGGATCACCCCAGCCCCCTCCCGCTCCTCTCCCCACACCCCCACTCCTAGCTGGGATCACCCCAGCCCCCTCCCGCTCCTCTCCCCACCCCCCCACTCCTTGCTGGGATCACCCCAGCCCCCTCCCGCTCCTCTCCCCATCCCCCCACTCCTTGCTAGGATCACCCCAGCCCCCTCCCGCTCCTCTCCCCACCCCCCCACTCCTTGCTGGGATCACCCCAGCCCCTTCCCGCTCCTCTCCCCATCCCCCCACTCTTTGCTGGGATCACCCCAGCCCCCTCCCGCTCCTCTCCCCACCCCCCACTCCTTGCTGGTATCACCCCAGCCCCCTCCCGCTCCTCTCCCCATCCCCCCACTCCTTGCTGGGATCACCCCAGCCCCCTCCCGCTCCTCTCCCCACCCCCCCAACTCCTTGCTGGGATCACAGGGAAGATGTCTGTCTGGGAAATGAGTTGAACAGCAATAGTAAGTGTTTCCATAAGATGCAGCAGCTCACAACAGCACCTTCCAAACCCACAATCTCTGCAATCTAGAAAGACAAGTACAGCAGATACCTGGGAATTCCACCAGCTGAAAGGTCACCTCCAAGTCACTCACCATCCTGACTTGGAAATATATTCCTTCATTGTCACTGGATCAAAATCCTGGAACTTCCTCCCTAACAGCACTGTGGGTGTACCTACACAACATGGACTGTAGCAGTTCACCACCACCTTCTCAAGGGGCAATTAGGGATGGGCACTTAATGTTGGCCTAGCCAGCATTTCCCACATCCTGGGATTGAAGAACAGTGAATGGATGGATGGTAGACTACAGAGGCACAGAATCATACAGTGCGGAAGAGGCCCTTTGGCCCATCAGGTTCGCACTGACACATTAGACACAACTGAACTTCCACCTAATCCCATCTGCCAGCACTTGGTCCATAGCTCTGAATGTTACGATGCGCCAAGTGCTCATCCAGGTACTGTTTAAAGGATGTGAGGCATCCCACCTCCACCACCCACCCAGGCAGCACATTCCACACTGTCACCACCCTCTGGGTAAAAAGTTTTTCCTCACATCACCCCTAAACCTCCACCCCTCACCTTGAACCTGTGTCTCCTCGTGACTGATCCTTCAACTAACAGGAACAGCTGCTCCTTATTCACTCTGTCCATGTCACTCAATCTTGAACACTTCAATCAGGTCACCCCTCAGTCTTCTCTGCTCCAAAGAAAACAATCCAAGCCTATCCAACCTCTCTTCATAATTTAAATGTTCCATCCCAGGCAGCATCCTGGTGAATCTCCTCTGCACCCCCTCCAGTGCAATCACATCCTTCCGATAATGTGGTGACCAGAACTGCACAAAGTGCTCCAGCTGTGACCTCACCAAAGTTCTATACAACTCCAACATGACTTCCCTGCTTTTATAATCTATGCCTCGATTGATAAAGGTAAGTGTCCCATATGCCTTTATCACCACCCTACTAACATGCCCTTCCCCGTTCAGAGATCTGTGGACAAACACGGCAAGGTCCCTTTGTTCCACAGAACTTCCTGGTGTCCCCCCATTCATTGAATACTTCCTTGTCAAATTACTACTTTCAAAGTGTATCACCTCACACTTTCAGGGTTAAATTCCACCTGTCACTTATCTGCCTATTTGACCATTCTGTCTATATCTTCCTGTAGCCCAAGATACACCACCTCACTGTTCCCCACCCGGCCAGTCTTTGTGTCATCCACAAACTTACTGACCCTACTCCCCACATAGTCACCAATGTCATTTATACAAATGATGAATAATAGGGGGCCCAACACAGATCCTTGTGGAAAGCCATTGGACACTGGCTTCCAGTCACTAAAGCAGCTTCTCTCATCACCCTCTGTCTCCCACAACTGAGCCAATTTTGAATCCACTTTATCAAATTATCTTGTATCCCATGTACATTTACCTTCTTTACAAGACTCCCATGTGGGACCTTGTCAAAAGCTTTGCTGAAATCCATATAAACTACATCGATTGCACTCCCCTCATCTACACACCTGGCCACCTCCTCAAAACATTTAATTATATTTGTCAGGCATGACCTCCCTGTGATGAAGCCATGCTGACTCTCCCTGATCAAGCTTTGCCTCTCCCAAGTGGAAATAGACACAACTGAACTTCCACCTAATCCCATCTGCTAGCACTTGGCCCGTAGCCCTGAATGTTATGATGTGCCAAGTGCTTATTCTGTCCTTCAGAAGTTTCTCTAATAATTTCCCCCGTGGCCAGAGAGGAATTGAAAATTTGGGTCAGAGTCCCTGCAATCTCTTCCCTTGCCTCCTTGCACAATTCATCCGGACCTGGAGATTTATCCACTTTTAAGATTGCCAACACTCCAATACCTTGTTCTTCTCTGTGTCAATTTGCTGAAGAACCTTGCAGTCTCTCTCCCTGAATTCCACACCATCGTCCTCATTCTCTTGGGTGAAGATGGATGTGAAATATTCATCCAATACTCTACCAGTGTCCTCAGGCTCCACCCACAGGTTGCCTCCATGGTCCCTATTGGGCCTTACCCAATAGGGGCCTTATCCCTAGTTATCCTCTTCCTATTGATATACTTACAGAATATCTTGGGATTTTCCCTACTTTTACCAGCCAGAGCTTTCCCATATTCCGTCTTTGCATTTCTAATCGCATTCTTAAGCTCCATCCTGTACTTGTTATACCTCACTGCTGTCTCCACTGATTTGTTCCCCATGTAAAAGCCTTTCTCTTCCTTCTCATTGGATCCTGAATATCTCTGGTTATCCATGGTTCTCTGGGCTTGTTACTCCTCCCTATCACCGTAAAGGGAACATGCTGGGCTTGCACCCTCCCCATTCCCTTTTTGATTGCTTCTTATTGCCCTGTAAATTTTCCCATTAGTAGCTGTTTTCAGTCCACCTTGGCCAGATCCTGACTTATTTTACTAAAATCTGCTCTCCCCCAATCCAAAACTTATTTTTTTTTGCAACTTGCCTATTCCCTTGTCCATAACAAGCTTAAATTGTACTGTATTGTGATCGGTATCACTAAAATGCTCCCCCACCAACACCTCAACCACCTGTCTGGCTTTATTCCCCAGAATCAGGTCCAGCACCGCTCCCTCCCTTGTTGAACCCTCCACATATTGATCTAAAATGTTCCCCCGTACACATTTCAAGAAATCTACTCCATCCAAGCCCTTACCACTTTGTATATCCCAGTTAACATTGGGAAAGTTGAAATTACCTAATTACCCCAATTTTTACTTGTCTCTGTGAATTGTACACATATTTGTTCCTCAATATCTCTCTGACTGTCGGGGGGTCTATAATAAACACCTCACAATGCGGCTGCCCCTTTTTTATTTCTAAACTCTACCCACAAAGCTTCATTTGATGCCACCTCCAAGGTGTCATCTCTCTTTACTGCAGTAACTGACTCCTTAACTAATAATGCAATCTCTCCTCCTCTTTTACCCCCTCCCTTGGCTCGCCTGTGGAAGATTTTATATTCCAGAGTGTTGAGTTGCTGCTCGTGTCCTTCCTTCAGCTATGTCTCCGTGATGACGGCTATATCACACTTCCACATGTCAATCATCAGCCTCAACTTATCCGTTTAGCCTGCAATACTCCTGGCGTTAATGTAAACACAGTAAGATGTCTCACAACACCAGGTTAAAGTCCAACAGGTTTATTTGGTAGTAAACACCACTAGCTTTCGGAGCGCTGTTCCTTCGTCAGGTGAGTTAATGTCGAGGCCATCCAGCCTGGCCCTACTCCCTTGAAACTTAGTACAGCTGCACTCCCTCTGCCTTGTTTGTCTTGCTCTATGTTTCTATGCTCTCGTTCTGCTAACAGTCTGTATCCCCCTCCTGCTGCCAAATTAGTTTAAACTCCTCCCAACTTCACAAACAAAACGTCCCGCGATGATGCGAGTCCCGCTCTGGGTTCAGATGAAGACCGTCCCATTTGTACAGGTCTCACCTTCCCCAGAAATAGTCCCAGTGACCCAGGAACCTCAAACCCTCCCTCTTAAGCCACACATTCATCTGTGCTGTTCTCCGATTCCGGTGTTCATAGCACAGGGCGCTGGGAGTGTGTGAAGAGCAAAGAACAACACAGGAACAGGCCCTTCGGCCCTCCAAACCTGCACCGACCATGCTGCCCGACTTAACTAAAAAACCCCTTTTCCTTCCAGGGACCATATCCCTCTATTTCCATCCTATTCATGCATTTGTCAAGACGCCCCTTAAAAGTCACTACCATATCTGCTTCCACTACCTCCCCCGGCAACAAGTTCTAGGCACCCACCACTCTCTGTGTAAAAAATCTGCCTCGTACATCTCCTTTAAACCTTGCCCCTCACACCTTAAACCTGTGCCCCCAGTAATTGACTCTTCCACCCTGGGAAAAAGCTTCTGACTATCCACTCTGTCCATGCCCCTCATAATCTTGTAGACTTCTATCAGGTCTCCCCTCAACCTCCGTCGCTCCAGTGAGAACAAACCAAGTTTCTCTAACCTCTCCTCACAGCTAATGCTCTCCATACTAGGCAACATCCTGGTAAATCTTTCCTGTACCCTCTCCAAAACATCCACATCCTTCTGGTAATGTGGTGACCAGAATTGAACACTATATTCCAAGTGCAGCCTCACTAAGGTTCTATAAAGCTGCAACATGACTTGCCAATTTTTAAACTCAATACCTCGGCCGATGAAGGCGAGCATGTCGTATGCCTTCTTGACTACCTTCTCCACCTGCATTGCCGCTTTCAGTGACCTGTGTACCTGTACACCCAGATCCCTCTGCCTATCAATACTCTTAAGGGTTCTGCCATTTAGTGTATATTTCCTATCTGTATTAGACTTTCCAAAATGCATTACTTCACATTTGTGATTGCTATCATGCTCACAGAGTAAGGAGTCTCCCTGAGCAGGAACTCACCTTCGCACACAGGCCGATCGTGTTGGAGGATTGTAATGGATTGTAATGAAGGCTGGAGCATTAATCCATGTGACCAAACAGCAACTGTTTCTGGATATAGTGTTGGAACAGCTAAGCTGACGAGAGAAAGCTGAGTGGTTGGGGGAAGGAGGAGGGCTGGGGGGTGGTGGGAGCAGAGTGAGGGGCCTGGGTAATCTACCACCTCCCACATCCCTCTGGGCAGCCTGGCTGGAGCTCTAACACAGCAACGTAGCTGCCCCACTGGGACGATGGGGACCTGAGCAGGAGGTGAGGGTGAAAGAGTCCAGGACATTTCATGCTCAGCTGAATGCACCGAGGTTCAGTGCCTGCCCAGTCAGAGCCCACAGCTGCTGCACACAGATGTGCGAGAGTTTGCCTCTTCCTGTTGGAGGGAGGAATGTTGGCGCAGAGCTGGCTCACTGGTGACATCGGCCAAGTGTTTTGACACTGGGATTAAGCTCCCTGGGAACTTTAGTGTGAGGCCCCCCTGCTCCAATGGAGAGACAGAGTCACAGACACTCAGTCGGAGAATACAACCCCTGTATATGTGGAGTAAAGACAACGGGCAGAGTTTGCTGGAGACACTTCAATGCCAGTGTGACCGGGAGTTTGAGGGAATGGCGAAAACCGGCACCCGGCTGATACGCCGGGAAGAGGGGTGGTGGTGGTGGTTGTTGCTGCCTGGCCCGGGATGAGTTCAGTTTCATTGTAGTGAAATCCAGGTTGAATATCACTCCCCGCGTCTCTGACAGAGTAAATAAATCTCACCCTGCACTCCGCCAAAAGAATACCAACTCCTGATCAACTTCGACCTGTGACCTTTGCTCATTGTGGTCTCCTCCCTCTCATTGGTTATGCCCCGCCTTCCTTTTTCATTATCCAGTGAAGCAGCTTCGGATGTTCAAAGCGCTATATAAATACAAGTTGTTGTTGCATTTCCAGAGGTTTTCCTGAAGTTTGATTTCCAGTCGCTCCGGCCTAATCCTCCCCGAGAAAGCCGGACTCAATCGGGAACAACCCGCTTCCCACCCCCCAACACATACCCTCACACGCACCCTCACACACACCCTCACACACACCCTCACACACACCCTCACACACACCCTCACACACACACACCCTCACACACCCCCTCACACACACGCACCCTCACACGCACCCTCACACACATCCTCACACACACCCTCACACACATCCTCACACACCCTCACACACACCCTCACACACCCTCACACACACACACCCTCACACACCCCCTCACACACACGCACCCTCACACGCACCCTCACACACACCCTCACACGCACCCTCACACACACCCTCACACACACACACCCTCACACACCCCCTCACACACACGCACCCTCACACGCACCCTCACACACACCCTCACACACACCCTCACACACCCTCACACACACCCTCACACACCCTCACACACACACACCCTCACACACCCCCTCACACACACGCACCCTCACACGCACCCTCACACACACCCTCACACACACCCTCACACACCCTCACACACACACACCCTCACACACCCCCTCACACACACGCACCCTCACACGCACCCTCACACACACCCTCACACGCACCCTCACACGCACCCTCACACACACCCTCACACACACACACCCTCACACACCCCCTCACACACACGCACCCTCACACACACCCTCACACACACCCTCACACACACCCTCACACACCCTCACACGCACCCTCACACACACCCTCACACACACACACCCTCACACACACCCTTACACACACACACCCTCACACACATCCTCACACACCCTCACACGCACCCTCACACACACACACCCTCACACACACACACCCTCACACACATCCTCACACACCCTCACACGCACCCTCACACACACACACCCTCACACACACACACCCTCACACACACACATCCTCACACACACACACCCTCACACACACCCTTACACACACACACCCTCACACGCACCCTCACACACACACACCCTCACACGCACCCTCACACACACACACCCTCACACACACACACCCTCACACACACACACCCTCACACACACCCTCACACACACACACCCTCACACACACACCCTCACGCACGCACACCCTCACACACACCCTCACACACACCCTCACACACACCCTCACGCACACACGCCCTCACGCACACACACCCGCACACACACCCTCACACACACACCCTCACGCACGCACACCCTCACGCACACACACCCTCACGCACACACACCCTCACACACACCCTCACACACACACCCTCACACACACACACCCTCACAGAGACACCCGCACAGACAGAGACACACCCGCACAGACACACACCCTCATAGACAGGGACACACATTCACAGACAGGGACACACCCTCACAGACAGAGAGACAAACTGACCCAGACCCTCACAGACACACACCCTCAGAGACAGGGACACAGACTGACAGACACCGTCATTCACACATTCATCACACACTGTCCAGGGACCCCCTGTAAATAAGAATAAAAAAGAAAAGTACAGCACAGGAACAGGCCCTTCGGCCCTCCAAGCCTACACCGATCATGAGGCACTAACTTAAAAAAACCCTCCTGTCCTTACTCGGTCCGTATCCCTCTGTTCCCTCCCTATTCCTGTACCCATCCAGATGCCTCTTAAATGTTGTTAATGTTCCTGCTTCCACCGCCTCCTCTGGCAGCGCGTTCCAGGCACCCACCACTCCCTGTGTGAAAAACTCCCCCCTCAGCATCTCCCTTAAACTTTCCCTCCCTCACCTTGAACCTGTGCCCCCCCCCCCCCCCCCCCCCCCCCCCGTGTAATTAACACTTCCACCCTGGGGAAAAGCCTCTGACTATCCACCCTGTCTGTGCCTCTCATCGTTCTGTAGACCCTCTATCAGGGTCTCCGGAGTTGAGGGGGTTGAGCTATGAGGAGAGGCTGAATAAACTAGGCTTGTACTCGTTAGAGTTTAGAAGAATGAGGGGAGATCTCATTGAGACGTATAAGATGATGAATGGGATGGATAGGATAGAGGTGGAGAGACTCTTCCCACTCAAAAAAGACAGTAGGACTAGGGGGCACAGCCTCAAGATAAAAGGGGGGGCGGTTTAGAACGGAGTTGAGGAGGAACTTCTTCACTCAAAGGGTGGTGAATCTCTGGAATTCTCTGCCTGTTGAAGTGGTGGAGGCTGCCTCGCTAAATATTTTTAAGACGCGGGTTGATGGGTTTTTGATAAGAGAGGGGATTAAGGGTTATGGGGAGAGGGCGGGAATGTGGAACTGAGCAGCGACAGATCAGCCATGATCTTATTGAATGGTGGGGCAGGCTCGAGGGGCTAGATGGCCTACTCCTGCTCCTATTTCTTATGTTCTCTGCAACAGTCGCAATGTAACCGTCACTCAGTGATCATCGTTCTGCAACTATTGCACTGTAATGATCATCTTGTGATGATTATTCTCTAATTGTTCGTCTGTAATTGTCACATTGTAATGATTGTTCTGTATTCATTGCACAGTAATCATCATTCTATAATTGTCCTGTAATCATCTGTAATTACTGGTCTATAATGATCGTTCTGTGATTGTCGCACAGTAGCTGTCGCTCTGTAAACGTCGCTCTGTGACGGTTACACTGTAACTGTCGCTCTAGCCGTCGCTCTGTAACCATCGCTGTGTAACCGTTACACTGTAACCGTCGCTCTGTAACCATCACTCTGTAGCCATGGCTCTGTAGCCGTCGCACTGTAATCGTCGATCTGTAACTGTTGCACTGTAATCGTCGCTCTGTAACCATCGCTCTGTAATCGTCGATCTGTAACCGTCGCACTGTAACCGTCGCTCTGTAACCATCACTCTGTAGCCGTCGCTCTGTAACCGTTGCACTGTAACCATCACTCTGTAGCGTCACACTGTAACCGTCGCTCTGTAACCGTCGCACTGTAACTGTCACTCTGTAGCCGTCGCACTGTAACCGTCGCTCTGTAACAGTTGCACTGTAACCATCACTCTGTAGTGTCACACTGTAACCGTCGCTGTGTAACCGTCGCTCTGTAGCCGTCGCACTTTAACTGTTGCTCTGTAGCCGTCGCTCTGTAACCGTCGCACTGTAACCGTCGCTCTGTAACTGTTGCACTGTAACTGTCACTCTGTAGCCGTCGCACTATAACCATCGTACTGTAACCGTTGCTCTATAACGGTCGCACTGTAACCGTCGCACTGTAACCATCACTCTGTAGCTGTCGCTCTGTAACTGTCGCACTGTAACCGTCGCTCTGTAACCGTTGCACTGTAACCGTCACTCTGTAACTGTCGCTCTGTAACCGTCGCTCTGTAACCGTTGCACTGTAACCGTTGCTCTGTAACCGTCGCACTGTAACCATCGCTCTGTAACCGTCGCTCTGTAACCATCACTCTGTAGTGTCACACTGTAACCGTCGCTGTGTAACCGTCGCTCTGTAGCCGTCGCACTCTAACCGTCGCTCTGTAGCCGTCGCTCTGTAGCCGTCACACTGTAACCGTCGCTCTGTAACCGTCGCACTGTAACTGTTGCTCTGTAGCCGTCGCTCTGTAACCGTCGCTCTGTAACTGTTGCACTGTAACTGTCACTCTGTAGCCGTCGCACTATAACCATCGTACTGTAACCGTTGCTCTATAACGGTCGCACTGTAACCGTCGCACTGTAACCATCGTACTGTAACCGTCGCTCTGTAACCGTTGCACTGTAACCATCACTCTGTAGCTGTCGCTCTGTAACTGTCGCACTGTAACCGTCGCTCTGTAACCGTTGCACTGTAACCGTTGCTCTGTAACCGTCGCACTGTAACCATCGCTCTGTAACCGTCGCTCTGTAACCGTTGCACTGTAACCATCACTCTGTAGCCATCGCTCTGTAGCCATCGCTCTGTAACCGTCGCTCTGTAACCGTCGCTCTGTAACCATCACTCTGTAGCCATCGCTCTGTAAGCGTTGCTCTGTAACCGTCGCTCTGTAACTGTTGCACTGTAACCATCACTCTGTAGCTGTCGCTCTGTAACTGTCGCACTGTAACCATCGCTCTGTAACCGTTGCACTGTAACCGTCACTCTGTAACTGTCGCACTGTAACCGTCGCTCTGTAACCGTCGCACTGTAACCATCGCTCTGTAACTGTCGCTCTGTAACCGTCGCTCTGTAACCGTTGCACTGTAACCGTTGCTCTGTAACTGTCGCTCTGTAACCGTCGCTCTGTAACCGTTGCACTGTAACCGTTGCTCTGTAACTGTCGCTCTGTAACCGTCACTCTGTAACTGTCGCACTGTAACCGTCGCTCTGTAACCGTCGCACTGTAACCATCGCTCTGTAACCGTCGCTCTGTAACCGTCGCTCTGTAACCGTTGCACTGTAACCGTTGCTCTGTAACTGTCGCTCTGTAACCGTCGCTCTGTAACCGTTGCACTGTAACCGTCACTCTGTAACTGTCGCTCTGTAACCGTCGCTCTGTAACCGTTGCACTGTAACCGTTGCTCTGTAACCGTCGCACTGTAACCATCGCTCTGTAACCGTCGCTCTGTAACCGTTGCACTGTAACCATCACTCTGTAGCCATCGCTCTGTAGCCATCGCTCTGTAACCGTCGCTCTGTAACCGTCGCTCTGTAACCATCACTCTGTAGCCATCGCTCTGTAAGCGTTGCTCTGTAACCGTCGCTCTGTAACTGTTGCACTGTAACCATCACTCTGTAGCTGTCGCTCTGTAACTGTCGCACTGTAACCATCGCTCTGTAACCGTTGCACTGTAACCGTCACTCTGTAACTGTCGCACTGTAACCGTCGCTCTGTAACCGTCGCACTGTAACCATCGCTCTGTAACCGTTGCACTGTAACCATTGCACTGTAGCCGTCGCACTGTAACCGTCGCTCTGTAACTGTTGCACTGTAACTGTCACTCTGTAGCCGTCGCACTATAACCATCGTACTGTAACCGTTGCTCTATAACATAAGAACATAAGAAATAGGAGCAGGAGTAGGCCATCTAGCCCTTCGAGCCTGCCCCGCCATTCAATAAGATCATGGCTGATCTGTCGTGGCTCAGTTCCACTTTCCCGCCCTCTCCCCATAACCCTTAATCCCCTCTCTTATCAAAAACCCATCAACCCGCATCTTAAAAATATTTAGTGAGGCAGCCTCCACCACCTCAACGGGCAGAGAATTCCAGAGATTCACCACCCTTTCAGTGAAGAAGTTCCTCCTCAACTCCGTTCTAAACCGCTCCCCCCCTTTATCTTGAGGCTGTGCCCCCTAGTCCTACTGTCCTTTCTGAGCGGGAAGAGTCTCTCCACCTCTATCCTATCCATCCCATTCATCATCTTATACATCTCAATGAGATCTCCCCTCATTCTTCTAAACTCTAACGAGTACAAGCCTAGCTTATTCAGCCTCTCCTCATAGCTCAACCCCCTCAACTCCGGTATCAGCCTAGTAAACCTCCTCTGCACTCCCTCCAAGGCCAAAATATCTTTGCGCAGGTGCAGCGCCCAAAACTGCACACAGTACTCCAGCTGCGGCCTCACCAATGCCCTATACAGCTGCAGCAAGACCTCCCTACTTTTATATTCAATCCCCCTCACTATGAAGGCCAGCATCCCATTCGCCTTCCTGACCACCTGCTGCACCTGCAAGCTGGGTTTTTGCGACTCATGCACAAGGACCCCGAGGTCCCTCTGCACCGTCGCCTGCTGCAGTTTTTCGCCACGTAAGTAATAGTCCTTCCTACCATTATTCCTACCAAAGTGGACCACCTCACACTTGCCAACATTAAATTCCATTTGCCATTTCCTGGCCCATTCGCCCAGCCTATCTAGATCCTTCTGCAGACTCTCCACACCTCCGCACAATTTGCCTTTCCCCCAATCTTGGTGTCATCAGCAAATTTCGACACCATACACTCGGTTCCCTCCTCCAGATCATCTATATAAATGGTAAAAAGCTGAGGCCCCAGCACCGACCCCTGGGGCACTCCACTAACGGTCGCACTCTAAGTGTCACTCTGTAACCGTTGCACTGTAACCATCACTCTGTAGCTGTCGCTCTGTAACTGTCGCACTGTAACCATCGCTCTGTAACCGTTGCACTGTAACCGTCGCTCTGTAACTGTCGCGCTGTAACCGTCGCTCTGTAACCGTTGCACTGTAACCATCGCTCTGTAACCGTTGCACTGTAACCGTTGCACTGTAACCGTCGCTCTGTAACCGTCGCACTGTAACCATCGCTCTGTAACCGTTGCACTGTAACCGTCGCTCTGTAACCGTCGCACTGTAACCATCGCTCTGTAACCGTTGCACTGTAGCCGTCGCTCTGTAACCGTCGCTCTGTAACTGTCGCACTGTAACCGTCGCTCTGTAACCGTTGCACTGTAACCGTCGCTCTGTAACCATCGCTCTGTAACCATTGCACTGTAGCCGTCGCTCTGTAACCGTCGCTCTGTAAGCATTGCACTGTAGCCGTCGCTCTGTAACCGTCGCACTGTAACCGTCGCTCTGTAACTGTTGCACTGTAACCATCGCACTGTAACCGTCGCTCTGTAACCATTGCACTGTAACCATCACTCTGTAACCATCACTCTGTAGCCGTCGCTCTGTAGCCGTCGCTCTGTAACCGTCGCTCTGTAGCCGTCACTCTGTAACCGTCGCTCTGTAACCGTCGCTCTGTAACTGTCGCTCTGTAATGATCATTCTGTAATCATCGCTCTATTAGAACATAAGAACTAGGAGCAGGATGGCCTACTCTGGCCCCTCGAGCCTGCCCCGCCATTCAATAAGATCATGGCTGATCTTTTCATGGACTCAGCTCCACTTACCCACCCGCTCACCATAACCCTTAATTCCTTTACTGTTCAAAAATTTATCTATTCTTGCCTTAAAAACATTCAATGAGGTAGCCTCAACTGGGCAGGGAATTCCACAGATTCACAACCCTTTGTGTGAAGAAGTTCCTCCTCAGCTCAGTCCTAAATCTGCTCCCCCTTATTTTGAGGCCATGCCCCCTAGTTCTAGTTTCACCCGCCAGTGGAAACAACTTCCCTGCTTCTATCTTATCTACTCCCTATCCTTTTTCAAGTAAGGAGACCAAAACTGTACACAGTACTCCAGGCGTGGCCTCACCAGCACCTTATACAGCTGCAACATAACCTTGCTGTTTTTAAACTCCATCCCTCTGGCAATGAAGGACAAAATTCCATTTGCCTTCTTCATTACCTGCTGCACCTGGAAACCAACTCCCTGAGATTCCTGCACAAGGACACCCAGGTCCCTTTGCACAGCAGCAGCAATTTTTTACCATTTAAATAATGGTCCATTTTGCTGTTATTCCCAGCAAAATGGATGAGCTCACATTTACCAACATTGTACTCCATCCGCCAGACCCTCGCCCACTCACTTAAATTATCTATATCTCTTTGCACACTTTACTCTGCCACTCACCTTAGCCTCATCTGTGAATTGTGACACACTACACTTGGAACCCAACTCCAAATCATGTATGTAAATCGTAAACAATTGCGGTCCCAACACTGATCCCTGAGGCACACCCCTAGTCACTGATCACCAACCAGAAAAACACCCATTTACCCCCACTCTTTGCTTTGTTAGTTAATCAATCCTCTATCCATGCTAATACATTACCTGTAACACAATGCAACTTTATCTTATGTAGCAGTCTTTGGTGCGGCAACTTGTCAAATGCCTTCTGAATACCATTGGTTCCCCTTTGTCCATCATGCGTGTGATATTCTCAAAGAATTCCACCAAATTAGTCAAACATGACGAATTTGCCCTTCATGAACCCGTGCTGCGTTTCCCAATGGGACAATTTATATCCAGATGTCTCGCTATTTCTTCCTTGATGATAGATTCAAGCATTTTCTCTACTACAGAAGTTAAGCTAACCGGCCTACAGTTACCTACCTTTTGTCTATCTCTTTTTTTAAACAGTGGTGTCACATTTGCTGTTTTCCAATCTGTGGGAACCCACCCCAGAGTCCAGTGAATTTTGGTAAATTACCACTAGTGCATTTGCTATTTCTCCCGCCATCTCTTTTATACCCTGGGATACATTCCATCAGGACCAGGAGACTTGTCTACCTTTAGCCCCAATAACTTGCCCAATACTACCTCTTTCGAGATAATGATAGTTTCTGGGTTCTCACCTGCCATCGCCTTCCTGTCATCAATTTTTGGCATGTTATTTATGTCTTTCACTGTGAAGACAGACACAAAATTCCTGTTCAATGCCTCAGCCATTTTCTCATTTCCAGTTATTACATCCCCTTCTCATCCTCTAAAGAGCCAATGTTTACTTTAGCCACTCTTTTTCATGTTATATATTTGTAGAAACATTTGCTATCTGTTTTTATATTCTGAGCTCGTTACTCTCATAATCCATCTTATTTTTCTTTATAGCTTTTTTTGTGGCTTTCTGTTGAGCTTTAAAGATTTCCCAATCCTCTAGTTTCCCACTAATCTTGGCCAATTTGTATACATTTTCTTTCAGTTTGATATCCTCCTTTATTTCCTTAGATATCCATGGCTGATTATCTCTTTTTCTACAGTCCTTCCTTATCACTGGTATATACTTTTGCTGA
Source organism: Carcharhinus amblyrhynchos (assembly GCF_965287045.1). NCBI lineage: Eukaryota > Metazoa > Chordata > Chondrichthyes > Carcharhiniformes > Carcharhinidae > Carcharhinus > Carcharhinus amblyrhynchos. The sequence continues at coordinate 1,705,320 of NC_137348.1, forward strand.
GCACTGTGAAAGATCACTTTGAAAATCCTCCACTGTTCCTCAATTGTCCCACCATAAAGTTTTTGTTCCCAGTCTGCCTTAGCCGACTCCTCCCTCATCCCTTTATAATCTCCTTTGTTTAAGCACAAGACACTGGGATTGGATTTTACCTTCTCACGCTCCATCTGTATTTTAAATTTAACCATACCGTGATCGCTCCTTCCGAGAGGATCCCTAACTGCAAGATCATTAATTATTCCTGTCTCACTACACAGGACCAGATCTAGGATATCTTACCCCCTTTTCAGTTCCATTACATAGTGTTCAGGGAAGCTATCACGGATACATTCTATGAACTCCTCTTCAATGCTGCCTTGATAGAGGGTGTAGATTAAAATCCCCAATGGGCCCTCTAGGCCCCACCCACAATAGACCCCGCTGGGGGTCCCCGATTCCCTTCATTCCGGCAGGGTCTCCTGCTAAATCCCCAAATGCGGGGAGTACTCTAATTCCCGCCAGAGTGAAATACTCCTGGTGGGGTGGGAGATGCGATCGAGTGCGGAGAAGTCAGACCCGGGCCCTCTAATTACGTTTAAATCACACGAAAAACAGATTGAAATCACTGACCTGGTCTTCACGCGGTCCCACCCGTGCTGCTCTCCAGCTGTGGGAGACGTGTATGTGTCGGGAACGCATGTGCAAATCCCGCAAAATGGCCGACACGCACATCTCCCAACACACGTGCCAAAAAGTGTGCGTGTTGCAGCGGGAGAATCGGGCCCAATGTCTCTGTAATAGCCACCAAATCAGACTCATTCACAATGACCTGTGCCGCCAACTCATTGACTCTGTTTCGAAGGCTACGAGCATTTAGGTAAAGTGCCTTTATGCTAGATTTTGTACCTTTTTGAATCCAAACACCTCCATTAATAACATCTCCAGAATTCTTCTCCCTTTTAACTTTTTTCTTGATTTTCCATGCACTTGAACCCACCTCTCCACGTGCTAACCTGCTGCTTTACTTCCCATTAACTGTTATATTCCCCAGAGGTTTTCTCTTCTCCCCTCCTCACAGTTTAAGGTCTTTGCGACCATCCTGTTTATCCTTTCTGCTGGAACACTGGACCCGGGTCCGTTCAGGTGGGGACCATCCCGATGGTCCAGATCCCTCCTGTTCCAACACTGATAACAATACCCCCTGGAATGGATCCCTTCTCTCCCACACCACTCCTTTAGTCACATCTTCACTTCTCTAATTCTCTCATTCCTAAACCAATTTGCACATGGCTCGGATAGTAATCCAGAGATTATAATCTGTTCTTTAACTTAGTTTCTAGTGCCTGATAATCCCTAAACAGGTCTTCTTTCCTAATCTTGTCGATGTTGTTATCCCAATATGGACCACAACAGCTGGATCCTCCCCCTCCCACTCCAATATCCTTTCAAGACGTAAGGATCACTCTGTAATCTCCCCTCTAATAGATTTCTCTTTTCATTCTCCGTCTCCTTCTCCCCTCTCTCCCCCTCCTTGCCCCCTCCCCTCTCTTCCCTCTCCCATCTCTCCCCCTCCCTCCCCCTTTCCCTCTCTCCCCCCCTTCCTCCCTCCCCTCTCTCCCCTCTCCCCTCTCTCCCCCTCCCTCCCCCTTCCCCTCTCTCCCCGTCCCTCCCCCTTCCCCTCCCTCCCTCCCTCCCCCCTTCCCTTCTCTCCCCCTCCCTCCCCCTTCCCCTCTCTCCCCGTCCCTCCCCCTTCCCCTCCCTCCCTCCCTCTCCCCCTCCCCCTTCCCTTCCCCCCCTCTTTTCCCCCCACCCCTCTGTTTCCGCCCTCTTTCCCCTCTCTCTCTCCTCCCTCTCTTCCCCCCCTTCACCCTCTCTTTCTCCCCCCAACCCTTTCACTTGGTCAAATCTATTCCATATTGAATTTTCCCAGTTTTTGGGGTTAGGCATTAAGTTGATCTTTCTCTACACCCTCGCTATGACTGTAACATTACATTCTGCACCCTATCCTTTCCTTCTCTATGAATGGTATGCTTTGTCTGTACAGCGTGCAAGAAACAATACTTTTCACTGTATCCCAGTAGATGTGACAATAATAAATCAAATCAAATTGAATCAATGTGATGGAGCTGAAATGTGAACTCTGGCTGGGATGTTTGAGCCAGAAATGTCTGTCCAAAGCCACCGGTCCATTGGCTGGAGAGATATTCCGTCCACTGTGGGTGGGACAGGAAAACCTTGGCCTCTGTTCTCCCTCCGACGCTGCCTGTCATGGTGAACATTTCCAGCATTTTCTGTTTTGATTGACTGTCCCACACGGTGAGCTCCTGGAGGAAATGCCTTTCAGACAGGGCCGTGTGGCTGCGCGTACACGGGACGGTGTGGCTGCGTGTACACGGGGCGGTGTGGCTGCGTGTACACGGGGTGGTGTGGCTGCGTGTACACGGGGCGGTGTGGCTGCGTGTACACGGGGTGGTGTGGCTGCATGTACACGGGGCGGTGTGGCTGCATGTACACGGGGCGGTGTGGCTGCATGTACACGGGGCCGTGTGGCTGCGCGTACACGGGGCGGTGTGGCTGCGTGTACACGGGGCGGTGTGGCTGCATGTACACGGGGCGGTGTGGCTGCGCGTACACGGGGCGGTGTGGCTGCATGTACACGGGGCGGTGTGGCTGCATGTACACGGGGCGGTGTGGCTGCACGTACACGGGGCGGTGTGGCTGCGTGTACACGGGGCGGTGTGGCTGCGTGTACACGGGGCGGTGTGGCTGCGTGTACACGGGGCGGTGTGGCTGCGTGTACACGGGGCGGTGTGGCTGCATGTACACGGGGCGGTGTGGCTGCATGTACACGGGGCCGTGTGGCTGCGTGTACACGGGGCGGTGTGGCTGCGTGTACACGGGGCGGTGTGGCTGCATGTACACGGGGCGGTGTGGCTGCATGTACACGGGGCGGTGTGGCTGCATGTACACGGGGCGGTGTGGCTGCGCGTACACGGGGCCGTGTGGCTGCGCGTACACGGGGCCGTGTGGCTGCGCGTACACGGGGCCGTGTGGCTGCATGTACACGGGGCGGTGTGGCTGTGCGTACACGGGGCGGTGTGGCTGCGCGTACACGGGGCGGTGTGGCTGCGCGTACACGGGGCGGTGTGGCTGCGTGTACACAGAATCAGCCTGTTTGGCTGTGGGGATTTTGAGAGCTCATCTTGCTCATTTTCATTAGAGGTCAGTTTAGAACATAGAACATAGAACACTACAGCACAAACAGGCCCTTCGGCCCACGAGTTGCGCCGATCACATCAACACCTATCTATAACCCCCAATCCCATAAAACCCCATATGCTCATCCAGAAGTCTTTTAAAAGACCCCAGCGAGTTCGCCTCCACCACCACTGACGGCAGTCGATTCCATTCACTCACCACCCTCTGAGTGAAAAACTTACCCCTAACATTTTTCCTGTTTCATTCCTGTTTCCTTCAGCTGGTGTCTACGCAATGTTACTCTGCATCCTCCACACTGGAAATACATTTGTGACTTGCGTTCAGTTCACTCTGACTTTCTCTCCCTCTCGGCTCCTCTCTCCATTCCCTCTCTTTACTCTTGATTCTCTCTCACTCTCCCTTTCTCCTCTCTCTCCCTCCTTCTGTCTGTCCTTTCTCCTGACCCTGCTCTCCTCTCTTTCCCTCGCCCTCTATTCTCTCCATTCCCTCTCCTCACACATTTTTCCTACCTGCTCAGTTAGAATCATAGAATCCCTACATTACAGCAGGAGGCCATTCGGCCCCTCGAGCCTGCTCCGACCACAATCCCACCCAGGCCCTAACCCTGTAACCCCACATATTTACTCTGCTAATCCCCCTGACACGAAGGGGCAGTTTATCATGGCCAATCCACCTAACCTGCACATTTTTGGAGTGTGGGAGGAAACCCACGCAGACACGGGGAGAACGTGCAAACTCTGCACAGACAGTGACCCAAGGTGGGAATGGAACCTGGGTCCTGGTGCTGTGAGGCAGCAGCGCCACTGTGCCTAGAGCTAGTTATTTTGTTTTGTGACGCATTCTGCTACACCTTCACTCAATAAATAACATGACGTTAAATAATTATTAAATAGTCCGACGTTTTTAAAGAATCCTTGAAAAGGCTCAGAAATTAACAGCCCCTTTTCATCACTGATTCACATTGACACAGTGCCAGTCTGCATCAGTACTACCCATTCTCACCCACCAACACTAACCAGCACACAAACCCAAACACAGCCCATAACCCACAATACACAGCCCAAACACAGCCCATAACCCACAATACACAGTCCAAACACAGCCCATAGCCCACAATACACAGCCCAAACACAGCCCATAGCCCACAATATACAGTCCAACACACAATACACAGCCCATAACCCAAAACACATCCCCCAGCTCACAATACACAGTCCAAACACACAACCCTCAAAACACAAAACATTATTAGGTGCTGGTGAGGCTACACCTGGAGTACTGTGTACAGTTTTGGTCTCCTTACTTGAGAAAGGATATACTGGCACTGGAGGGGGTACAGAGGAGATTCACTAGATTGATTCTGGAGTTGAGAGGGTTGGTTTATGAGGGGAGACTGAGTAGACTGGGGCTATACTCATTGGAATTCAGAAGAATGAGGGGAGATCTTATAGAAACATATAAGATTATGAAAGGAATAGATAAGATAGAAGCAGGGAAGTTGTTTCCACTGGTGGGTGAAACTAGAACTAGGGGGCATGGCCTCAAAATAAGGGGAAGCAGATTTAGGACTGAGTTGAGGAGGAACTTCTTCACACAAAGGGTTGTGAATCTGTGGAATTCCCTGCCCAGTTGAGACTCCCTCATTGAATGTTTTTAAGGCAAGGATAGATAGATTTTTGAATAGTAAAGGAATTAAGGGTTATGGTGAGCGGGCGGGTAAGTGGAGCTGAGTCCATGGAAAGATCAGCCATGATCTTATTGAATGGCGGAGCAGACTCGAGGGGCCGAATGGCCGACTCCTGCTCCTAGTTCTTATGTTCTTAACACACAACCCACAACCCATAACACAAAATACACAGCCCAAACACGCAACCCATGATCCACAATACACCATCTAAACACAGCCCTGACCAGTCAGCATCTTGTACTCAACCCTCATCTCTCAACACTCCACAGGGTGATATCTGGCATGCTGGCTGAGTGAGGGGTGATTTATGATGTGGTTTCAGGATGTCAGACAGAGCTTTTGGGGTTTGGGATAGCAGAAAGTGGTAGTTTTGGGCAGCGAGCTATGAATAATTGGGAGGAGGTGGCAGATGTTGGTCCAGGTGGAATCAGTGTGCTTGTTTTGTCTATAGCTCGGAGCAGCTGCAGCAATCCTGCTCGGAATCTTTGTTCACGGATCAAAGCCGTGTTCAGATTGTCCAACTGAAGCTTTTGTTCAGCAGCTGCAAAATCTCATTGTGTCGGAAGCTCAAACTGATGGTGTTCCCTGGAAGTGGGGGGAGGGGGTGCTTTTGCTGAAAGGGATTGGGGTCAGATACTTCACTAAGATCAAACTGAGGAGGAAAGGGAGAGAGATTCACCCATTCAACATAGACCAGAGTTCCTTCAGTGCGGCGCTCCCTCAGCACTGACCCTCTGACAGTGCGGCACTCCCTCAGCACTGACCCTCTGACAGTGCGGCACTCCCTCAGCACTGACCCTCCGACAGTGCGGCGCTCCCTCAGCACTGACCCTCTGACAGTGCGGCACTCCCTCAGTACTGACCCTCTGACAGTGCGGCGCTCCCTCAGCACTGACCCTCTGACAGTGCGGCGCTCCCTCAGCACTGACCCTCTGACAGTGCGGCGCTCCCTCAGCACTGACCCTCTGACAGTGCGGCGCTCCCTCAGCACTGACCCTCTGACAGTGCGGCGCTCCCTCAGCCCTGACCCTCTGACAGTGCGGCGCTCCCTCAGCACTGACGCTCTGACAGTGCGGCACTCCCTCAGCACTGACCCTCTGACAGTGCGGCACTCCCTCAGCACTGACCCTCTGACAGTGCGGCGCTCCGTCAGCACTGACCCTCTGACAGTGCAGCACTCCCTCAGCACTGACCCTCTGACAGTGCAGCACTCCCTCAGCACTGACCCTCTGACAGTGCAGCACTCCCTCGGTACTGCCCATTCATGTTATAATGAAAGGAATGCGGTTAGCTGTGGTTAATTTTGGTTAATTGCAGTTGGTTGCGGTTAGTTTTGACCATAAGACATAGGAGCAGAATTAGGCCACTCGGCCCATCAAGTCTGCTCTGCCATTCAATCATGGCTGATATTTTTCTCATCCCCATTCTCCTGCCTTTTCCCCACAATCCCTGATTCCCTTTTTAATCAGAACCTATCTGTCTCTGTCTTAAAGACACTCAATGACCTGGCCTCCACAGCCTTCTGTGGCAAAGAGTTCCACAGATTCCCCACTATCTGGCTGAAGAAATTCCTCCTCATCTCTGTTTGAAAGGACCGTCCCTTTAGCCTGAGGTTGTGCCCTCTGGTTCGAGCTTTTCCTACTAGTGGAAACATCCTCTCCCTGTCCAGTCTATCCAGGCCTCGCAGTATCCTGTAAGTTGTGGTCAGTGTGTGTGGTTGGGTCCTTGTTCACCAGGTGATTGTGTTTCCTGTTGTCACTGACAGACTGTTTCTCTTATTGCAGGGTGACATCCAGCAACTCCTGATTGTTCCAGATCACAGAGCAGCTTACGATCATTGTGAACATTACAGTCCCGACTGTGATAATCCTCTCCCTGACTCACCACAGTCTCAGGATCCAAACTTCGATGAGTATGATGTGAGTAATTCATCCTTTCAGCTGCCTGCGATGGTCCCTGCGGTCGACCAGCCCGTGCCTCGGTCTCTAAGCTGACCGTCCATTCGCTATCGCGCGCACCCAGTCCAACCTTGGCCACATCCCATTGGCCACACGGCCTTTCATCTCCCGCCATTGGATGCTCACATCCCTCCTCACCATTGGTCCAACCTTGTCCTGAGGCATCATGGTCAGCGAAAGAGAGGGAGATTCACTCTTACTTGATTGGCTGTTTGACTGGGTTTAAAATTCAGAATGAAAACAGTTTAATGAAGAAGTTGCCACTGGAGGGTTCGTAACGTCCCTGTGCCTCACCGTCAGACACGCATCTCCAACTCCCGGAGACTCTGAGACCTCTTCACCTGCTCTGACCCCTCTCCCCTCCCCCGTTCTGACCCCTATTCCCCCCTCCCCCCCCCCCATTCTGACCCCATCCCCCCTCCCCCTTCCCCCGTTCTGACCCCTATTCCCCCCTCCCCCCACCCCATTCTGACCCCATCCCCCCTCCCCCTTCACCCGTTCTGACCCCTACCCCCCCTCAACCATTCTGACCCCATCCCCCCTCCACCCGTTCTGACCCCTACCCCCCCTCAACCATTCTGACCCCTAACCCCCTCCCCCGTTCTGACCCCCTACCCCCCCTCCCCTTTCAGTGAGCTGGGCTGGAGGATGGAGACACGACACAGATTTCCCACACCATTCTCCTTGGGTTTGAAATGTGAAGGCTGGGGGATATGTCAGAGTGTGGGTGGGTTGGGGGCAAGTTTTGGTGGGGTGTGGGATGCATGGACGATAGGTGAGTTTATGGGGGTGGGTTTGTTGGGGTGGGATATGTGTGGAACAGTGGGTGTGGGTGGGGATGGGTTTGTGCTGGGAGATAAGGTGGACAAGTCCCCAGGACCGGATGGAATGCATCCCAGGATTCTGAAGGAAATGACAGAGGTGATAGTAGATGCCTTAGTGATCATTTACCAAACTTCGCTGGATTCCGGGGAAGTGCCGGAAGATTGGAAAATGGCTAATGCTACGCCGCTGTTTAAAAAAGGTAGCAGGCAAAAGGCGGGGAATTATAGGCCGGTTAGTTTAAAGTCTGCAGTTGGAAAAATGCTTAAATCTGTCATCAAAGAAGAAATAGCGAGGCACCTAGAAAAGAATGGTTTGATAGAGCAGACGCAGCACGGATTCGTTAAGGGGAAGTCGTGTTTGACAAATTTATTAGATTTCTATGAGGATGTGACTAGTGCGGTAGACAGAGGGGAACCGGTGGATGTGGTGTTTCTCGATTTTCAGAAGGCGTTTGATAAGGTGCCTCACAAAAGGTTGCTGCAGAAGGTTAGGGAGCATGGAGTTGGGGGTAAGGTGTTAGCGTGGATAGAGGATTGGTTGTCTAATAGGAAGCAGAGAGTTGGTATCAATGGGTGCTATTCTGGTTGGCAGTTGGTAACTAGTGGAGTGCCGCAGGGATCGGTGCTGGGGCCTCAGCTATTTACCATTTATATAGATGATCTGGAGGAGGGGGCTGAGTGTAGGGTGACGAAATTTGCTGATGACACAAAGATGAGTGGAAAAGCAAATTGTGCGGAGGGTGTGAAAAGTCTGCAGAGGGATCTGGATAGGCTGAGCCAGTGGGCGAGGACCTGGCAGATGGAGTATAATGTTAGCAAGTGTGAGGTTATCCACTTTGGTAGAAATAATAGTCGGAGGGATTATTATTTAAAAGACGAAAAGCTGCAGCATGCTACGGTGCAGAGGGACCTGGGGGTCCTTGTGCACGAGTCACAAAAACCCAGTCTGCAGGTGCAGCAGGTGATCAAGAAGGCGAATGGGATGCTGGCCTTCATAGCGAGGGGGATAGAATATAAAAGCAGGGAGGTCTTGCTGCAACTGTACAGGGCACTGGTGAGGCTGCAGCTGGAGTACTGTGTGCAGTTTTGGTCGCCGCACTTGCGCAAGGATATTTTGGCCTTGGAGGGAGTGCAGAGGAGGTTTACTAGGCTGATACCGGAGATGAGGGGGTTGGCCTATGAAGAGAGACTAAATAGACTGGGTCAGTACTCATTGGAGTTTAGAAGGATGAGGGGGGATCTTATAGAGACGTATAAGATAATGAAGGGGATGGATAGGATAGAGGTAGAGAGATTCTTCCCGCTTAGAAAGGATAGCAGGACTAGAGGACACAGCCTCAAAATAAGGGGGGCGCAGTTTAGATCAGAGTTGAGGAGAAACTTCTTCACTCAAAGGGTGGTGAATCTCTGGAATTCTCTGCCCGTTGAAGTGGTGGAGGCTACCTCGCTAAATATATTTAAGACACGGGTAGATAGGTTTTTGGTAGGCAAGGGAATTAAGGGTTATGGGGAGAAAGCGGGAAAGTGGAACTGATCCATTTCAGATCAGCCATGATCTTATTGAATGGCGGGGCAGGCTCGAGGGGCTAGATGGCCGACTCCTGCTCCTATTTCTTATGTTCTTATGGATGGTGTGGGGGTTGTGAGTGGGGCTTTGTGAGGGTGGGGGTGGGTTTGTGTGGGGGTATGGGTGTGAGTGGGGGTTGGGTGTGGAGGAGGTGAGTGAGGGGTTGTGGGGGTGGGTTTGTGTGCGGGTATGGGTGTGGGTGGGGTTGATTTGTGTGCGGGGGGTGGGTGTGGATGGCAGGTTAGGGGTGGTGGTGGGTGTGGGGGATGGTGGGGATGGGTTTGTATGGGGGGTTCAGTGGGGAGGTTGTGGGGGTGGGTTTGTGTGGGTGGGGGTTTGGGTGGGTGTAATTGGTGTGACCCCAATTGGCCTGGGCGTTTTGCCTTTGGGATGTTTGACCCCTGGTAGTGACCCCTCTAGACGGGTAAATTGTCCTCGAGTTTACCCGGAGAGTCAGTGGGATTTTAATCTCCTGGCTGAGGACGGAGATGAAGGCCGTTTGTTTTCACCGCTCTGTGGAATCACTGCCGCCCCCGGCAGCTCCTGGAAAATTCACCGTGTCCCAGACTCCAGGCCGGCTGCGGGGAGAGTTGGTAAGAGCTGTGGGAGTGAGGGAGGGTCTTTACAACGGTCTGCCTGTGGGCCCATGGCCCTGTTGGACAGAGATAGGCACTGACCTCTCCCTGATCCTGCCCACATACCGTTACATTCCATTAAGCTGAGGCCTCTCGCTGTTTACAGAGAGCACAGCTTTTCAGAACACTTTGTGTAAATATTTAGGATCATCCCTGGGTTTCTGTGCATCTCCTGTGAGAGAATAAAAGCAGGAGGCCTTCAGAACATGACTTCAGATTCAAATCCTTGTGCTTGTTTTAAAAGGGGGTCATTAACAATGCGTATAGCAGAGTAACGTTGGCATGTTTGGGTTAAATTACTGGGAGCCGGTTTTCGGAAATGGGTTTGGACCTTGTTACTGGCTCCTGAAGCTTTGCCCCAAGAGCCTGGCGGGTTGCGGGGGGTGGGTGGTGGGGGTGGGGGCGGTGTTGTTGCAATGGGATGAATGTCTTAAAGGAACCTCAGTGAGGGAGACCCTCAGTCCGCTGTTTCCTCTGGAACTGGATGGAGCAGGTGCAGTGGGCCTTGAGTTGTCTCCCACCCTCAGCCTGTACCTTCTGTAAATTTCCTCCCCCTTACCACTCTCCAGGCTCTATCCCCATTCCCCACCCACCCCCACTTTCCAACACCACGCCCCCCACTCCACCCTCCCCTTTCCCACCCTCCCACTCCCCCAGCTTCCCACATCATAGCCTCCACCTCCCCCATCCCCGCCTCGGCCACATGTTTGGAAATTCTTTGCTGCCGGTTTAATTGAGGCTGTTTTCTACCCAGAATCCTGAGGAGGTTTATTACTACGAATATCCATATTACGAAGGGACAGATGATTATCTGGAGACCACCACTGAGACAATTCCAGAATATGAAGAACATCCAACAGAACCAGTCACTGCAGTGCCAGATTACAAGGTTTGTATGGAATGCCGAGACACTGGGGCACAGGGGTGTTGGGAGATTGGAATAACGGGACATCGGGAAAGAGATAATGAGTTGAAGTTGCTGGAAATCGATAATGTTTCTGTTTTCTATTCAGGACAGTTGGACAGAGGAAAGTGTAGTGACCACCCCAGAGACCACGACTGCAGAATATCCCTCAGTGGTGACCAGTTATTACGATATCGATGGAGACTTCGATTATTACACATTCTTTGATGAAAAATCAGACAAAGATGATATTGTTCCAGGAAGAGATTGGCAGGAGAATCAGGTATTCCAACCTTCTGGCTGGAACCTCCCCTCCTCTCCCCGCTGTCTTCGGGGGTTGGGAGGGGTGGGGATAGAACATAGAACATTACAGCGCAGAACAGGCCCTTCGGCCCACGATGTTGCGCCGACCAGTTAAAAAACAATGACCCACTAACCTAAACCAATCCCTTTTTGTCCATAAACCTATCCATGGATCTCTTAAACGCCCCCAAACTAGGCGCATTTACAACCGCAGCAGGCAGGGCATTCCAATCCCTCACCACCCTCTGGGTAAAGAACCTACCCCTGACATCCGTCCTATAACTAAGGCCAAGACATTCCAACTCCTGTATTCAATGTTCTGACCGATGAAACCAAGCATGCTGAATGCCTTCTTCACCACTCTGTCCACCTGTGACTCCACTTTCAAGGAGCTGTGAACCTGTACCCCTCGATCTCTTTGTTCTGTAACTCTCCCCAACACCCTACCATTAACTGAGTAAGTCCTGCCCTGGTTCAATCAACCAAAATGCATCACCTCACATTTATCTCAATTAAACTCCATCTGCCTTTCGTCAGCCCACTGGCCCAATTGATCAAGATCCCATTGCAATCCAAGGGGGAGATGCCCCCAAAAGTGCTGAATTGGCGGGAAAACTGTTTTAAATCACAATTGTTTTGTCAGTGCAGTTTCACACTGGAATCTCTGCACTCTGTGCACTGCAGAGGTCCCAGTTGTGAATCTCATTAAAAATGCAGAAGAGTGGGGCCTATTCGCGCTGGAGTTTGACAGTTCTGGAACTCTGCGCATGTGCAATAGCCCCGATCTGCCAGTCTGCAGTTTACTGGACAGCTCAATCGCTGACCGGCCCGGGACCCCCGCATTGCTGCCCCTCCAGCCCCCTCCACGGCCTGATCGCGGCCCCCACAATAATTCCCGGGCCAGTCCTGAACTCCACCCCCCCCCGCCCCCCCCCCGTGCCCTGGAGCACCCCAATGTCTAGCCCACACCCCCCGCCTCCGCAGTGGTGATCCTTGCCCCTCACCCCGGCAGATCCCCCCCTTTCCCTGCTGATCTCCCATGGGGTTGGATCCCCCGGGAGGCAGACCCCCCCCCCCCCACCCCCCCCCCCCGGCAGACCAACCCCCTCCACCCCCCCAGCCTGCTCCAATCGCTGCCCTCCCTCCATCCCAAACCAATCCCCATGCAGAGTGGCAGCGGGACCCCCCCCCCAACCCCCACCGATTGCCCCTAGGCCCCACTCACAACAGGCCCTGCCCCCTGGGCACTTTGACCCTTGGGCACTGCCAGGGTGCCCATGCCCAGGGGGCACCACCCCCCAACCCCCTGGGGGGCCCCGATTACCCCCCCCCCCCTTCCCACTAGTCCCCTGAATGTGAGAAGCTGGTCTGAGCTCCAGCAGGAGGGAGTACTCCTGATGGGGTGGGTGATGCGATCGAGATGGTTCCGTTCTGCGCCTGACCCGATAATCACATGCAAAATAGATTTAAATGACATTGATAAAGATTCAAATCACTTTCCTCTCTTCCCACCGGTTTTCCAGCGCGGTGCTGACTGCGACTGTCCTCCGGCTCTGGAACACCAGTGTGCATTCCCAACGCATACGCAAATCCTGCAAAATGGCCGACACGTGATTATCCCGACTGGACTCGCCAGGAGGGTTGTGTGTCACGATGGGAGAAATGGGCCCCTAGACAACCTTCCTCACTGTCCACTATGCCACCAATCTTGGTGTGATCTGCAAACTTACTAACCATGCCCCCTATATTCTCATCCAAATCATTAATATAAATGACAAATAACAGTGGGCCCAGCACTGATCCCTGAGGCACACCGCTGGTCACAGGCCTCCAATTTGAAAAACAACTCTCTACAACCACCCTCTGGCTTCTGTCAAGAAGCCAATTTTGTATCCATTTAGACATCTCACTCTGGATCCCATGAGATATAACCTTATGGAACAACCTACATGCGGTACCTTGTCAAAGGCTTTGCAAAAGTCCATGTAAACAACATCAACTGCACTGCCCTCATCTACCTTCTTGGTTATCCCTTCAAAAAACTCAATCAAATTTGTGAGACATGATTTTCCGCTCACAAAGCCATGCTGACTGTCTCTAAATACCTGTAGATCCATTCTCTCAAAATACCTTCCAACAACTTACCCCCACAGACGTGAGAGTCCTGGGTCTGTAGTCCCCAGGCCCAGCTCTGGAAGCTGAGCTGAGTCACTGATCTGACTGGGGAAAGCTGCCTGATGTAGGTTCCAGCCTCTGCTGAGCCCTGTGTGTGCCGGAAGGAGCTGTTACTGAGGCAGCCAGTGACTGTCGGGCGGACGGGTTCTGTGGATGTGACGGACATTCCTTGTGCCACATTTTGAACAAAGCCACCCAATGGGAGGAGGAGATTTGAATCCTGGTAGATGTAGAGGATCCGGCAGTCTGGCCAAGGTGTGATTAACAGGATTGGGAACTGGCTGGGAAATAGGAGACAGAGGGTAGTTGTGGAGGATACCTTGTCGGGCTGGAGGCCAGTGACCAGTGGTGTGCCGCAGGGCTCGGTACTGGGACCTCTCCTCTTTGTAGTCTACATAAATGACTTAGAAGAGGGCGTAGGTGGTGTGATCAGCAAGTTTGCTGATGACACCAAGATGGCAGGGTTGGCGGGTACGGAACTGGATTGTCAGGTGATACAACAGGATATAGATAGGTTGGTGCAGTGGGCAGATAGGTGGCAGATGGCATTTAATCCTGACAAATGCGAGGTGATGCATTTTGGACGGAATAATGCAGAGAGGAGCTATGTGATAAAAGGTAGGCCGATTAGGAGTATAGACATACAGAGGGACCTGGGAGTGCAGGTTCACAAATCCATGAAGGTTGCGTCACAAGTGGAGAACGTTGTTAGGAAGGCTTATGGGATGTTAGCCTTTATAGGAAGGGGCTTAGAGTATAAAAGCTGCCGTCTAATGCTTCAGTTATACAGAACGTTGGTTAGACCGCATTTGGAGTACTGCGTCCAGTTCTGGTCACCTTATTACCGGAAGGACGTGGAGTCTCTGGAAAGGGTGCAGAGGAGGTTTACCAGGATGTTGCCTGGCATGGGGAGACTGGGTTACGAGGAGAGATTGAAGAGACTGGGGCTATTCTCCTTGGAAAGACGGAGATTGAGAGGGGACATGATAGAAGTATATAAGATACTGAAGGGAATAGATAGAGTTAATAGTGAGAGACTGCTCCCTAGACTGGGTACGAACACGAGAGGTCATCACTTAAGGGTGAGGGGGGGGAGGTATAATTTGGAGGTAAGAGGAAGGTTCTTTACGCAGAGAGTTGTGGGGGTCTGGAATGCGCTACCGAGTAGGGTGGTGGAGGCAGGAACGTTGGACTCGTTTAAGATGCAGTTAGATAGGCACATGAGTGAAACAAGAATGGAGGGATATGGTAGGGGCTATTAAATAGGGTTAAACCTCGGGAGACACCGGAAGGGCAGGCTGTATGATTAATATTTTTTGTCTTTATTCCACAGGTGGGGGTCCACCTCGTGTCAAACGAGGGGCATGCACACGGCGGGTCGTGCGTGGGCTGCTCTTGGAAGTTCCGGGAGTGGCCTAGTACTTCATGTCGGTGTGTGTGCTTGATCCTGGACCGGTAGACGGGCGCCGCAACAGCTCAGTGACTAGCACTGCTAGCTGTGCAGATACATGGATTTGGGCCTGTGTCTGTGGGAGTTTGCGTATTCTCCCTGTGGTTGCGTGGGTTTCCTCCGGGCGCTCCGGTTTCCTCCCACACCCCAAAGATGTGCTCTTAGGCTAATCGGTTTCCACCAAATTGACACTATTTCTTCCCTGAATCTGACTGAGTAGGGTCCCATTCGTAGACATGCAGTGTAGAATAGGTGTAGGGTGATGCGGCGGCCCGGGCTCGTTGGGCCGAAGGGCCTGTTTCCCGTGCTGGGTTGTTCTTTGTTCTTTGTTCTTTGTTCTTTTAATTCAGTTCCGCGCTGTCCTGTTGCTCCATTGCCGTCATCATTCAGTAATGTTTCTTTCTTTTCCCCCGGTTCGGTTGCAATGCGCAGACTCAGACAATTGGTGTTGACGTATTCAGCCACAATGAGACTATTTATGATGACAATCCAGAGCGTACGGCCGAGGAGGATTTGGGAGTGACTTCAGTTTATGGGGAATACGAAGACCAGTTCAATGTCACAACAATTGATGAACAAGATCCCAACGTATTGTTTGAGGAATATTATGATTATGAGGATGAATCTTACCTGGGACCTGGTAAACCGGCAGTCACCGATACCGATTACGAGAGGGTGAGATCCTCAGTGGAGATTTATAACTTTAACATGCTTGTTCCCTCCCCCTCGCTCCCCCTCCCCTCGCTCCCCCTCCCCTCGCTCCCCCTCCCCTCGCTCCCCCTCCCCTCGCTCCCCCTCCCCTCGCTCCCCCTCCCCTCGCTCTCCCCCCTCGCTCTCCCCCCCTCGCTCTCCCCCCCTCGCTCTCCCCCCCTCGCTCTCCCTCCCCGCTCTCCCCCCTCGCTCCCCCTCCCCTCGCTCCCCCTCCCCTCGCTCTCCCCCCCTCGCTCTCCCCCCTCGCTCTCCCCCCCTCGCTCTCCCCCCCTCGCTCTCCCCCCTCGCTCTCCCCCCCTCACTCTCCCTCCCCTCGCTCTCCCCCCATCGTTCTCCCTCCCCTCACTCCCCCTCCACTCGCTCTCCCCTCTCCTCACTCCCCTCCCCCTCGCTCTCCCTCGTGTTAGTTTTTGTCGAGTTGATGAGTTTGCAGTTTAGGTTTGTGAAGATTGATTCCGCTTGTTGCTTTTTGTTCTAATCTCCAGGTCAATGGGCTGAGAGGTGAGAAAGGTCAGAAAGGTGAACCAGCCATTATCGAACCTGTGAGTATTCTAACCTTCACCTGCTGTGCCTCTGGGTGGGTTCCATGCGTCCCTCCCCACCAAAAACCCCCTCCCCACCAGCCACACCCCCTCCCCACCAGCCACACCCCCTCCCCACCAGCCACACCCCCCTCCCCACCAAAAACCCCCTCCCCACCAGCCACACCCCCTCCCCATGGCTCTGAGAGTGATTGGTAGGCGCTGTGTCTGGCTCTGTGTGTGCCAGCGAATCACCCGCCTCAAACCAGATCCTGGCCACCAGGACCACTCTACATGGTTCTCATTGGATACGGACCCTCTGCTTCCAGATTCCCAGTTTTCCGAGGTTGCGTACGGGTAGTTGTTACCATTATCCTTTCCCTGGAGTTGGAATAGAAACAGCCAATTAACTGGAAGGTTCCGGCAGTGACAGATGGAATCCCCTTCCAGGAAACTAGAGAGCTGCAAACTTCTTATCCCTAAAAAGCTGTCATTCTGTAACCAGCTAAAAGCTGGCAGCATTCCTGAAAAACTCTGAGGAACATTCATGGATCACAGAGAGGGGGCACGGGGAGAGAGGGGGCACGGGGAGACGGGGGCACGGGGAGGGAGGGGGCACGGGGAGGGAGGGGGCACGGGGAGGGAGGGGACACGGGGAGGGAGGGGGCACTGGATGCTGGGGCATCTTCCCTCCCCATCCATAAATAACAGATAACCCCTCCCCCCGAGGCCATTGCAGGCATGAGGGTAACGACTCAACCCATCTCCCACTCAGACCTCTCCCCCCCTCAGATTCCCACTCAGCACCCTTCCCCCTTCAGGTACCCACTCAAACCCTCCCCCCATTCCCTCTCAAACCCTTTGCTCAGGTCCCTCCTGGCCAACCCCTTGGCAATGCCAATAGCAGACTGCCCATGTTCCCTGGGATGACTCCTGCCCTGGAGCATTAGGCCCCATGGGAGTTCGAGGATGTAGATTACTGAGTGACAGTGTGAGTGAGCTGGAGTAACATCATAGAAACATAGAACAGTACAGCACAGCACAGGCCCTTCGGCCCTCGATGTTGTGCCGAGCTATGTCCGAACCCAAGATCAGTCGCTATAATTCTGGAGTGCTCCATGTGTCTATCCAATAACCGTTTGAAAGTTCCTAAAGTGTCCGACTCCACTATCACAACAGGCAGTGTATTCCACACCCCAACCACTCTCTGAGTAAAGAATCTACCCCAGACATCCCTCCTATATCTCCCACCATGAACCTTAGAGTTATG
The DNA here is from genome assembly GCF_965287045.1 of Carcharhinus amblyrhynchos. Classification (NCBI taxonomy): domain Eukaryota; kingdom Metazoa; phylum Chordata; class Chondrichthyes; order Carcharhiniformes; family Carcharhinidae; genus Carcharhinus; species Carcharhinus amblyrhynchos. The sequence continues at coordinate 1,722,520 of NC_137348.1, forward strand.
CCCCCTAGTAACAGCTACATCCATCTGAGGAAATAGTCTCTGCACGCCCACTCTATCAATCCCCCTCATCATCTTATAAACCTCTACTAAGTCGCCTCTCATCCTCCTCCGCTCTAAAGAGAAAAGCCCCAGCTCCCTCAACCTTTCCTCATAAGACCTACCCTTCAAACCAGGCAGCATCCTGGTAAATCTCCTCTGCACTCTCTCCAATGCTTCCACATCCTTCTTATAGTGAGGTGACCAGAACTGAACACAATATTCCAAATGTGGTCTCACCAACATCCAGTATACTTGCAGCATAACCCCACAGCTCTTAAACTCAAACCCCCTGTTAACAGGGGGTTTGATACAGTCAGTAACACAGGGTGCTGGGGGGGGAGGAGAGGAGTTACTGAGTGACAGTGTGAGGGAGCTGGATTAAGTTCAGTATTGTTGCAGTTTGCCAGCTGTAAACGCTGTCTGTGATTTGTGTATTCTCTCTCTCTCTCTGTGATTTCTCTGCCTTTTGGAATGATTGAGATTGGATTTATGAATCCTGTTTTTTTCTCTGTTTCAGGGAATGCTGATTGAAGGGCCTCCTGGCCCAGAAGGACCATCTGTGAGTCACATGTTCCTGAAACCCTGAGGATATGTTTGGTTTTTGTTGTATTTCGGAGTGTATTTATATCTGCATTCTTTTTGAATTACTAACACGTGCAGTTTGCAAGTCTGAAATGAGAGTTATGGTGTCCGTTCTCGCTAATGACGGCTGCTGATTGTTCCAGCCTAACAGCCTTGCTGGGGGACCCCCTTCAATGCCTGAAGATTGATTGGTGCTGGTGTTTGTGTTTTCAGGGGTATCCAGGACAATCAGGGCCCCCTGGACCCCCAGGGCCAGTGGGTGATCCAGGCCTGAGGGTGAGTAGCTGTGTTTGACTCTGAACATTCCCGGCTTGCAGGGGAACCATGACTTTGTGGGATTTCTTCCAAAACTCTCGCAGTAATTAAACTGATTGCAAGCTCCAGCCTTTTCCGACTGAGACCAAAGATAAAAGGTTCAGGGAAATCTGCCAGAGTCTTAAAACAGCCCAGAGATCAGAACTGAGTCACGACTTAGCAAAGATTCCCACAAAATAATTGATCTTCTCCCACCTCAAACTGAATCCCCTACCCCGGGTGAGGGCGTACCGGGGGCTCAGATAGGAGGGAGGGGGAAAGGAGGGGAAGAGGGGAGGCAGGGAGCTGGGGAGGACTGTGGCAGAAAGAATCTTTCAATTCCCCCTGAGGTTAAGGGAGTTCCACATTTGGGCACTGTACAGCTTGACTGTACTCTGACACTGTACAGTATGACTGTACTCTGACACTGTACAGTATGACTGTACTCTGACACTGTACAGTGTGACTGTACTCTGGTGCTGTACAGCTTGCCTGTATTCTGGCGCTGTACAGTGTGATTGTACTCTGGCACTGTACAGCTTGACTGTACTCTGACTGTATTCCGGCACCATACGCTGGGAGCATACACTGACTCTACAGTGTGACCATACTCTGACAGTGTACAGCGTGACTGTACTCTGATACTGTACAGTATGACCTGTACTCTGGCACTGTACAGTGTAACTGCACTCTGGCACGGTACAGTGTGACTATTCTGGCACTGTACAGCGTGACTGTATTCTGGCACTACAGTGCAATCCTACTCTGGCACTGTACAGTGTGATTGTATTCTGGCACTGTACAATGTGACTCATACTCTGGCACTGTACTGTATGACTGTACTCTGGCACTGTATAGTGTCATGATGTGGATATGCTGGCGTTGGACTGGGGTAAACACAGTAAAAAATCTGACAACACCAGGTTTAAGTCCAACCAATTTATTTGATAATAAACTCACTAGCTTTCGAGGTTACCCCCTTCGTCAGGTGAATGGAGAGTTCTGGCCTTAGACAGAGCATATAAAGCACAGACAGTTTAGAGATTACTGATTAGAATGCAAATCTTTACACCTAACCTGCTGTTCAAGTCCTAAAGTGGCCGACAATGTGAGTGGAAGGAGCATTAAGCCCAGGTTAAAGAGATGTGTATTGTCTCCAGACAGTACAGTAAGTGAGGTTTTGCAAACCCAGGCAAGTCACGGGGGTTACAGATAGTGCGACATGAACCCAAGATCCCTGTTGAGACCGTCCTCATGTGTGCGGAACTTGGCTATCAGTCTCTGCTCAGCGACTCTGCGCTGTTGTGTGTCGTGAAGGCCGCCTTGGAGAATGCTCACCCGAAGGTCAGAGGCTGAATGCCCGTGACCGCTGAAGTGTTCGCCAACAGGAAGGGAACAGTCTTGCCTGGTGATTGTCGAGCGGTGTTCATGCATCTGTTGTCGTAGCGTCTGCATGGTCTCCCCAATGTACCATGCTTCGGGACATCCTTTCCTGCAGTGTATCAGATAGACAACGGAAAGGATGTGAACAGAACTCCCACTCACCTGACGAAGGGGCAGCGCTCCGAAAGCTAGTGGCTTTTGCTACCAAATAAACCTGTTGGACTTTAACCTCGTGTTGTGAGACTTCTTACTGTACAGTGTGACATGTCCACTGGCACTGTACAATAGTATCTCTCTCACTCTCCCTAACTCTCTCCCTCTCTAACTTTCTTTCTCTGTATATCTGTCATAGAATCATACAGTATAGAACAGGCCCTTCAGCCCATTGAATCCACACTGACAAATGAGAAACAACTGAACTCCCACCTAAGCCCATCTGCCAGCAGTTGGCCCAGACTGAGCCCTGAATGTTACGATGTGCCAAGTGTTCATCCAGATACTGTTTAAAGGATGTGAGGCATCCCACCTCCACCACCCTCCCAGGCAGCGCATTCCAGACCCTCACCACCCTCTGGGTAAAAACGATTTTCCTCACATCCCCCCTAAGCCTCCTGACCCTCACTTCTAGTTCGTGTCCCCTTGTGACTGACCCTTCAACTAAGGGGAACAGCTGTTCCTTATCCACCCCGTCTGTGTCCCTCATAATCCTGTACACCTCGATCAGGTCACCCCTCAGTCTTCTCTGCTCCAATGAAAACAACCCAAGCCCATTCAAACTCTCTTCATAATTTAAATGTTCCATCCCAGGCAGCATCCTGGTGAATCTCCTCTGCACCCCCTCCAGTGCAATCACATCCTTCCGATAATGTGGTGACCAGAACTGCACACACTGCTCCAGCTGTGACCTCACCAAAGTTCTATACAACTCCAACATGACTTCCCTGCTTTTATAATCTATGCCTCGATTGATAAAGGTGAGTGTCCCATATGCCTTTATCACCACCCTACTAATATGCCCTTCCCCGTTCAGAGATCTGTGGACAAACACGGCAAGGTCCCTTTGTTCCACAGAACTTCCTGGTGTCCCCCCATTCATTGAATACTTCCTTGTCAAATTACTCGTTCCAAAGTGTATCACCTCACACTTTTCAGACAAAGAGCCACACAGCGCAGGAAAGGCCCTTCAGCCCATCTGGTCTGCACTGACAATAACTCCCATTAAAGGCACACTGATCCCATTTTTAGTGTTATGATATTTCAGGTGTTCATCCAGATATTTTTTAAGGCTTGTAAGGATTTCTGGACTCCTCCCAGGCAGCGCACTCCAGATTCCCACAGCTTTTGAGGGTTAAATTTCATTTGCCACTTAACTGCCCATTTGACCATCCTGTCTCTGTGAGTCATAGAGGTTTACAGCAGGGAAACAGGCCCTTCGGCCCAACTTGTCCATGTCGCCCTGTTTTACCACTAAGCTAATCCCAATTGCCGGCATTTGTCCCATATCCCTCTATACCCATTGTACCCATGTAACTGTCTAAATGCTTTTTAAAAAATAAAATTGTACCCACCTCTACTACTGCCTCTGGCAGCTCGTTCCAGACGCTCACCACCGTCTGTGTGAAAAAATTGCCCCTCTGAACCCTTTTGTATCTCTCCCCTCTCACCTTAAACCTGTGCCCTCTAGTTTTAGACTCCCCTACCTTTGGGAAAAGATATTGACTATTTAGCTGATCTGTGCCCCTCATTATTTTATAGATCTCTATAAAATCACCACTTAGCCTCTTACACTTCTGGGAAAAAAGTCCCAGTCTATTCAGCCTCTCATTATAACTCAAACCATCAAGTCCTGGTAAATCTTTTCTGAGCCCTTTCTAGTTTAATAATATCCTTTCTATAATAGTGTGACCAGAATTGCACACAGTATTCCAAGTGTGGCCTTACCAATGTCTTGTACAACTTCAACAAGACGTCCCAACTCCTGTATTCAATGTTCTGACCGATGAAACCAAGCATGCCGAATGCCTTCTTCACCACTCTGTCCATCTTTGACTCCACTTTCAAGGAGCTATGAACCTGTACCCCTAGATCTCTTTGTTCTGTAACTCTCCCCAACACCCTACCATTAACTGAGTAAGTCCTGCCCTGGTTCAATCTACCAAAATGCATCACCCCGCATTTGTCTAAATTAAACTCCATCTGCCATTCACCAGCCCACTGGCCCAATTGATCAAGATCCCATTGCAATTGGAGATAACTTTCTTCTTTGTCCACATTGCCACCAATCTTGGTGTCATCTGCAAATTTATTAACCATGCCCCTTATATTCTCATCCAAATCATTAATATAAATGATAAATAACAGTGGACCCAGCACTGATCCCTGAGGCACACCGCTGGTCACAGGCCTCCAGTTTGAAAAACAACCCTCTACAACCACCCTCGGCTTCTGTTAAGAAGCCAATTTTGAATCCATTCAGATACCTCACCCTGGATCACGTGAGATTTAACTTTATGCAACAACCTACCATGCGGTACCTTGTCAAAGGCCTTGCTAAAGTCCATGTAGACAACACCCAACTGCACTGCCCTCGTCTACCTTCTTGTCAAAAGCTTTGCTGAAATCCATATAAACTACATTGACCGCACTCCCCTCATCTACACACCTGGTCACCTCCTCAAAAAATTCAATCAAATTTGTCAGGCATGCCCTCTCTCTGATGAAGCCCTGCTGACTCTCCCTGATCAAGCTTTTCCTCTCCAAGCAGAGATAGATTCTCTCCTTTAGAAGTTTCTCCAATAGTTTCCCTACCACTGATGTGAGACTCACTGCTCTGTAGTTCCTTGCTTTATCTCTACAACCCTTCTCCTTCTCTCTCTGGGTGTCTATCTCTCTCCCTCTCACTAACTCTCTCTCTTCTCTTCCGGGGTCTCTGTCTCTCTGTCTCTTTAACTCTCCCTGTTTCTCTAAGTCTTTCTCTATATCTTTCTCTCTGTCTCTCTCTCTCTCTCCAATTCTCTCTCTCTCTTTATCTAACCCTCTCTGCCTCTCTCTGTGTCTCTTTCTCTAACACTCTGTCTTCCTTTCTGTCTCTCTTAGTAGCAGAGTGGTTGGCAGCGCTGCCTCACAGCAGCAGGGATCCTGGTTCGATTCCAGGCTCGGGTCACTGTCTGTGTGGAGTTTGCACATTCTCCCCGTGTCTGTGAGGGTTTCCTTCGGATGCTCCGGTTTCCTCCCACAACAAAGATGTGTGGGTGAGGTAGATTGGCCATGGTAATTTACTTCTTAGTGTCGGGGGACTAACTAGGGTAAATACATGGAGTTTTGGGGATAGGGTCTGGGTGGGATTGCTGTCAGTGCAGACTTGATGGGCTGAATGGCCTCCTGCACTGTAGGGATTTTATTCTATGACTCTCTGTTCCCCCCCCCCCCCCGCCTCTCTCTTATAATTGTGGCCTCTTGCTGCCCCCCAGTGGTAACTATTGCTATAACAAGCTCACTCTGTCTTTTTCTCTCTCACTCTCCCTCTCTCTCCTGCTCTCCTTCTCAATTACTCTCCCTTTCTCTCTCTCTCTCTCACCCTCACTCATGTTCTCCCTCTCCCTCTCTCTCCCCTTCCCTGTCCCTCCCTCCACCCCTCCCTCTCACTACCCCTCTTGCTCTCCCTCTTTCTCCCTCCCTCTCTCTTTCACTCTCTCTCCCTCGCTCTCCCTCTCTCACGCTCTCCTTCTCTGTCTCCTGCTCTCACTCTCCCTCTCTTTGACTCTACCTCTCTCCCGGTCTCCCACTTTCGCTGTCCCTCTTTCTTGCTCCCCCCCTCTCTCGCTCTCTCTCTCTCTCTCCCTCTCTTTCGCTCTCCCCCTCTCTCTCTCTCCCCGTCTTTCTGTCCCTCTCTCGCTCTCCCCCACTCTCTCACTCCCTTTTCATCACTTCCTCTTTCCCTCTCTCTCTTTTTCCCTCTCTCTCTATCTCGCTCCGTCCTCTCTCTTTATCTCACACTACCTCTCTCCCACTCACTCTATCTCACTCCCTCTCTCGCTCCCTTGTCCCTTCTCTCCCTCTCTCTCTCTCTCGGAGTCCCCATGCCACTTGGTGATTGGTTCTCACCCACCCTCCTGCCCGTTTGCCTTACCCCCACCCCCCACCCCGAGACTGCCTGTCCCACACTCTGCCCCTTCCCGCTCTCACTCTGTCCTGTCTGCCTGTTTTGGGGTGCAGCTGAGATTCTCATTATCCGTTTCTGTTTCCTCCTCGTGCCAGGGACCCCGAGGGCGATCAGGACTTCCTGGAGCGGACGGTTTACCCGGACCACCCGGGACCATGTTAATGCTGCCGGTGAGCATGGACCCCAAACATTCGCAACCCAGATAAATCGCCATAAAATGGAACAACACCAACTTCCTACTCCCTGCAGACTAAACAGATACACAATAAAGCCCCCTCTACACTGTCCCCCCATCAAACACTCCCAGGACAGGTACAGCACGGGGTTAGATACAGAGTAAAGCTCCCTCTACACTGTCTCCCCATCAAACACTCCCAGGACAGGTACAGCATGGGGTTAGATACAGAGTAAAGCTCCCTCTACACTGTCCCCATCAAACACTCCCAGGACAGGTACAGCACGGGGTTAGATACAGAGTAAAACTCCCTCTACACTGTCCCCCCATCAAACACTCCCAGGACAGGTACAGCACGGGGTTAGATACAGAGTAAAACTCCCTCTACACTGTCCCCCCATCAAACACTCCCAGGACAGGTACAGCACGGGGTTAGATACAGAGTAAAACTCCCTCTACACTGTCCCCCCATCAAACACTCCCAGGACAGGTACAGCACGGGGTTAGATACAGAGTAAAGCTCCCTCTACACTGTCCCCATCAAACACTCCCAGGACAGATACAGCACGGGGTTAGATACAGAGTAAAGCTCCCTCTACACTGTCCCCATCAAACACTCCCAGGACAGGTACAGCACGGGGTTAGATACAGAGTAAAGCTCTCTCTACACTGTCCCCCATCAAACACTCCCAGGACAGGTACAGCACGGGGTTAGATACAGAGTAAAGCTCCCTCTACACTGTCCCCCCATCAAACACTCCCAGGACAGGTACAGCACGGGGTTAGATACAGAGTAAAGCTCCCTGTATGCTACATGTGGTTTGTGACCATCAGTGAATGGAATGATCTAACCCCTGGGGGATATAGAGGAAGGGGTTATTGTTGTACATTTGCCACTGACACTCTGTGATTTTCCCTCAGTTCCGGTTCACGGGAGGCGGCACTGCGGGACAGAAAGGGCCGATGATTTCAGCACAGGAAGCACAGGCTCAGGCAATCTTGCAGCAAGCCCGGGTGAGTGAGTGTGTGAGACGGAGCGTGCCCCATCCTCATTGACAGAAGGTATTTGGGAATGTGGGAATTTCAGCATTGCCGCTCTGTTACTGCCGTGAGTTCTGCCTCTGAGTCAACAGTGAGGAGCTGAGCTGTCGGAGCAGGCGAGGAGATCAGAACCTGGTGAATTCTTCAGAACAACATCATACAGACAAGGAAATGGCTGCAAATCCCACAGCTCAATCCTGCAAAACCCTGCTGTCGTTGGACAGATCCCTGAAATCCCAGGGCAGGGGACAGATCCCTGCCATCCCGGACAGATCCCTGCAGTCCCGGGGCAGGGGACAGATCCCTGCAATCCCGGGGCAGGGGACAGATCCCTGCAATCCCGGGGCAGGGGACAGATCCCTGCAGTCCCGGGACAGATCCCTGCAGTCCCGGGACAGATCCCTGCCGCCCCAGGACAGATCCCTGCAGTCCTGGGGCAGATCCCTGCAGTCCTGGGGCAGGGGATAGATCCCGACAGTCCCGGGGCAGATCCCTGCAGTCCTGGGGCAGGGGATAGATCCCGACAGTCCCGGGGCAGATCCCTGCAGTCCTGGGGCAGGGGACAGATCCCTGCAGTCCTGGGGCAGGGGACAGATCCCTGCAGTCCTGGGGCAGGGGATAGATCCCTGCTGTCCTGGGGCAGATCCCTGCAGTCCCGGGGCAGAGGGCAGAAGCCCCTGTCTGGGGTAAAATCATTGTCGTGTGTCCCTGACCCCTGCACTGCATGCTGGGTGACATCTTGCTCAGACTGTGCAGGTCAAGGAGTGCAAAGTGACCATTCAGCCCCTCTATCTTGTTGCTGCAATCCATTGCATTTCATGTTCTGGGGACCCGGGTTCGAATCCCACCACGGCAGACGGTGGAATTTGAATTCAATAAAAAATACCTGAAATTAAGAATCTACTGATGACCAGGAAACCATTGTCGATTGTCGGAAAACCCCATCTGAGTCACTAATCTCCTTTAGGGAAGGAAATCTGCCGTCCTTACCCAGTCTGGCCTACATGTGACTCCAGAGCCACAGCAATGTGGGTGACTCACAGCACCCCTTGGACAACCAGGGATGGGCAATAAATACTGGCCCAGCCAGCGGCACCCATGTCCCACAAATGGATAAAAAAAATTCAGCCATTATTGATCTGGATCCGAACTCCAGCCTGAGGTGTACACAGCTCGGCAACAATCGGGAGGCACGGTAGCACAGTGGGTCAGCACCGCTGCTTCACAGCTCCAGGGACCCCGGTTCGATTCCCGGCTCGGGTCACTGTCTGTGTGGAGTTTGCACATTCTCCCCATGTCTGTGTGGGATTCCTCCGGGTGCTCCGGTTTCTACCCACAGTCCAAAAGTGTGCGGGTTAGGTTGATTGGCCATGCTAAAATTGCCCCTTGGTGTCCGAGGATGTGTAGGTTAGAGGGATGTAGAGATATGGGGATAGAGCCTGGGTGGGATTGTGGTTGGCGCAGACTCGATGGGCCGAACAGCCTCCTTCTGCACTGTGGGGTTTCTATGAATCCATTGACCCCCCCTTAGTACCTGTCACTTAAAACACAAACCCCAACAATTGATCGAATTCTGTTTGGAAATATCCAGTTTGGTCTCATAACTTCATAAGATACAGGAACAGAATTAGACCATTCGGCCCATCGAGTCCGCTGCTCCATTTGGTCATGGCTGAAATGCTTCTCATCCCCATTACTCCATGTTTGAGGCAGTTTCTATCAGTCTGGGGCGGGGGATTAGAACCTGGTCCCGGTCAATGGATTATGTTTGTTGATAGAACGTTATTCTGTTTCTCACAGCTCGCGCTGAGGGGCCCGACTGGACCAATGGGATTGACTGGGCGACCTGGGCCCATCGTAAGTGCGGGGGGAGTGGGGAACGCTGCGAGGGGGGGCAGTGTGGAGGGAGTGCGGGGGGAGTGGGGAATGGTGAGAGTGGGGGGAGTGTGGGTGGGGGTGGGGAATGGTGAGAGTGGGGGGAGTGTGGGTGTGCAGGCTCCCCGGGGAGGCAAACCACCCATCCCCTGACCTGAACCCCTCCTGTACATCACACTGCAGTCAGGAACTCACTCAGTCACTGTGATTGGGTTTGAGCATTGCCCCCGTTTGCTGTGTGGGTGTTTGAAGATGTGGAGAGGAGAGTGAGCGAGGGGGGAGTGGAGGGTGAGGGGGATGTATGGGGGGTGGGGGGGATGGAGTGCAGGGTGAGCGAGGAGGGGGAGTATGGGGTGAGTGAGGCTGTGTGGGGTGTGGGGGGGGTGAGTGAGGCTGTGTGTGGGGGGGATGTTGGAGGGAGGGGTGAGTGAGGCTGTGTGGGGTGTGTCGGTGGGGGGTGGTGCGTGCGGGAGGGTACAGGGTGGGAAGGGGTTTGATTGCCCACTCGTGGCCGCTAACTGTTTTCCTTTCTCCCCCCAGGGGCCTCCTGGATACCTCGGCATCAAGGGTGAGGTGGGAGATGTGGGTCCTCAGGTGAGAGAGAGTTGAGGAGATGTGAAATCCATTAACTGCGTTGCCATGTTAACCATCGGAGAGTTTGTGACGTTAATCGATCTTAAATTCATCAGCTTCCAATTGGAACAATCACAAACCACCCCACAATGCATTGAGTGAATCCAACATCCAGCCCCCAAGGCCCCTCACCCCCAGAATCACACCATCGTGGCTCAAATCCCACTTAATATATACCCCAGGGAGCGCTGCACTGTCAGAGAGTCAGTGCTGAGGGAGCGCCGCACTGTCAGAGAGTCAGTGCTGAGGGAGCGCCGCACTGTCAGAGGGTCAGTGCTGAGGGAGTGCCGCACTGTCAGAGGGTCAGTGCTGAGGGAGCGCCGCACTGTCAGAGGGTCAGTGCTGAGGGAGTGCCGCACTGTCAGAGGGTCAGTGCTGAGGGAGCGCCGCACTGTCAGAGGGTCAGTGCTGAGGGAGCGCCGCACTGTCAGAGGGTCAGTGCTGAGGGAGTGCCGCACTGTCAGAGGGTCAGTGCTGAGGGAGCGCCGCACTGTCAGAGGGTCAGTGCTGAGGGAGTGCCGCACTGTCAGAGGGTCAGTGCTGAGGGAGCGCCGCACTGTCAGAGGGTCAGTGCTGAGGGAGTGCCGCACTGTCAGAGGGTCAGTGCTGAGGGAGTGCCGCACTGTCAGAGGGTCAGTGCTGAGGGAGTGCCGCACTGTCAGAGGGTCAGTGCTGAGGGAGTGCCGCACTGTCAGAGGGTAAGTACTGAGGGAGTGCCGCACTGTCAGAGGGTCAGTGCTGAGGGAGTGCCGCACTGTCAGAGGGTCAGTGCTGAGGGAGTGCCGCACTGTCAGAGGGTAAGTACTGAGGGAGTGCCGCACTGTCAGAGGGTCAGTGCTGAGGGAGTGCCGCACTGTCAGAGGGTCAGCGCTGAGGGAGTGCCGCACTGTCAGAGGGTCAGTGCTGAGGGAGTGCCGCACTGTCAGAGGGTCAGTGCTGAGGGAGTGCCGCACTGTCAGAGAGTCAGTGCTGAGGGAGTGCCGCACTGTCAGAGGGTCAGTGCTGAGGGAGTACCGCACTGTCAGAGGGTCAGTGCTGAGGGAGTGCCGCACTGTCAGAGGGGCAGTGCTGAGGGAGTGCCGCACTGTCAGAGGGTAAGTACTGAGGGAGTGCCGCACTGTCAGAGGGTCAGTGCTGAGGGAGTGCCGCACTGTCAGAGGGTCAGTGCTGAAGGAGTGCCGCACTGTCAGAGGGTCAGTGCTGAGGGAGTGCCGCACTGTCAGAGGGTCAGTGCTGAGGGAGTGCCGCACTGTCAGAGGGTCAGTGCTGAGGGAGTGCCGCACTGTCAGAGAGTCAGTGCTGAGGGAGCGCCGCACTGTCAGAGGGTCAGTGCTGAGGGAGTGCCGCACTGTCAGAGGGTCAGTGCTGAGGGAGTGCCGCACTGTCAGAGGGTAAGTACTGAGGGAGTGCCGCACTGTCAGAGGGTCAGTGCTGAGGGAGTGCCGCACTGTCAGAGGGTCAGCGCTGAGGGAGTGCCGCACTGTCAGAGGGTCAGTGCTGAGGGAGTGCCGCACTGTCAGAGGGTCAGTGCTGAGGGAGTGCCGCACTGTCAGAGGGTCAGTGCTGAGGGAGTGCCGCACTGTCAGAGGGTCAGTGCTGAGGGAGCACCGCACTGTCAGAGGGTCAGTACTGAGGGAGTGCCGCACTGTCAGAGGGTCAGTGCTGAGGGAGTGCCGCACTGTCAGAGGGTCAGTACTGAGGGAGTGCCGCACTGTTGTAAGGTCGCTATGTGGTTGCCTGGGTTGATCTAAAGATTCTATTCCAGCGAATTCTTCCCCATCTCGTGTTCTGGAGCTGACATTGCTAAAAATTGATAATGTGTGATTTTTACATTGCTAACTGTGGGATCTTGCTGTGTATAAATTGGTAGCTTTCTTTGTTTCGTTTGCTCAGTGAATAGATGTTGTTCTGGCAGTCTGTAACATGCGAACAGTGTGGAATGTTGTAGTGAGATTTGAACCTGTTGCTGATAAGACCCATGTGTGATTGGAGCGGGCTGGAGTGGGGGGGCTGGTGGACGGTGTCCACACAGAATGCTCTGAATGTCCAGATACTCACAACCTCGTTCTCTCTTTAACGCAGGGCCCGCGAGGGGCGCAGGGTCCACCGGGTCCCACAGGGAAACCAGGCCGCAGGGTGAGTGTACACAGATCCGGATCCGTCAACCTGAGGGGTCACATTGGGGGTTATGAGTATCCCACCACAGCAGGGGGAGGGGGAGGGGAGAGGGCGGGGTGATGGGGAGGGGCGCAGTGGGGATGAAGGTCAGGGGGAGGGGGAGAGAAGATAGGGTGGCCTAGGGTCAGCGGATGTGGAAGGGGTGTAGGGAGGTGGGGGTTTGGGGAGGTGGGGGTGTCGGATAGGGAGAAATCTAAAGTATTGATCGAGGTTTTCAATATCAGGAAGGATTAATGAGCAGAAAGTGTTTCCGGGGGGTGGGGGGTGGGGGTGGGGTGGGGGGGTCTGTAATCGGAGGGACACAAATTGGAGAGAATCAGGAAAAGAACCCGAGGGGATGTTGGGGGAATGTTTCAGTAGCAATTCAAATCTGAGATGGTGAAGACAGACTGCAGCTAAAACCCCAGGTACACCACAGCTGGAGACCCCCAGGCCACAGCTGGAGACTCCCAGAGGGCTGGAGACCCCCAGACCACAGCTGGAGACCCCAGGATCCTGAACACAGCTGGAGACCCCCAGGCCGCAGCTGGAGACCCCCAGACCACAGCTGGAGACCCCGGGATTCTGAACACAGCTGGAGATCCATTCCGGGATCCATTCAGGAGCTCCATACCTTGAGGAAATTTATTGTGGGGGGGAGTGCAGGGTAGATTGACTGGAATGTGACCTGGATTCCAGTGATTAGGATAAGAGATTAAACACAAAGCAGGGATGTATTCTCTGAGGTTTCAGGCTGATTTTCCTGACATTATGATGAAGTGATGCTGACAAAGAGAATAAGAACTAGGAGCAGGAGTGGGCCATTCGGCCCCTCGAGCCTGCCCCACCATTCAATAAGATCATGGCTGATCTTTCCATGGACTCAGCTCCACTTACCCGCCCGCTCACCATAACCCTTAATTCCTTTACTGTTCAAAAATCTATCTATCCTTGCCTTAGAAACATTCACTGAGGGAGCCTCAACTGGGCAGGAAATTCCACAGATTCACAACCCTTTGTGTGAAGAAGTTCCTCCTCAACTCAGTCCTAAATCTGCTTCCCCTTATTTTGAGGCCATGCCCCCTAGTTCTAGTTTCATCTGCCAGTGGAAACAACTTTCCTGCTTCTATCTTATCTATTCCCTTCATAATCTTATATGTTTCGATAAGATCTCCCCTCATTCTTCTGAATTCCAATGAGTATATCCCCAGTCTACTCAGTCTCCCCTCATAAACCAACCCTCTCAACTCCAGAATCACCCTAGTGAATCTCCTCTGCACCCCCTCCAGTGCCAGTATATCTTTTCTCAAGTAAGGAGACCAAAACTGTACACAGTACTCCAGGTGTGGCCTCACCAGCACCTTATACAGCTGCAACATAACCTCGCTGTTTTTAAACTCCATCCCTCTCGCAATGAAGGACAAAATTCCATTTACCGCCTGAATTACCTGCTGCACCTGGAAACCGACTCCTTGAGATTCCTAGGGATGGCACGGTAGCACAGTGGGTTAGCACTGCTGCTTCACAGCTCCAGGGACCTGGGTTTGACTCCCAGCTTGGGTCACAGTCTGTGTGGAGTTTGCACATTCTCCCCGTGTCTGCATGGGTTTCCTCCCACAGTCCAAAGATGTGCGGGTTAGGTTGATTGGCCATGCTAAAATTGCCCTTAGTGTCCTGAGATGCGTAGGTTAGAGGGATTAGTGGGTAAATGTGTCGGGATATGGGGGTGGGGCCTGGGTGGGATTATGGTCGGTGCAGACTCGATGGGCCGAAGAGCCTGTTTCTGTATTGTCGAGTTTCTATGATTGTATGACTAGATTCTTGCACAAAGACACCCAGATCCCTCTGCACGGCAGCATGCTGTCCATTTTGTTGTTATTGCTACTAAAATAGATGACCTTACATTTACCAACATTCTACTCCCGTGGTTTCCCATGGGGGTAGTTCCAGGACCGAGGGAAACGTTGTGTAAAAATGAGGGACAGATCTCTCAGGAGCGAAATCGGATTGTCGAAATCTCTCTGACAGGCAGTGACGGTTACTCAATCATCAGTCCTAAATCTGAGGTAGGAGGGAACAGGAGGTTAGATCACAGTTCAGCTCTGATCACACTGAGTGGCAGGAAAGGCAAAATGGCCTCCTCTTGTTCCTGTGATCCTCAGTTTTCTAATTGGAGAAATACATCCCCCCCCACCTCCCCCAATGTATTTGCAGGACTCTGGAGAAAGAGTTGGGGGGGAGGGAATAGTGAAGCCAATTGGATAACCCATTCAAGGAGCTGACATGACCACGATGGGAAGAATGGCCTCCTGTGTGCTGTGAGATGGTTTTGGGTGTGGGGCTGAGGGAGACACACAATTTGCTGAAGTTTTTATTAGTTTGTTGGGTGTGTGCAAGGGCAGCATTTACTACCCATCCCTAATTGGCCGTGGGAAAGGTGGTGGTGAGCAGTCCACCTCCTTCTCAATGTTAAACACTTCAGGTATCTGAGCCCTCTCCTCCATCCCTATCAGCTGGGCAGTGTCTGCCTCCCCGGTAAACACAGACCCGTCTATAACTCAATACCCCCAATACGTTCACACAGATACACAGTAACCTGAGAAGCCCCTGTATTCGCTCCATATTCTGTGCCAAACGAGTAATTATAATAAACCTGGAATCAGCTACAAAGGAACCTTGTTTTATTGCACAAAATAAAAATAAACAAGAACCACAAGCCTGTGGTGAACACTTCACAGATCCCAGCCAGGACTAATGGACCTGCTCAGGGGTCTGCTTTCTCCAGGACTCCGTGTACAAGCTCCACCTGATCAGTTAATTACGAATCCCCAGGGAGCTCATATTCCATGGGTCCGACACAGAGCTCAAACGGTGATTCCCCATGCAAGTCATGGGGGGGTTATCACAGTAATATTTCCTTCTCCAGCGCTACCGATCTCTCCCAGAATTCTATACAACTTTGTGTTTCCCCCTGATATCACCTTCTGGATCCCAGCCTCCTGCTGGGTGAGTTTAAGTCACACAGGATTGTCCCAGCTCTGTCCAGCTGGTATAGATGCCATCCAGCCCTTGGCTGGTCCCTGTGTCTCTCCCTCCTGCACCATTCCGCTGCCCCTGTCTGTGCTGTTGGTTAACGCAGAGCAGACACCATCTGTGTGCTTCCTCCTGACTGCCTGCTGCTCTCACCCAGTTATACTTCTATTCATTCCCGGGATGTGGGCCTCGCTGGCTGGCCAGCATTTATTGCCCATTCCTAGTTGCCCTTTAGAAGGTGGTGAGCTGCCCTCTCGAGTTACTGCAGTCCCTGTGGTATAGGTACACCCACTGTGCTGTTAGGAAGGGAGTTCATAGAATGATAGAAACCTTAGAGTGCAGAATGCTTGAATCCGTCATCAAAGAAGAAATATCGAGGCACCTAGAAAAGAATGGTTTGATAGAGCAGACGCAGCACGGATTCGTTAAGGGGAAATCGTGTTTGACGAATTTATTGGATTTCTATGAGGATGTGACTAGTGCGGTAGACAGAGGGGAACCGGTGGATGTGGTGTTTCTAGATTTCCAAAAGGCGTTTGATAAGGTGCCTCACAAAAGGTTGCTACAGAAGGTTAGGGTGCATGGAGTTGGGGGTAAGGTGTTAGCGTGGATAGAGGATTGGCTGTCTAATAGGAAGCAGAGAGTTGGTATCAATGGTGGTTGGTGACTAGTGGAGTGCCGCAAGGATTGGTGCTGGGGCCTCAACTATTTACCATTTATATAGATGATCTGGAGGAGGGGGCTGAGTGTAGGGTAACGAAATTTGCTGATGACACGAAGATGAGTGGAAAAGCAAATTGTGCGGAGGGTGTGGAAAGTCTGCAGAGGGATCTGGATAGGCTGAGCGAGTGGGCGAGGACCTGGCAGGTGGAGTATAATGTTAGCAAGTGTGAGGTTATCCACTTTGGCAGGAATAATAGTAGGAGGGACTACTATTTAAAGGACGAAAAGCTGCAGCATGCTACGGTGCAGAGGGACCTGGGGGTCCTTGTGCACGAGTCGCAAAAACCCAGTCTGCAGGTGCAGCAGATGATCAAGAAGGTGAATAGGATGCTGGCCTTCATAGCGAGGGGGATAGAATATAAAAGCAGGGAGGTCTTGCTGCAACTGTACAGGTGAGGCCGCAGCTGGAGTACTGTGTGCAGTTTTGGTCGCTGCACTTGCGCAAGGATATTTTGGCCTTGGAGGGAGTGCAGGAGTGCAGAGGAGGTTCACTAGGCTGATACCGGAGATGAGGGGGTTGGACTATGAAGAGAGACTAAACAGACTGGGTCTGTACTTGTTGGAGTTTAGAAGGATGAGGGGGGATCTTATAGAGACATATAAGATAATGAAAGGGATGGATAGGGTAGAGGTAGAGAGATTCTTCCCGCTCAGAAAGGACAGCAGGACTAGAGGGCACAGCCTCAAGATAAGGGGGGGGGGGCGCAGTTTAGATCAGAGTTGAGGAGGAACTTCTTCACTCAAAGGGTGGTGAGTCTCTGGAATTCTCTGCCTGTTGAAGTGGTGGAGGCTACCTCGCTAAATATATTTAAGTCACGGGTAGATAGGTTTTTGACAGACAAGGGAATTAAGGGTTATGGGGAGAAAGCGGGAAAGTGGAACTGAGCCACTTCAGATCAGCCATGATCTTATTGAATGGCGGGGCAGGCTCGAAGGGCTAGATGGCCTACTCCTGCTCCTATTTCTTATGTTCTTAGCAGGCCATTCGGCCCATTGAGTCTGCATAGACTCTCCAAAGAAGCCTCATACTCAGACCCTTTCCCCGTAACCCCACCTATTTATCTGGTTGATCTCCCTAACCCTAATAACTTGGGATACTAACAAGCAAGTTAGCACAGTCAGTCCCAGCAAGAGGGCAGAACTGGAATTAGAATTAAAATCAGGTTATTCAGGGTGATGTTGGAAGCATTTCTTAACATGGGGAGAAGCTCACTCCCCAAAGTGGAGTGAGACCCTGTACCCCAGTGAGAGTCAGCACCTTCAGGAGAGGAGGGAGACGCTGTACCCCAGTGAGAGTCAGCACCTTCAGGAGAGGAGGGGGACCCTGTACCCCAGTGAGAGTCAGCACCTTCAGGAGAGGAGGGGGACCCTGTACTCCAGTGAGAGTCAGCACCTTCAGGAGAGGAGGGAGACCCTGTACCCCAGTGAGAGTCAGCACCTTCAGGAGAGGAGGGAGACCCTGTACCCCAGTGAGAGTCAGCACCTTCAGGAGGGGAGGGGGGACCCGGTACCCCAGTGAGAGTCAGCACCTTCAGGAGAGGAGGGGGACCCTGTACCCCAGTGAGAGTCAGCACCTTCAGGAGGGGAGGGAGACCCTGTACCCCAGTGAGAGTCAGCACCTTCAGGAGGGGAGGGAGACCCTGTACCCCAGTGAGAGTCAGCACCTTCAGGAGGGGAGTGAGACCCTGTACCCCAGTGAGAGTCAGCACCTTCAGGAGGGGAGTGAGACCCTGTACCCCAGTGAGAGTCAGCACCTTCAGGAGGGGAGGGAGACCCTGTACCCCAGTGAGAGTCAGCACCTTCAGGAGAGGAGGGAGACCCTGTACCCCAGTGAGAGTGGGCATATTAATCTGTGACTGTTCTGTTTCAGGGTCGAGCAGGCGCTGATGGATCCAGAGGAATGCCAGGGCCAACTGGGCGGAAGGTACCCACAGCAAAACCCAACGCGAGACACACACGGTCCGTACAGGAGCTGACACTGAGACACACACGGACCGTACAGGAGCTGACACTGAGACACACACGGACCGTACAGGAGCTGACACTGAGACACACACGGACCGTACAGGAGCTGACACTGAGACACACACACGGACCGTACAGGAGCTGACACTGACACACACACACGGACCGTACAGGAGCTGACACTGAGACACACACGGACCGTACAGGAGCTGACGCTGAGACACACACGGACCGTACAGGAGCTGACACTGACACACACACGGACCGTACAGGAGCTGACACTGACACACACACACGGACCGTACAGGAGCTGACACTGACACACACACACGGACCGTACAGGAGCTGACACTGACAAACACACGGACCGTACAGGAGCTGACACTGACACACACACACGGACCGTACAGGAGCTGACACTGAGACACACACACGGACCGTACAGGAGCTGACACTGAGACACACACACGGACTGTACAGGAGCTGACACTGAGACACACACGGACCGTACAGGAGCTGACACTGAGACACACACACGGACCGTACAGGAGCTGACACTGACACACACACACGGACCGTACAGGAGCTGACACTGAGACACACACGGACCGTACAGGAGCTGACACTGAGACACACACGGACCGTACAGGAGCTGACACTGAGACACACGCACGGACCGTACAGGAGCTGACACTGACACACACACACGGACCGTACAGGAGCTGACACTGAGACACACACGGACCGTACAGGAGCTGACGCTGAGACACACACGGACCGTACAGGAGCTGACACTGAGACACACACACGGACCGTACAGGAGCTGACACTGAGACACACACGGACCGTACGGGAGCTGACACTGAGACACACACGGACCGTACAGGAGCTGACACTGAGACACACACAGACCGTACAGGAGCTGACACACACACACACGGACCGTACAGGAGCTGACACTGACACACACACGGACCGTACAGGAGCTGACACTGAGACACACACACGGACCGTACAGGAGCTGACACTGACACACACACGGACCGTACAGGAACTGACACTGAGACACACACACGGACTGTACAGGAGCTGACACTGACACACACACGGACCGTACAGGAGCTGACACTGACACACACACACGGACCGTACAGGAGCTGACACTGACACACACACACGGACCGTACAGGAGCTGACACTGACAAACACACGGACCGTACAGGAGCTGACACTGACACACACACGGACCGTACAGGAGCTGACACTGAGACACACACACGGACCGTACAGGAGCTGACACTGAGACACACACACGGACCGTACAGGAGCTGACACTGAGACACACACACGGACCGTACAGGAGCTGACACTGACACACACACACGGACCGTACAGGAGCTGACACTGAGACACACACACGGACCGTACAGGAGCTGACACTGAGACACACACACGGACCGTACAGGAGCTGACACTGATACACACACACGGACCGTACAGGAGCTGACACTGAGACACACACACGGACCGTACAGGAGCTGACACTGACACACACACACGGACCGTACAGGAGCTGACACTGAGACACACACGGACCGTACAGGAGCTGACACTGAGACACACACACGGACCGTACAGGAGCTGACACTGAGACACACACACGGACCGTACAGGAGCTGACACTGACACACACACGGACCGTACAGGAGCTGACACTGACACACACACGGACCGTACAGGAGCTGACACAGAGACACACACACGGACTGTACAGGAGCTGACACTGACACACACACACGGACCGTACAGGAGCTGACACTGATACACACACACGGACCGTACAGGAGCTGACACTGAGACACACACACGGACCGTACAGGAGCTGACACTGACACACACACACGGACCGTACAGGAGCTGACACTGAGACACACACACGGACCGTACAGGAGCTGACACTGAGACACACACACGGACCGTACAGGAGCTGACACTGAGACACACACACGGACCGTACAGGAGCTGACACTGACACACACACGGACCGTACAGGAGCTGACACTGAGACACACACACGGACCGTACAGGAGCTGACACTGAGACACACACGGATCGTACAGGAGCTGACACTGACACACACACACGGACCGTACAGGAGCTGACACTGAGACACACACGGACCGTACAGGAGCTGACACAGACACACACACGGACCGTACAGGAGCTGACACTGAGACACACACACGGACCGTACAGGAGCTGACACTGACACACACACACGGACCGTACAGGAGCTGACACTGAGACACACACACGGACCGTACAGGAGCTGACACTGACACACACACGGACCATACAGGAGCTGACACTGAGACACACGGACCGTACAGGAGCTGACACTGAGACACACACGGACCGTACAGGAGCTGACACTGAGACACACACGGACCGTACAGGAGCTGACACTGAGACACACACGGACCGTACAGGAGCTGACACTGACACACACACGGACCGTACAGGAGCTGACACTGACACACACACGGACCGTACAGGAGCTGACACTGAGACACACACGGACTGTACAGGAGCTGACACTGAGACACACACGGACCGTACAGGAGCTGACACTGAGACACACACACACGGACTGTACAGGAGCTGACACTGACACACACACACGGACCGTACAGGAGCTGACACTGAGACACACACGGACTGTACAGGAGCTGACACTGACACACACACACGGACCGTACAGGAGCTGACACTGACACACACACACGGACCGTACAGGAGCTGACACTGACACACACACGGACCGTACAGGAGCTGACACTGACACACACACGGACCGTACAGGAGCTGACACTGAGACACACACACGGACCGTACAGGAGCTGACACTGACACACACACGGACCATACAGGAGCTGACACTGACACACACACGGACCGTACAGGAGCTGACACTGACACACACACGGACCGTACAGGAGCTGACACTGAGACACACACGGACCGTACAGGAGCTGACACTGACACACACACGGACCGTACAGGAGCTGACACTGACACACACACGGACCGTACAGGAGCTGACACTGACACACACACACGGACCGTACAAGAGCTGACACTGAGACACACACACGGACTGTACAGGAGCTGACACTGACACACACACACGGACCGTACAGGAGCTGACACTGAGACACACACGGACCATACAGGAGCTGACACTGACACACACACGGACCGTACAGGAGCTGACACTGACACACACACACGGACCGTACAGGAGCTGACACTGAGACACACACGGACCGTACAGGAGCTGACACTGAGACACACACGGACCGTACAGGAGCTGACACAGACACACACACACGGACCGTACAGGAGCTGACACTGAGACACACACACGGACTGTACAGGAGCTGACACTGAGACACACACACGGACCGTACAGGAGCTGACACTGACACACACACGGACCGTACAGGAGCTGACACTGACACACACACGGACCGTACAGGAGCTGACACTGACACACACACGGACCGTACAGGAGCTGACACTGACACACACACGGACCGTACAGGAGCTGACACTGACACACACACGGACCGTACAGGAGCTGACACTGAGACACACACACGGACCGTACAGGAGCTGACACTGAGACACACACACGGACCGTACAGGAGCTGACACTGAGACACACACGGACCGTACAGGAGCTGACACTGAGACACACACGGACCGTACAGGAGCTGACACTGAGACACACACGGACCGTACAGGAGCTGACACTGAGACACACACGGACCGTACAGGAGCTGACACTGAGACACACACGGACCGTACAGGAGCTGACACTGAGACACACACACGGACCGTACAGGAGCTGACACTGACACACACACGGACCGTACAGGAACTGACACTGACACACACACACACCATACAGGAGCTGACACTGAGACACACACACGGACCGTACAGGAGCTGACACTGAGACACACACACGGACCGTACAGGAGCTGACACTGAGACACACACGGACCGTACAGGAGCTGACACTGAGACACACACACGGACCGTACAGGAGCTGACACTGAGACACACACACGGAGCGTACAGGAGCTGACACTGACACACACACACGGACCGTACAGGAGCTGACACTGAGACACACACGGACCGTACAGGAGCTGACACTGAGACACACACACGGACCGTACAGGAGCTGACACTGACACACACACGGACCGTACAGGAGCTGACACTGAGACACACACGGACCGTACAGGAGCTGACACTGACACACACACGGACCGTACAGGAGCTGACACTGACACACACACGGACCGTACAGGAGCTGACACAGACACACACACGGACCGTACAAGAGCTGACACTGAGACACACACACGGACCGTACAGGAGCTGACACTGACACACACACACGGACCGTACAAGAGCTGACACTGAGACACACACGGACCGTACAGGAGCTGACACTGACACACACACGGACCGTACAGGAGCTGACACTGACACACACACACGGACTGTACAGGAGCTGACACTGAGACACACACACGGACCGTACAGGAGCTGACACTGAGACACACACACGGACCGTACAGGAGCTGACACTGACACACACACACGGACCGTACAGGAGCTGACACTGACACACACACGGACCGTACAGGAGCTGACACTGAGACATACACGGACCGTACAGGAGCTGACACAGACACACACACACGGACCGTACAAGAGCTGACACTGAGACACACACACGGACCGTACAGGAGCTGACACTGACACACACACACGGACCGTACAAGAGCTGACACTGAGACACACACGGACCGTACAGGAGCTGACACTGACACACACACGGACCGTACAGGAGCTGACACTGACACACACACACGGACCGTACAGGAGCTGACACTGACACACACACACGGACCGTACAGGAGCTGACACTGACACACACACGGACCGTACAGGAGCTGACACTGAGACATACACGGACCGTACAAGAGCTGACACTGAGACACACACACACCATACAGGAGCTGACACTGAGACACACACACGGACCGTACAGGAGCTGACACTGAGACACACACGGACCGTACAGGAGCTGACACTGACACACACACGGACCGTACAGGAGCTGACACTGACACACACACGGACCGTACAGGAGCTGACACAGACACACACACACGGACCGTACAGGAGCTGACACAGACACACACACACGGACCGTACAGGAGCTGACACTGACACACACACACGGACCGTACAGGAGCTGACACTGAGACACACACACGGACCGTACAGGAGCTGACACTGAGACACACACACGGACCGTACAGGAGCTGACACTGACACACACACGGACCGTACAGGAGCTGACACTGAGACACACACGGACCGTACAGGAGCTGACACTGACACACACACGGACCGTACAGGAGCTGACACTGACACACACACACGGACCGTACAGGAGCTGACACTGAGACACACACACGGACCGTACAGGAGCTGACACTGAGACACACACGGACCGTACAGGAGCTGACACTGAGACACACACACGGACCGTACAGGAGCTGACACTGAGACACACACGGACCGTACAGGAGCTGACACAGACACACACCCGGACCGTACAGGAGCTGACACTGACACACACACGGACCGTACAGGAGCTGACACTGACACACACACGGACCGTACAGGAGCTGACACTGACACACACACACGGACCGTACAGGAGCTGACACTGACACACACACGGACCGTACAGGAGCTGACACTGAGACACACACACGGACCGTACAGGAGCTGACACTGACACACACACGGACCGTACAGGAGCTGACACTGAGACACACACGGACCGTACAGGAGCTGACACTGACACACACACACGGACCGTACAGGAGCTGACACTGAGACACACACACGGACCGTACAGGAGCTGACACTGAGACACACACACGGACCGTACAGGAGCTGACACTGAGACACACACGGACCGTACAGGAGCTGACACTGAGACACACACACGGACCGTACAGGAGCTGACACTGACACACACACGGACCGTACAGGAGCTGACACAGACACACACACACGGACCGTACAAGAGCTGACACTGAGACACACACGGACCGTACAGGAGCTGACACTGACACACACACGGACCGTACAGGAGCTGACACTGACACACACACGGACCGTACAGGAGCTGACACAGACACACACACACACCGTACAGGAGCTGACACTGACACACACACGGACCGTACAGGAGCTGACACTGAGACATACACGGACCGTACAAGAGCTGACACTGAGACACACACACACCATACAGGAGCTGACACTGAGACACACACACGGACCGTACAGGAGCTGACACTGAGACACACACGGACCGTACAGGAGCTGACACTGACACACACACGGACCGTACAGGAGCTGACACTGACACACACACGGACCGTACAGGAACTGACACTGACACACACACACGGACCGTACAAGAGCTGACACTGAGACACACACACGGACCGTACAGGAGCTGACACTGAGACACACACACGGACCGTACAGGAGCTGACACTGACACACACACACGGACCGTACAGGAGCTGACACTGAGACACACACACGGACCGTACAGGAGCTGACACTGAGACACACACACGGACCGTACAGGAGCTGACACTGACACACACACGGACCGTACAGGAGCTGACACTGACACACACACGGACCGTACAGGAGCTGACACAGACACACACACACGGACCGTACAGGAGCTGACACAGACACACACACACGGACCGTACAGGAGCTGACACTGACACACACACACGGACCGTACAGGAGCTGACACTGAGACACACACACGGACCGTACAGGAGCTGACACTGACACACACACGGACCGTACAGGAGCTGACACTGACACACACACACGGACCGTACAGGAGCTGACACTGAGACACACACACGGACCGTACAGGAGCTGACACTGAGACACACACACGGACCGTACAGGAGCTGACACTGACACACACACGGACCGTACAGGAGCTGACACTGAGACACACACGGACCGTACAGGAGCTGACACAGACACACACACGGACCGTACAGGAGCTGACACTGAGACACACACACGGACCGTACAGGAGCTGACACTGACACACACACGGACCGTACAGGAGCTGACACTGACACACACACACGGACCGTACAGGAGCTGACACTGAGACACACACACGGACCGTACAGGAGCTGACACTGACACACACACGGACCGTACAGGAGCTGACACTGAGACACACACGGACCGTACAGGAGCTGACACTGAGACACACACGGACCGTACAGGAGCTGACACTGAGACACACACACACGGACCGTACAGGAGCTGACACTGACACACACACACGGACCGTACAGGAGCTGACACTGACACACACACGGACCGTACAGGAGCTGACACTGAGACACACACACGGACCGTACAGGAGCTGACACTGACACACACACACGGACCGTACAGGAGCTGACACTGAGACACACACACGGACCGTACAGGAGCTGACACTGACACACACACACGGACCGTACAGGAGCTGACACTGAGACACACACGGACAATGTCAATTGGAATGAATTACTTCCTTACATTTTGACTGAACCAAAATGATTTCTGCTCTGGCAGGGTGATCGAGGTTTTGATGGACTCCCTGGCCTGCCTGGTGAGAAAGGAAACAGAGTGAGTATTAATTCCAGTGTAGCTTTACTCTGTATCTAACCCCGTGCTGTACCTGTCCTGGGAGTGTTTGATGGGGGGACAGTGTAGAGGGAGCTTTACTCTGTATCTAACCCCGTGCTGTACCTGTCCTGGGAGTGTTTGATGGGGACAGTGTAGAGGGAGCTTTACTCTGTATCTAACCCCTTGCTGTACCTGTCCTGGGAGTGTTTGATGGGGGACAGTGTAGAGGGAGCTTTACTCTGTATCTAACCCCTTGCTGTACCTGTCCTGGGAGTGTTTGATGAGGGACAGTGTAGAGGGAGCTTTACTCTGTATCTAACCCCGTGCTGTACCTGTCCTGGGAGTGTTTGATGGGGGGACAGTGTAGAGGGAGCTTTACTCTGTATCTAACCCCGTGCTGTACCTGTCCTGGGAGTATTTGATGGGGGGACAGTGTAGAGGGAGCTTTACTCTGTATCTAACCCCATGCTGTATTGCTGCTCGGAGCAGGAATGAGTGTGTGAGGTGCTGCTGTTTGCTTCATGTTTCCTCTGCTTATTCTCAGTGTGTGAGTGAGCGCGGATTCGCTTTATGACAGGACTGTCTCTCGGGGGGGAGGGAGCTTCTCTGCTCCATTTAGTCACCCTTATCCTCTCTGAACTAAGTCCCCAGAATTGAATCTCGGTGACTTGGAGAAATGGGATGACTTCTTGGAGCTGATCCACGATCATTGTTCACACTGTTCTGCCCCATTCTGTTAACCCCAGTCTCAGCTCTCGCTCGGTTACAGACTCCCAGCCCCTGACGACAGGGTTCTCCTACCCTCCCTCACCCTGTCTGTCTCCCCCATTTCTCTGACTGCTGTAATCCAAAGCCATCTACACCCCTCCACTCTGCTGCTCTCCTAAACTTTTCCCCTCACTCCTCTCCTCCTCAATCACCTAACCCTCGCCCTCGCTCCCCTCGCCCTCGCTCCCCTCGCCCTCGCTCCCCTCGCCCTCGCTCCCCTCGCCCTCGCTCCCCTCGCCCTCGCTCCCCTCGCCCTCGCTCCCCTCGCCCTCGCTCCCCTCGCCCTCGCTCCCCTCGCCCTCGCTCCCCTCGCCCTCGCTCTCACCCCCCTCCCCCTCACTCCCCTCCCCCTCACTCCCCTCGCCCTCAAACCCTGTGCACACTCTCTCGACACAGAGCTGGAATGTCAGAATCTGGGCCAAGATTCTCCCAAGAAAATTCCATGTGTCGAATTTATGCAAAAACTGCAGTAAATCCCATTGGTTTTTTAGTCAGATATTCCATACTCCGAGCACGGCAGAATTCCCAAGGGAGATTCAAGCTGAGAATATATGGACGTGGCCTATTCCCGCTGGAGAGACGGCAGCGTAGCGCTGAGTGCGCCACTGCGCATGTGTGGACCTGTCAGTGTCAAGATTGGAACAGGCGCACTGGCCCCGCACTGCCGACCTCCCAATCGCTGGCCAGCCCCATGACCCCTCGATCCCACAATACCACCCTCCTCACCCCACCACTGCCTGAATGCTGACTCCCAGATGTTTACATCCAACCGCCCCCTCCCACCTCGAGCTGGATGGACCGCCCCGATCACTATCCTTTCTCCTGTTGCCACAGATCCCAAGTGCAGAGTGGCAGTGGGACCTACACGTCCACAGATCACCCACAGAGGCCTCGCCCCTTAACACTGCCCAGTGAGCGGTGCCAGGGCGCCAGGCTGGCAATGCCAGGGGGTATCACCCTTATTCCTGACCTCCTGGTGGGGGTTCGATAGCGTCCCTTCTCTCCAGAGGGGTCAGTCCACTGGCTCCCTGTTTCTGAGGTGCTCTTGTAAACCCCACTGGAGTGAAACGCCCCTGGGCGAGGAGGGGGGTGGGGGAGGGATTCAGCAAGCCCACAGATTTCAGTCCTGGGCGTGCGAATGGGATTTAAATATTTAAAGCAGCACTACGCTGAGTTCTGATTTCCGGCTCGGAGCTGACAACACCTCAAATCCAAGTCTCGGAGACACGCGGAGCCTGCGACCTAGTGAGGATCCCATGGTCCAGCGGGGAACCTGCGGTCCAGCAGGGAGCCTGCGGTCCAGCGGGGATCCCGCGGTCCAGTGGGGAGATTGCGACACAGCCCCTGCCCACTGTACTGCTCGAGCAGGGTAACAGGCTGGGAGAATCGCTTCCCTGGTTCAGGTCCAGACCAGAGATCAGGTTAACTTTGTGACTTTAATTAATCTCACCCAATCCCCTTCCTCTGATCTCCCTCTGAGTCCAATCGCTCCCCGTCCCCTCAGCCAGAATTAAAATTCAGACACAGTCATCTTCAGATATGAAGTGAAATGTTTTAAGTTTATTTATTAGTGTCACATGTCTGCTTACATTAACACAGCAATGAAGTTAATGTGCAAATCCCCTAGTCGCCACACTCCTGTTTGGGTTACACTGAGGGAGAACTTAGCACGGCCAGTGCACCATAACCCGCACGTCTTTTGGACTGTGGGAGGAAACTGGAGCACCCGGAGGAAACCCACACAGACACGGGGAGAATGTGCAGACTCCACAGAGACAGTGACCTGAGCCGGGAATCGAACCCAGGTCCCTGGTGTTGTGAGGCAGCAGTGCTAACCACTGTGGCACCGTACTGACCTCTCCTGGGTCTCATTGGGGGCAGTCACTGGGGGGCAGTCACTGAGGGCGCAGTCACTGGGGGGGGCAGTCACTGGGGGGCAGTCACTGAGGGCGCAGTCACTGGGGGGGCAGTCACTGGGGGGCAGTCACGGGGGGGGCGGTCACTGGGGGGGCAGTCACTGAGGGCGCGGTCACTGAGGGCGCGGTCACGGGGGGGGCAGTCACTGGGGGCGCGGTCACTGGGGGGGCGGTCACTGAGGGCGCGGTCACGGGGGGGGCGGTCACTGGGGGGGCAGTCACTGGGGGACACAGTCACTGCGGGGAGTCACTTGGGGGGGTGGTCACTGGGGGGCAGTCACTGGGGGGTGGTCACTGGGGGGCAGTCACTGGGGGGGCGGTCACTGGGGGACACAGTCACTGCGGGGAGTCACTTGGGGGGGTGGTCACTGGGGGGCAGTCACTGGGGGCACAGTCACTGGGGGCACGGTCACTGGGGGGGTGGTCACTGGGGGGCAGTCACTGGGGGGGCGGTCACTGGGGGGCAGTCACTGGGGGGGCAGTCACTGGGGGGCAGTCACTGGGGGCACAGTCACTGGGGGGCAGTCACTGGGGGCACAGTCACTGGGGGGCAGTCACTGGGGGCACAGTCACTGGGGGGCAGTCACTGGGGGCACAGTCACATTGGGACAAAATTAAACACAAAATTCTGATTATTTTTCATAAGAACATAAGAAATAGGAGCAGGAGTCGGCCATCTAGCCCCTCAAGCCTGCCCCGCCATTCAACAAGATCATAGCCAATCTGAAGTGGATCAGTTCCACTTTCCTGCTCTCTCCCCATAACCCTTAATCCCCTTGTCTATCAGAAACCTATCTACCCGTGACTTAAATATATTCAGCGAGGCAGCCTCCACCACTTCAACGGGCAGAGAATTCCAGAGATTTTCAGTGGTTTCACTGAAATTATAAAATATCAGTAACTTTACCAATTACACAAAGCTAATTAGAAAGTTACTGATTGGAAAGTTATTAATTAGAAAGTTAGTAATGAGCAGGTTATTGGTTTAAAATGGACTGTGAAAGGTTCCAGTGCTGAGAGACAGCATCACCATCTGGTGGTGACAGGGGGTATTACAGGACTGAATGCAAAAACAACAATCTGCATTTAAATAGCGCCTTTCATAGTACAGTGTGTCTTATGCGACACAAGTAAATTAGACAAGATTGCAGAGCAGGCGATGCAGAGTCCTGGACCAGAATCAGATGTAAAGTGTTATTATAGTTTTACAACAAACTCTAGTTGATATTTT
The DNA here is from genome assembly GCF_965287045.1 of Carcharhinus amblyrhynchos. NCBI lineage: Eukaryota > Metazoa > Chordata > Chondrichthyes > Carcharhiniformes > Carcharhinidae > Carcharhinus > Carcharhinus amblyrhynchos. The sequence continues at coordinate 1,752,327 of NC_137348.1, forward strand.
AACTGGTCTGGTTTAATTTCCTATCTCCAGGGGGACGCTGGGCCACAGGGTCCGCCAGGACCTCCCGGAGAGGATGGAGAAAGGGTGAGTATGGGATCAGGGGTCACTGCCTCTGCTTTGGAAGCTGTATTCCGCAGAAGACTCGAGTTAACACAGACTGTGTCCAATAACAGCACTCACTGTATTTCAGGGAGACGATGGAGAAGTGGGCCCAAGAGGGTTACCCGGAGAGCCTGTGAGTATGGAGCGTTCCCAGGACAATGTGTTACAGTGAGGGGTGTGGGATATATCAGAGTGTTACAGAGAGGGGTGTGGGGTATATCAGAGTGTTACAGTGTGGGGTATATCAGAGTGTCACAGTGAGGGGTGGGGGATATATCAGAGTGTTACAGTGAGGGGTGTGGGGTATATCAGAGAGTGTTACAGTGATGGGTGTGGGGTATATCAGAGTGTTACAGTGAGGGGTGTGGGGTATATCAGAGTGTTACAGTGAGGGGTGTGGGGTATATCAGAGTGTTACAGTGAGGGGTGGGGGATATATCAGAGTGTTACAGTGAGGGGTGTGGGGTATATCAGAGAGTGTTACAGTGATGGGTGTGGGGTATATCAGAGTGTTACAGTGAGGGGTGTGGGATATATCAGAGTGTTACAGTGAGGGGTGTGGGATATATCAGAGTGTTACAGTGAGGGGTGTGGGGTATATCAGAGTGTTACAGTGAGGGGTGTGGGGTATATCAGAGTGTTACAGTGAGGGGTGTGGGATATATCAGAGTGTTACAGTGAGGGGTGTGGGATATATCAGAGTGTTACAGTGAGGGGTGTGGGATATATCAGAGTGTTACAGTGAGGGGTGTGGGGTATATCAGAGTGTTACAGTGAGGGGTGTGGGGTATATCAGAGTGTTACAGTGAGGGGTGTGGGATATATCAGAGTGTTACAGTGAGGGGTGTGGGATATATCAGAGTGTTACAGTGAGGGGTGTGGGATATATCAGAGTGTTACAGTGAGGGGTGTGGGATATATCAGAGTGTTACAGTGAGGGGTGTGGGATATATCAGAGTGTTACAGTGAGGGGTGTGGGGATATATCAGAGTGTTACAGTGAGGGGTGTGGGGTATATCAGAGTGTTACAGTGAGGGGTGTGGGATATATCAGAGTGTTACAGTGAGGGGTGTGGGGTATATCAGAGTGTTACAGTGAGGGGTGTGGGGTATATCAGAGTGTTACAGTGAGGGGTGTGGGATATATCAGAGTGTTACAGTGAGGGGTGTGGGATATATCAGAGTGTTACAGTGAGGGGTGTGGGGTATATCAGAGTGTTACAGTGAGGGGTGTGGGATATATCAGAGTGTTACAGTGAGGGGTGTGGGGTATATCAGAGTGTTACAGTGAGGGGTGTGGGGTATATCAGAGTGTTACAGTGAGGGGTGTGGGGTATATCAGAGTGTTACAGTGAGGGGTGTGGGGATATATCAGAGTGTTACAGTGAGGGGTGTGGGAGTGTTTGATTGTGGATAGTGAGTTGATGAGATTATTCACTCCAGCCTGACTGTGTGTTTTCCTGCAGGGACCCCGGGGATTATTGGGACCTAAGGGACCAGCTGGTCTGCCAGGGCCCCCAGTGAGTATTCCCCCGAAATGTGTAATGATGTAATGGTGGTAATTGTTAATCTTTAGAGAAAGTACCTTCACACTTTCTGGGATATTGGATTGATAAATATTCTAAATTATAAATGCAGAACTCCATGTGCACTGCCCCTATCTCAATAGCCTGCTTGTATAACAGGGTTTTAAATGAATTCTCCTGCTGTCTGCTGGAGGCTTGTCCCAGTTTTATTTATCCTAAATTATTCAAAAATCTTCTGCATCAGCAAGTCTCAGTGACAGGCCTGCAGTTACTGAGTTTATCTCTGCACCTTTCTCGGAAGCAGGTGTAATATTTGCAATTCTCCAGCACTCTGGCGCTGTGCCTGTCTCTGAGGGAGATTAGAGATTCTCTGGGTGTCTCTGTGTTTTCTCCCTGTCCCCGGGCTGTGTCTGATGCTCACTGAGCTGTGTTTTACATTCAGTGAAGGAGTAAAATTGTCAGTAACTAATTTCAGAGAGAACGGTGCACCCAATCTCATGATCCCTGTGATGTGGTTCCCCCATTTCCCATCGACAGTTTAAATCTGACACCAATTTAGAGTGACATCTTTCTGTGCATCAACAATGATTTCAGTAAATAGTTAAATGAATCGACGGCAATTCCAGGCCCACTAATGGGATTTAAATGCAGATTTAAATATATAAAGCACAAATCAGCACGGGAACTGACAACAGTGAAAATCCAGGTCCCGGAGACACGGGGAGCCTGAGACCCAGCGGGGAGCCCGCGGCCCAGCGGGGAGCCTGAGACCCAGTGAGGAGCCCGCGGCCCAGCGGGGAGCCCGCGGCCCAGCGGGGAGCCTACGGCCCAGCGGGGAGTCTGCGGCCCAGCGGGGAGCCTGCGGCCCAGCGGGGAGCCCGAGGCCCAGCGAGGAGCCTGAGACCCAGTGAGGAGCCCGCGGCCCAACGGGGAGCCTACGGCCCAGCGGGGAGCCTGAGGCCCAGTGAGGAGCCCGCGGCCCAGCGGGGAGCCTGAGACCCAGTGAGGAGCCCGCGGCCCAACGGGGAGCCTGCGGCCCAGCGGGGAGCCTGAGGCCCAGTGAGGAGCCCGCGGCCCAGCGGGGAGCCTGAGACCCAGTGAGGAGCCCGCGGCCCAACGGGGAGCCTACGGCCCAGCGGGGAGCCTGAGACCCAGTGAGGAGCCCGCGGCCCAGCGGGGAGCCTGCGGCCCAACGGGGAGTCTGCGGCCCAGCAGGGAGCCTGAGACCCAGTGAGGAGCCTGAGACCCAGTGAGGAGCCTGAGACCCAGTGAGGAGCCCGCGGCCCAACGGGGAGCCTACGGCCCAGCGGGGAGCCTGAGGCCCAGTGAGGAGCCCGCGGCCCAGCGGGGAGCCTGAGACCCAGTGAGGAGCCCGTGGCCCAGTGGGGAGCCTGCGGCCCAGCGGGGAGCCTGCGGCCCAACGGGGAGCCCACGGCCCAGCGAGGAGCCCGCGGCCCAGTGGGGAGTCTGCGGCCCAGCAGGGAGTCTGCGGCCCAGTGCGGAGCCTGCGGCCCAGTGCGGAGCCTGCGGCCCAGTGCGGAGCCTGCGGCCCAGCGAGGAGCCCGCGGCCCAGCAGGGAGCCTACGGCCCAATGGGGAGTCTGCGGCCCAGTGCGGAGCCTGCGGCCCAGCAGGGACCCTGCGGCCCAGCGAGGAGCCCGCGGCCCAACGGGGAGCCTGTGGCCCAGCGGAGAGCCCGAGGCCCAGCGGGGAGCCTGCAGCCCAATGGGGAACCTGCGGCCCAGTGAGGAGCCCACGGCCCAGTGAGAAGCCCGAGGCCCAGTGGGGAACCCGAGGCCCAGTGGGGAGCCCGAGGCCCAGTGGGGAGCCTGCAGCCAGCGGGGAGCCCGAGGCCCAGCGGGGAGCCCGAGGCCCAGTGCGGAGCCTGCGGCCCAATGGTGAGTGCACGGTCCAACGGGGAGCCATCACTAGGGGCTGTCTCTGAGGGGAATCACCGGGGGGGGGACGTCGCCGGGGGGCAGTCACAGATACTGTGATAAAACTAGACCCAAAATCCTGATCATTTTTCAGTGGTTTGACTGAAATTATGAAATATTAGTTTAGCAATTACACAAAGCTAATTAGAAAGTTACTCATTGGAAAGTTATTAATTAAAAAGTTATTGGTTAAAATGAAAGAGTGACATCTTTCTGTGCATTAGTGATGATTTCAGCTGGAGTTAGCCCCATTTCACCAACCCAGTGAGTTCCCTACATTTCTGATCCCTCAGTTCACACTGACAGTTTCACATAGTGAGAGAAGTGACTCGAAATCGATGACGCAGCGAGCTGAGACAAAAGGTGTGATGTGTTTTGAGGTTGTCCAGAGTTTGAATCCAGAATCAGGCCCTGTTAAAAACTCTTTCAAAAAACTTTTACTCTGCTGAACTGCAGAGAAGTGAATCTCTCATCATCTCCAGATTGCCCTTTGTGTGACCCACACACTCTTGGCTTGTTGACCCACTGACCGCAAGATCTGGATTTTTGCATTATTCTGTACAGTTGCTGACCCCAGACACTGCCCTGAGTTTCACTAGAGCATAGTGAGAGAATCTCTGCAAAATATACAGGCTGTTCGCGATTGGCTTTGTGGGAACATTCTCAAAATGTGGGTCCTCGGACATATCAGACGATTCCTCGAATTTTACCGGTATTTTCTTTGTTTTCCAGGGAGTGACGGGAATGGATGGGCACCCCGGGCCGAAGGGTAGCCAGGTACGTCCTGACAAAAGCGCTGACCAGTGATAATCACAGAATCCAACCCAGCCATTCAGGATTTCTATCCATCAGCTGTAGGTGCCACTTGCCTGAAGTGGGTTAGTGAGGGACAGAGCAGAGATTGTTGGTCCCTTGGCATCTTCTCTGACACTCACCTGATGTTGCAAAGAAGCATTTGCAGATAACGTGTCTTAACACATATATTAACAGATAACATGTCACAGGTGGAGGATGTGGTCAAGAAGGCGTATGGTGTGCTAGCCTTCATTAATTGAAGGATTGAGTTTAGGAGTCGGGAGGTAATGCTGCAACTTTATAGAACCCTTGTCAGACCCCACTTGGAGTACTGTGCGCAGTTCTGGTCGCCTCACTACAGGAAGGAGGTGGAAGCTATTGAGAGGGTGCAGAGGAGATCTACAAGGATGTTGCCTGGATTGGGAGGCATGCCTTATGAGGATAGGTTGAGGGAGCTGGGACTCTTCTCCCTGGAGAGACGAAGGTTGAGAGGCGACCTGATAGAGGTTTATAAAATGTTGAGAGGTATAGATAGGGTGGATTCTCAGAGACTATTTCCCAGGGCTGAAATGGTCGCTACGAGAGGACACAGGTTTAAGGTGCGGGGGAGCAGGTACAGAGGAGATGTCAGGGGTAAGTTTTTCACTCAGAGGGTGGTGAGTGAGTGGAATCGACTGCCGTCGGTGGTGGTGGAGGTGAACTCGCTGGGGTCTTTTAAAAGACTTCTGGATGAGTACATGGGATTTAATGGGATTGGGAGCTACAGATAGTTCTATGGCCTGGTAGGTAGGGATATGATTGGTGCAACTTGTGGGCTGAAGGGCCTGTTTGTGCTGTAGTGTTCTATGTTCTATGTTAACAATTGCAAACTGGCATTTCTGTGCAGTGTTGGATTAATCTCACATCCCTCTTTGTGTCTTTAGGGTCCTCAAGGTGAACCAGGACCCCCAGGACAGCAAGGGAACCCAGGAGCTCAGGTAATTCTCACTTATTTGGATAGACTGTGTAGAGACACTGTGCCAGGAACCTGCCAGCCCCGTCCATCCACTCACTATTCCCATTTCTGATCTGCTTTTCCACATTTCACATTCCCCCCACCCTGGCCAGTTTAGAGTGAATTCTCTGTTACTGTGTACTAAACATTAGATGAGGTTGTGAGGACTCTATTTTCGGATATCTGGAGTTTGTGAATGACGACCAAGTCCTCACCCTGTGGTTTGACCTGTTCACAGCGTCGCTAAACAGGATTTGGTGTGGCCTTGCCGTGGAGCGAGCCCCAACCGACACTGACCACCCCGGCTGTAACCTCGTCAGTGCCCAGCGCACCCTCCTGACAGCCTCTGGGGGCAGCACTGAGGTCAAACATGACATTGGAAAATGAAAATAGAAACGATTGGCCGGATTCTCCGATCTTTTCCGAACTCGCTCGGTTGCGAGTGGGAACGGAGGATCTGGAATTCCAGCCAAAAGTCCATTCTCTCAGCATTCCTGAAGAATTCCAGCTGTGAGCAAGGACAGAGGATTTTGCCAGAAGTAGCCACATTCAACCTAAAGAAAGAAGAAATGTTAAAATTTATTTATTGTCGTCGCAGGTAGGTTTACATTAACACTGCAGTGAAGTTACTGTGAAAATCCTTTAGTCGCCACACTCCAGTGCCTGTTCAGGTACACTGAGGGAGAATTTAGCATGGCCAATCCACCTGACCTTCACATCTTTGGACTGTGGGGGAAAACCAGAGTACCCAGAGGAAACCCACGCAGACACGGGGAGAACGTGCAGACTCCACACAGATAGTGACCCAAGCTGGGAATTGAACCCGGGCCCCTGGCGCTGTGAGGCAGCAGTGCTAACCACTGTGCCATCAGTTAAATAAACTAACCAGACTCAGAGAGATAACAATCTCTGGAGTGTTCAGAATTGAAAAGAATCTAGTGAAAAGATAAAGGAGGCATTCTGACAGAAATCAATCCAACTGGGTTATTTCCAGAGGATCGATGGAGAGCAAACTTCAGGCCAAGATTTCAGAGGGGGTCAGAACATGTCTTGATTTTTGATTTTTGATTTTGATTTGATTTGATTTATTATTGTCACATGTATTGGGATACAGTGAAAAGTATTGTTTCTTGCGCGCTATACAGACGAAACATACCGTTCATAGAGAAGAGAGTGCAGAATGTAGTGTTATAATCAAAGCGAGGGTGTAGAGAAAGATCAACTTAATGCGAGGTAGGTCCATTCAAAAGTCTGACAGCAGCAGGGAAGAAGCTGTTCTTGAGTCAGTCAGTACGTGAACTCAGACTTTTGTATCTTTTTCCCAACAAAAGGTGGAAGAGAGAATGTCCGGGGTGTGTGGGGTCCTTAATTATACCGGCTGCTTTTCCAAAGCGGGAAGTGTAGACGGAGTCAATGGGTGGGAGGCTGGTCCTGAGACTGTCGACAGTGGGATGAAAAATAAGGAAATCCCGAACATCTAGAAATGTGAATATAATAACCAATAGCATGGGTTTCAAAAAAGACGGTCTTACTGGACCAATATTATTGGATTTTTTTGAGGAGGTAACAGAGAATAGACACTGGTAATGGACATAATTTATCTGGTTTTTAAAAGGCATTTGATCAGATGTTCCATGATAAACTGATAAATGTTAAAGGATGTGGGACTCAGGGTAAAGAGACAGAATGGATTGCCAGCTGGCTTCAAGACAGAAAGCAGAGAGTGAGAGTAAATGGAAAAGAGTGGCAGCAGCTAGGACTCGTGATCCACAAAGATCGATACTGGGGCCATTGCTGTTCACAAGTTACATTAACGATTGGAATTCAGCATCATAAATACAGTGCAGCGGGAGACAGCCCACCATTGGCTGGTGGAGGGATCTTCAGATCCCGCTGTTGTCCAATAGGGTTGAATGCAGTCCCTCGGCCCTGGGAAAGCTGCGGTGGGGTAGACTGTCAGCCGGAGCGGAGGATCTCACCGGCATGGACAGTCAGAACAATCCGGCCACAATTCCTAAATTTGTGGATGACACCAAATTGGAACAAGGTTTCAGAGGGTAAAGTTAAGAACATAAGAACATAAGAAATAGGAGCAGGAGTAGGCCATCTGGCCCTTCGAGCCTGCCCCGCCATTCAATAAGATCATGGCTGATCTGTCGTGGCTCAGTTCCACTTTCCCGCCCTCTCCCCATAACCCTTAATCCCCTCTCTTATCAAAAACCCATCAACCCGCTTCTTAAAAATATTTAGCGAGGCAGCCTCCACCACTTCAACGGGCAGAGAATTCCAGAGATTCACCACCCTTTGAGTGAAGAAGTTCCTCCTCAACTCCGTTCTGAACCGCCCCCCCTTTATCTTGAGGCTGTGCCCCCTAGTCCTACTGTCTTTTTTGAGCGGGAAGAGTCTTTCCACCTCTATCCTATCCATCCCATTCATCATCTTATACGTCTCAATGAGATCTCCCCTCATTCTTCTAAACTCTAACGAGTACAAGCCTAGTTTATTCAGCCTCTCCTCATAGCTCAACCCCCTCAACTCCGGTATCAGCCTAGTAAACCTCCTCTGCACTCCCTCCAAGGCCAAAATATCCTTGCGCAGGTGCGGCGCCCAAAACTGCACACAGTACTCCAGCTGCGGCCTCACCAATGCCCTATACAGCTGCAGCAAGACCTCCCTACTTTTATATTTAATTTAAGTTCACACTGAGGAACTTCATAAAATGATTGTGAGACAGTACATTTCCACAGGAAGGATAAAGATGCCTTGCGTCCCTCAGAAATGCTGATTCTAAATGGGGTAAAGGGACAGAGGAATCTGGGGGGAACGGATACACCATCAGTAAAAATAGTCACACGGGTTTATAAGGTCATAGAAAACAAACACTTGGATTCATTTCCAGAGCGATGGAATTGAAAAGCAGAGAAGTTATATTAAACTTCTGCAGTGCCTTTGTTAGACTACACTTGGAGCACAGGCCTGGTCTCGATATTATACACTATATAGAGGCACTAGAAAAGATCTAAAACTGATTGACAAGGATCATAGCCAAATTGAGAGGTTACAATTGACAGCAAATGAGGAAATATTTCTGTGCACTGAGGGTGGGAGAAGTTCGGAACTTTCTTCTGTAAATACTAACAGATGTTGATAAATTATTAAATTGGATTGGAGGCAGTCAGTTGAGTTAAGGTGACAGGCTAAATGGAGATTGATCACAGATCAGCCATGATCTTGTTAAATGATGGGATAGCCTCGAGGGCTGAATGGCCAACTTCTGTTCCTATTATTATGAAAAGAACAGACACAGGGGTGACGCAGTGTGGTCTCAGTTACAGGAGAGAATGTTTCTACATGTGGGCAAGACACAAAATTGGGGCCATCAAATGTAACAGTCACTGATATAACCAGTCTTTACCCAGAGAGTGGGGAGAATGTGGGACTCGCTCCCACAGCGACTGGGGAGAATGTGGGACTTGCTCCCACAGGGAGTGGGGAGAATGTGGGACTCGGTCCCACGGGGAGTGGGGAGAATGTGGGACTCGGTCCCACGGGGAGTGGGGAGAATGTGGGACTCGCTCCCACGGGGAGTGGGGAGAATGTGGGACTCGGTCCCACGGGGAGTGGGGAGAATGTGGGACTCGGTCCCACGGGGAGTGGGGAGAATGTGGGACTTGCTCCCACGGGGAGTGGAGAGAATGTGGGACTCACTCCCACGGGGAGTGGGGAGAATGTGGGACTCGCTCCCATGAGGAGTGGGGAGAATGTGGGACTCGGTCCCATGGGGAGTGTTTGGGATGAATAGGATTTAATGGAAAGCTGGACAAACATACGAGGAGGAAAGGAATAGATTGGTAGAGTGATAGGGTGAGAGGAAGAGAGATTGGGAGGAAGTACATGAGGATCCGAAACACCAGCACAGAGCAGATGGGCCGAACGGCCTGTTTGTGTGCTTTAAGTTCAGTGTAATTCCATGAAATGCATTGGAAGCATTCTAAATTATAAGATGTAATTATGGATCGCAGTCTCCAGTTGTTCTAACTCTGAATCTCCGAGTTTCAATAATGCTCCTTCCTGTGTTGTTTAACAGGGTCTCCCAGGGCCACAGGGACCAATCGGACCTCCTGGAACGAAAGTAAGTGCCGGTTAAACTCTGATGTACGGGAAAAGGATTCCTTACCGCTCCAGTCCAGTGTCTCTGTGTCTGCATCTTATCTCCAATCTCCTCTGCTTCAATCCACAGGGTCCCACCGGCAAACCCGGTCTGCCAGGATTACCCGGAGCAGATGGACCCCCGGTGAGTCACCCCAGGGAACAGTCAGACTGCCCGGGGGTGGGGGGAAGAGCGCTGCACTGAGGGAGGTGGGGGTTGCGGTTGGGAGGGTGCGTTGGTGGGGTGGGGGAATGAGGGCTGCACTGAGTGGGGTTGGGGTTGGGGAGTGCTGCACTGGGTGGGGTGGGGGTTGGGGTTGGGGAGTGCTGCACTGGGTCGGGGGGGGGGGGTTGGGGTTGGGGAGTGCTGCATTGGGTGGGGGGGGAGAGTCAGCCAGGAGCTTGGATAGATTTTGGAAATCTTAAAAGAATGACAAACAAAATAATTAAGGAAGCTTGATTTGATTTATTATTGTCACATGTATTAGCATGCAGTGAAAAGTATGGTTTTTTTGCGCAATATACAGACAAAGCATACCATTCATAGAGATGGAAATACAAGAGTGCAGAATGTAGTGTTACAGTCACAGCGAGGGTGTAGAGAAAGATCAACTTAATGCGAGGTAGGTCCATTCAAAAGTCTGACAGCAGCAGGGAAGAAGCTGTTCTTGAGTCAGTTGGTATGGGACCTCAGACTTTTGTATCTTTTTCCCGATGGAAGAAGTTGGAAAAAAGAATGTCTGGGGTGTGTGGGGTCCTTAGTTATGCTGGCTGCTTTTCCAGGGCAGAGGGAAGTGTAGACAGAGTCAATGGATGGGAGGCTGGTTTGTGTGACGGACTGGGCTTTGTTTATGACCTTTTGTAGTTTCTTGCGGTCTTGGTCAGGGCAGGAGCCCAGACCGAGCTGTGATACAACCAGAAAGAATGCTTTCTATGGGGCATCTGTAAAGGTTGGTGAGAGTCGTAGCGGACATGCCAAATTCCCTTCGTCTTCTGAGAAAGTAGAAGCGTTGGTGGGCTTTCTTAACTATAGTGTCAGCATGGAGGGGACCAGAACAGGTTGTTGGTGACCTGGACACCTAAAAACTTGAAGCTTTCGACCCTTTCTACTTTGTCCCCGTTAATGCAGACAGAGGCATGTTCTCTACGCTTCCTGGAGTTGATGACAATTGCCTACATTTTGTAGGCATTGAGGGAGGAACTATTGTTGCTGTAACAGTTCACCAGATTCTCTACCTGGTCAGATTAATGAGAAATGAGAGTAAGAAATGAGAGTAGTCAGGATTTCTCTGAGTATCTTAAAAAGTAGAAGAATAAATGAAGTGGATCTGTTAGCGAGTGAGATTGGATAATTAATAATGGGAAAGACGGAAGTGGCAGAAGCGTTGAACAAGAATTTTGAGTCTGGTCCTCACAGCGAAAGATACAGAAAGTATCTCCAGAATATTGTATAAGAGGTAAAAGGGAGGGAGGAGCTTCAAGCAATGATATTCACTCAGGAAAAGATGCTAAGAAAACAAGTAGAACAAAATTCTAAAGTAGATTCGCCACCTTTAAGGGCGTTCAAATGGTCAGTGGATAGGCATATGGATAACATTGGAATAGTTTAGGTTTGAGGGTCATTAGATTGGTTCCACTGGTCGGCGCAACATCGAGGGCCGAAGGGCCTGTACTGCGCTGTAATGTTCTATGTTCTTGTGTTCTATGTTCTAAAATATTGAAAAATCCTCTGAATCAGATGCCTTTCATTCCTGAATTTTAAAAGTAGTCACGGCAGGGGCAGTTGATCTATTGGGAGTGGTCTTCCAAAATTGCCCACATTCTGGTGAGATCGCAGCAGGTTCCAAAATTACTGACCAAGCACCTCTATTCCAGAGAGAGATGCTTACCTCGTGTGTCGCAGAGAAAATGCTACAATCCGTTATTCAGGAAGTAACAGCAACACATTTAGAAAATACGAATGTGATTACGCAGAGTCGACAGGATTTTGAAAGGGAATTTATTCGAGTAATTTATGGGAACCCTCCCAGATTAGAAGAATTAATGTTCAATGTGGATAAAGGAGAACCTGTGGATGTGGTGTACTTGGATTTCCAGAAGGCATTTGGTAAAATGCCACATGAAAGGTTACTTACCCAAGAAAGGAGAGATTGCATTGGAAACAGTTCAGAGAAGTTTCAGTGGACGGATTCCTGGGGTGAAGGGATTGTCTGTGGGGAAAGATGGAGCAGGTGATACCCACTGGAGTTCAGAAAATGAAGGGTGATCCCATTGAAACAAGTTCCTGAGGGGGCGGGTGCTGAGGGGCGGATAATGTGGCCGAGGCAGGGGTTAGGGCAGGGTGTGTGGGGCAGTGGTGGAACTTGTGGGGTGCAGGGGGCAGTGGGGGAGGTGGGGCCGGGAGGGAGTTTGGGCTGGGGGCAGAGCAGGGTGTGTGGGGGCTGGGTTTGAGGGGTTGGGGGGGGTGGGCAGGGAGGGTGACAGCTCAGTGGAGTTGAAAGCACAATCAGACCAGCCTTGATCGTATCGAATGATGGAGTTGGCTCGAGGGGCCAAATGGCCTCCTCCTCCTAGCTCTGATGTTCACCACTAGGTGAAAGTTACACTGGCATTGGGGGGGGGTGGTTACGCTGGCAGGGGGGTTACGCTGGTGGGGGGAGTTACACTGGCGGGGGGGTTACACTGGCAGGGGGGTTACACTGGCGGGGGGGGTTACACTGGCAGGGGGGTTACACTGGCAGGGGGGTTACACTGGCAGGGGGGTTACACTGGCAGGGGGGGTTACACTGGCGGGGGGGGGGGTTACACTGGCAGGGGGGGGTTACACTGGCGGGGGGGTTACACTGGCGGGGGGGGTTACACTGGCGGGGGGGGTTACACTGGCGGGGGGGTTACACTGGCAGGGGGGGTTACACTGGCGGGGGGGTTACACTGGCAGGGGGTTACACTGGCGGGGGGGTTACACTGGCGGGGGGGGTTACACTGGCGGGGGGGTTACACTGGCAGGGGGGGTTACACTGGCAGGGGGGGTTACACTGGAGGGGGGTTACACTGGAAGGGGGGTTACACTGGCATGGGGGGGTTACATTGGCAGGGGGGTTACACTGTGGAGAGGCCAGCATTGGACTGGGGTAAACACAGTAAGAAGTCTCACAACACCAGGTTGAAGTCCAACAGGTTTATTTGGTGGTAAACACCACTAACTTTTGGAACGCTGTTCCTTTGTCGGGTGAGTGGAGAGTTCTGATCGCAAACAGGGCATATAAAGGCACACAGTTTACAGAATACTGATTAGAATGTGAGTCTTTACACCTAATCAGCTAATCAAGTCTTAAAGCTGCAGACAATGTGAGTGGAAATATCATTAAGCACTGGTTAAAGAGATGTGTATTGTCTCCAGAAGCTGAGACAGAAACTGAAGCTGAGCAGAGACTGATAGCCAAGTTCCGCACACATGAGGACGGCCTCAACCGGGACCTTGGGTTCATGTTACACTATCTGTAGCCCCCACAACTTGCCTGGATTTGCAAAATCTCACGAACCGTCCTGTCTGGAGACAATACACATTTCTTTAACCAGTGCTTAATGATATCTCTACTCACATTGTCTGTAGCTTTAAGACTTGATCAGCTGATTAGCTGTAAAGGCTCACATTCTAATCAGTATTCTGTGTACTGTGTGTGTCTTTATATGCCCTGTTTCTGATCAGAACTCTCCACTCACCTGACGAAGGAACAGCGCTCCGAAAGCTAGTGGTGTTTCTATCAAATAAACCTGTTGGACTTTAACCTGGTGTTGTGAGATTTCTTAGGGGGTCACACTGGCGAGGTAGTTACACTGACAGAGAGGTTACACTGGCCAGGGGGGTTTGCACTGGTGGGGAAGGTAGTCAAGAAGGCATACGGCATGCTTGCCTTCGTCAGCCAGGGTACTGAGTTTAAAAATTGGCAAGTCACATTGCAGCTTTATAGAACCTTAGTGAGGCCGCACTTGGAATATAGTGTTCAATTCTGGTCCCCACACTACCAGAAGGATGTGGAGAGGGTACAGAAAAGATTTACCAGGATGTTGCCTGGTATGGAGGACATTAGCTATGAGGAGAGGTTGGAGAAACTTGGTTTGTTCTCACTGGAGCGACAGAGGTTTAGGGGCAACCTGATAGAAATCTACAAGATTATGAGAGGCACGGACAGAGTGGATAGTCAGAAGCTTTTTCCCAGGGTGGAAGAGTCAATTGGTAGGGGGGGCACAGGTTTAAGGTGCGAGGGGCAAGGTTTAAAGGAGATGTACGAGGCAAATGTTTACACAGAGAGTAGTGGGTGCCTGGAATTCGTTGCCGGGGAAGATAGTGGAAGTGGATACGGTAGTGAGTTTTAAGGGGCATCTTGGCAAATATATGAATACAATGGGAATAGAGAGATATGATCCCCAGAAGCATAGGGGGTTTTAGTTAAATTGGTAGCATGGTCAGTGCAGGCTTGGAGGGCGGAAGGGCCTGTTCCTGTGCTGTAATTTTCTTTGTTCTTTGTTTTTAAAGCAAAGATAGATTAATTTTTGAATAGTAAAGGAATTAAGGGTTGTGGTGAGCGGGCGGGTAAGTGGGGCTGAGTCCATGAAAAGATCAGCCATGATCTTATTGAATGGCGGAGCAGGCTCAAGGGGCCAGATGGCCCACTCCTGCTCCTAGTTCTTATGTTCTTATATTACACTGGTAGGGGAGTTTTCACTGGCGGGGGGGTTACACTGATGGGGGGGTTACAGTGGCGGGGGTGGTTACACTGATGGGGGGGTTACACTGGTGGGGGGGTTACACTGGAGGTGGGATGGGGGGGTTACAGTGGTGGGGATGGTTACACCAGCAGGTAGAGTGATTGAGGTTTACAGCATGGAAACAGGCCCTTCGGCCCAACTTCTCCGTGCTGCCTTTTTTTTAATCCCTAAGATAATCCCAATTGCCCGCATTTGGCCCAATCCCTCTATACCCATCGTACCCATGTAACTATCTAAATACTTTTAAAAGACAAAATTGTACCCGCCTCTACTACTACCTCTGGCAGCTTGTTCCAGATACTCACCACCCTCTGTGTGAAAATATTGCCCCCCGGACACTTGTATCTCTCCCCTCTCACCTTAAACCTGTGCCCTCTAGTTTTAGACTCCCCTACCTTTGGGAAAAGATATTGACTATCTACCTTGTCTATGCCCCTCATTATTTTACAGACCTCTATAAGATCACCCCTCAGCCTCCTACACTCCAGAAAAAAAAGTCCCAGTCTATTCAGCCTCTCCTTATAACTCAATCCATCAAGTCCCAGTAGCATCCTAGTAAATCTTTTCTGCACTCTTTCTAGTTTAATAATATCTTTTCTATAATAGAGTGACCAGAATTGCACACAGTATTCCAAGTGTGGCCTTACCAATGTCTTGTACAACTTCAACAAGACATTCCAACTCCTGTATTCAATGTTCTGACCGATGAAACCAAGCATGCCGAATGCCTTCTTCACCACTCTGTCCACCTGTGACTCCACTTTCAAGGAGCTATGAACCTGTACCCCTAGATCTCTTTGTTCTGTAACTCTCTCCAGTGCCCTACCATTAACGGAGTAAGTCCTGCCCTGGTTCAATCTACCAAAATGCATCACCCTGCATTTGTCTAAATTAAACTCCATCTGCCATTCGTCAGCCCACAGGCCTAACTGATCAAGATCCCATTGCAATTGGAGATAACTTTCTTCTTTGTCCACATTGCCACCAATCTTGGTGTCATCTGCAAATTTATTAACCATACCTCCTATATTCTCAATCAGATCATTAATATTGGGGGCGTTTAAGAGATCCGTGGATAGGTTTATGGACGAAAAGGGATTGGTTTAGGTTAGTGGGTCATTGTTTTTTAACTGGTCGGCGCAACATCGTGGGCCGAAGGGCCTGTTCTGCGCTGTAATGTTCTATGTTCTATAAATGCTTACATTGCCTGGGGAGATTTTTCAGGATTTGAGTGTCACCACATTTATTGTCTTGCTGCAATCCGAAACAACAAAGACAATTACAACACAGGAACAGGCCCTTCAGCCCCTCCAAGCCTGCACCGACTGAACAACGTTTCCGGGGACCATATCGCTCCATTCCCATCCTATTCATGTATTTATCCAGAAGCCCCTTAAAACTGACTATCGTATCCGCTTCCACTGCCCATCCCGGCAGTGAGTTCCAGGCACTCGTTTTGTACAACCGAGTGAGGTCAAGCTTCAGGGGGCGGTTGGGAGTCACCCACATTGCTGTGGCTCTGGAATCACATGTAGGCCAGACCGGGTAAGGACAGCAGATTTCCTTCTCTGAAGGACATTAGTGACCCAGGTGGGTTTCTCTATTAACCTAAGGGCCAACCTGGAATGTTGTCGATTCAGAGAACGGTACAACACCAAGAGGCCATTCAGCCTGTGCTAGCCCTATGAAAGAGCTATCTGATTGGTCTCTGTGTTGCCCTGCTGCTCCCCCAGTGCCATGGAAACCTCTCTGTGATAATTTCATTTTGAAAGTTCCTGTTCAATCTGCTTCCACCGCCCTGTCAGCCAGAACCTTCCAGATCACAACAACTCACTGCGTTAAAAACTTCTCATCTTCCCCATTATCGAAGCTGAGTTTGATGGGTTTGGTTGGTTGGTTGGAGAATATGGAGCAAGGTGAGGGTGTGGAGTTTGCGTACAGGTCAATGGAGATCTGAGCAAGTGGGGAAGAGGTCTGAGGGGCTGAATGGCCTCCTCCACTTCTCTAAGACCCCCCCCAACCCTGAAATCAGATTCTCGTGACGTATCACCAACAAAGAGCGGGCAATGGGAACACGGAGGTGAGTGCTGAACCTGGCCGAGAGGGGAAGGTGACAGTGAGTTGTGGTTCGAATGTTTGACGATGTTCTCTCTGTGTCACAGGGTCACCCCGGCAAAGAAGGCCCCACAGGAGAGAAGGGGAACCCGGTATGTTCACCATCTGTTTCCGTCTTTCTTTCCCTTTAATCTATTCCTGTTCTGGATTCTGTGCAACAACTGGGTCTGTCCACTCCCCCCAGCCCCGCACTGTGTACACTGGGTCTGTCCACTCCCCCCTGACCCCGTGCTGTGTACACTGGGTCTGTCCACTCCCCCCTGACCCCGTGCTGTGTACACTGGGTCTGTCCACTACCCCCTGACCCCGTGCTGTGTACACTGGGTCTGTCCACTACCCCCTGACCCCGTGCTGTGTACACTGGGTCTGTCCACACTCCTCCTGACCCCGCGCTGTGTACACTGGGTCTGTCCACACTCCTCCTGACCCCGCGCTGTGTACACTGTGTCTGTCCACTCCCCACCGACCCCGCGCTGTGTACACTGGGTCTGTCCACACTCCCCCCGAACCCGCGCTGTGTACACTGTGTCTGTCCACTCCCCCAGCCCCGTGCTGTGTACACTGTGTCTGTCCACTCCCCCAGCCCCGTGCTGTGTACACTGTGTCTGTCCACTCCCCCAGCCCCGTGCTGTGTACACTGTGTCTGTCCACTCCTCCTGACCCCACGCTGTGTACAGTGTGTCTGTCCACTCCCCCAGCCCCGTGCTGTGTACACTGTGTCTGTCCACTCCTCCCGATCCCGCGCTGTGTACACTGTGTCTGTCCACTCCCCCAGCCCCGTGCTGTGTACACTGTGTCTGTCCACTCCCCCAGCCCCGTGCTGTGTACACTGTGTCTGTCCACTCCTCCCGATCCCGTGCTGTGTACACTGTGTCTGTCCACTCCCCCCGACCCCGCGCTGTGTACACTGTGTCTGTGCACTCCCCCCGACCCGCACTGTGTACACTGGGTCTGTCCATACTCCTCCCGACCCCGTGCTGTGTACACTGGGTCTGTCCACTCCTCCCGACCCCGCGCCATGTACACTGTGTCTGTCCACTCCCCCCGACCCCGCACTGTGTACACTGAGCCTGTCCACTCCCGCTGACTCTGTGCTGTGTACACTGGGTCTGTCTGTTGTTTCCCACTCCTCCCAACGCACCCCAGACCCTGCACTATATATCCACCCCAACCCCCACGCCACAGCCCCACACCATGTCCCCTATGCCCTCCATTCCCAGATCCGCACCGTGTACCCTGGGTTCCCCCAGCCCCACACCATGTCACCATGTGCACCGCCTCACTCACACACACCCTCCCCAGCCCCAACGTTTCCCCCTCCGATGTGTGTCACTGTAGTTTCTCTGTCCCGCTATCTGTCACTGAGCTGTGGTGAATACTGAGGGAGACCCTTTCCTGCAATTTCCTCCCTCAGTGAACCAACACTCCTCCATTGTCAGGGAGAACTTGCAATCTTTCCAATCTCATCAAATCTCTCTCTGAGTGTGATCTCTCTCTCCGCAGGGTGCACCAGGACCACAGGGTCCCATTGGTTACCCAGGACCACGCGGAGTCAAGGTAAGTTTCATTTCCTTGTCAATCCCAGGCGGAGACCCCAAGGGCAGAGTATACCCTGGGATAGGGCATATGGGATCCTTTCAACTCATCCACAGCTCCACTGGCTGCCTCACATCCATTGGCCACCTCTGATTGCCCCTTGAGAAGGTGGTGGTGAGCTGCCTTCTTGAACTGCTGCTGAGGTGTAGGTACACCCACAGTGCTGTTAGGGAGGGAGTTCCAGGATTTTGACCCAGTGACAGTGAAGCAATGGCCGATATATTTCCAAGTCAGAATGGTGAGTGACTTGGAGGGGGTGGGGTTCCCAGGTATCTGCTACCCTTCTCCTTCTACATGGTAGTGCATCGTGGTGCTGTCTCAGGAGCCTTGGTGAGTTCCTGCACTGCATCTTGTCGATGGTACACATGGAAACCACCATGTGTCAATGTTGGAAGGAGTGAATGTTCGTAGATGGGGTGCCAATCAAGTGGGGCTACTTTCTCCTGGATGCTGTTGAGTTTCTTGATGTTCTTGGAGCTGCACCCATCCTGGCAGGTGGGGATTATTCCATCACACCTCTGTCCCTTGTAGATGGTGGACAGGTTTTGGGGAGTCAGGAGGTGAGTTACTCGCTGCAGGATTCCCAGCCTCTGACCTGCTCTGGTAGATATATATCCAGTTCAGGTTCTGGTCAATGGTAACCCCCCAGGATGTTGACAGTGGGGGATTCAGTGGTGGTAATGCCACTGATTGTCAAGGTACGATGGTTTGATCCTCTCTTGTTGGAGGTGCTCACTGCCTCGCACTTGTGTGGTGTGAATGTTATTTGTCACTTGTCAGCCCAAGCTGAATATTGTCCAGGTCTTACTGCATTTGGACACCGAGTGCTTCAGTGTCTGAGGAGTTGCGAGTGGTGCTGAACATTGTGCAGTCGTCAGCAGACATACTACCCTGTTTTCCACAGACACTGACTCTCACTGGGGTACGGGTCCCACACACACTGACTCTCACTTGGGGTATGGGTCCCACACACACTGACTCTCACTGGGGTACGGGTCCCACACACACTGACTCTCACTGGGGTACGGGTCCCACACACACTGACTCTCACTTGGGGTATGGGTCCCACACACACTGACTCTCACTGGGGTACGGGTCCCACACACACTGACTCTCACTGGGGTACGGGTCCCACACACACTGACTCTCACTGGGGTACGGGTCCTACACACACTGACTCTCACTGGGGTACGGGTCCCACACACACTGACTCTCACTGGGGTACGGGTCCCACACACGCTGACTCTCACTGGGGTACGGGTCCCACACACACTGACTCTCACTGGGGTACGGCTCCCACACACACTGACTCTCACTGGGGTACTGGTCCCACACACACTGACTCTCACTGGGGTTCGGGTCCCACACACACTGACTCTCACTGGGGTACGGGTCCCACACACACTGACTCTCACTGGGGTACGGGTCCCTCACACACTGACTCTCACTGGGGTGCGGGTCCCACACACACTGACTCTCACTGGGGTACGGGTCCCACACACACTGACTCTCACTGGGGCACGGGTCCCACACACACTGACTCTCACTGGGGTACGGGTCCCACACACACTGACTCTCACTGGGGCACGTGTTCCACACACACTGACTCTCACTGGTTTCATAGATTCATAGAACCCTACAGTGCAGAAAGAGGCCCTTCAGCCCATCGAGTCTGCACCGACCACAATCCCACCCAGGCCCTACCCCCAATCCGTATATATTTTACCCACTAATCCTCTCTAACCTATGCATCTACGGTCAATTTTAGCACAGCCAATCAACCTAACCTGCACATCTTTGGACTGTGGGAGGAAACCAGAGCACCCGGAGGAAACCCACGCAGACACGAGGAGAATGTGCAAACTCCACACAGACAGTGACCCGAGCCGGGAATCGAACCCAGGTCCCTAGAGCTGTGAAGCAGCAGTGCTAACCACTGTGCTACCGTGCCGAGGGGCAGTTGATTGTAAAAGCTGATGGTTTGCGGTGTTGCTGGATTCAGTTTGGGGTTTGAGAATTTCTTGGAGTGAATTTGCAACCAGCCAGTGGGTGGCTTCTGGCACAAACAGAACTTGAAATTAAAAATCATATTTGTAATGTAAATTCGTTCCGGAACAATAGGAGTTTTGTGGATAGCAGTTTGCCTCGGGGCGGTGCAGTTGGACGCTGGTGGGGAGTGTGAGATGCAGGAGCGGTCAGGAGGGCGGGGGCTGTATCCCAATCCAAGCCAATGACCACTGGGGGGCTGCAGTAACCTATCTGGTTGCCAGGTGCTGTGTTTGTCCAGGACTGAGTCAGACGTGGCATCTGCAGTCAGGCATAGCAGTGTGCCAACTTGCCTGCTGGGCCAGTCCTCTTCCATCCAGGCGTCCATCTCAGTTCTTCTAAAAGACCAGTTTTTGGTTCATTTCGATTAATGTGTGTCCCAGAATGAGGCCATTCAGCCAGCTGTGTCTGTGCTAGCCACGAACGAGCGAACCAGTCGAAAGCTAGTCTTGTGTTTGGACCCTGGGGAGACAGCATCACCTCCTGGGCAAAGCATGGGGAGGATTTCTGCAACCTCAGTGGGCAGCAAATTCCAGACCCCCCCTTCCCCACCCCCGGCAAGAACGAGGGTCTGAGGCCATGAGAGAGAGAGTGTGCGGTGGTCCAGCGTGTGTGAAAGGTCAGTGAGAAGGTCAGCAGGGGTGACACATGGGACAGAATGTTAAAGCAGGGTTAGGGACCACACCCTCACCCTCACCAAGAGCAACATCAGTATGGAACTAACCCCTGTCCTCCACCCCCCACCCACACCTCTCCAACCCCTCCCCACCCCCTCCCACCCAGGTGGGGTGCAGTGAGTACCTGGACACCCACCGGTTTAATCTCCCTCCTGTCCAAAGCAGCCCCACTGGGGAGGGGGGCATGATGGAGCCCCCGGGGTTCCGGTGGGAATTCCAGAGTGGGATGTGTGGGGTGAGTCGGCCAGGGTGGGGGAGCTGTGCCAAGTATCTCCGTTCTCAATGCCCTGTCCTGGGAACCATGGGGTTAGTCCCAGCGTAGCGGACAACAAAACCCACAGCGTGAAGCAGTTGAGGCCACCTCAGTGAATGCTTTTTTTAAGGATAGATACATTTTTGAACAGTAATTAAGGCTTATGGTGAGTGGGTGGGTAAGTGGAGCTGAAAAGATCAGCCATGATCTTATTGAATGGTGGAGCAGGCTCGAGG
This sequence comes from Carcharhinus amblyrhynchos, assembly GCF_965287045.1. NCBI lineage: Eukaryota > Metazoa > Chordata > Chondrichthyes > Carcharhiniformes > Carcharhinidae > Carcharhinus > Carcharhinus amblyrhynchos. Next base: position 1,773,521 of record NC_137348.1, read on the forward strand.
GGCCGAATGGCCTACTCCTGCTCCTAGTTCTGATGTTCTGTTGTTCTGTTTTCAGGTGCAGACGGTGTTCGGGGTTTTATGGGACACAAAGGTGAGAAGGTAAGGACCAGATTATTGAGCCAGGCTCCGAGCTTTCAGCTGCTCCACACCCTGGGGACAAACAGGGCTGCTACCCCACGTCACGCGTGTGTCGGGCGCGGGGGGTGCCGGGAAGGGGAGATAGGTGGTGTCAGGAGGAGGAGGTTGTTAGTTGGCGTGTCGAGGGTTGGGGGGGGGGGCTTCGGGATGGGGGGAGTCAGGCGGGAGGGGGGAGGTCGGACGTGCAGGGATGTCGGGCTGTGGGGTGTCGGGGCAGTTGGGAGTGGGGGGTTTTGGGAGTGGGGTATTGGGTGGAGGGGTTTATCAGGGGCGGGGTATCTGGTGACTGTGCTTTGCAGGAGTCAGTGAGTGATCTCTGGTTAATGGAGGGGTTTTGGGTGAGGGGTTATCGGGAGGGGTTGGCATGGGGTGGTGTCAGGAGGTGGGTATCGGAGAGGCGTGGGAGAGGGGGGTATCAGGGGTGGGGTATCGGGTGAGTGTGCATTGCGAGAGTCAGTGAGTGATCTCTGGTTACTGGCGAGGGGGGTGGGGGTGTCTCGGTTGGCGTGGCGTTGCTGCGTGGACAGCTGGTGGTCAATCTCATTCCTCCCTCTCTCTGCTCCCTCAGGGTGAAGATGGCTTTCCCGGATTCAAAGGCGACATGGGGATTAAGGGTGACCGAGTGAGTAACTCTCCTGCTCCGTGCCCTGCCATTCAACACTGCAATACCAGCACACAACCCTACAGCGCACAGAGAAGCCACTCAGCCCATCTTCCTCTGCTGGATCCCATTCCCTCGCACTCTCCCCTCAGAGCCCTCCAACATTTCTCACTTTCAAACATTCCCTTTTGAAAATAACCCAGGAACCTGCTTCCACTTCCCCTTCTCCAACTCACTGCCTAAAACAATTCTCATTCTCCCCCCACCCCCCCTCCAGGTTCTTTTCCCAATTCTCAACCCACCTCCCACAGGAAACACTTCCTCCTCATTTACCCCATGCCTCAATTCACTGCCTCTGCTCTGAGGGGAACAATCTCAGTCTCTGCAGCCTCTCCATGTGAACTGAGGTCCCTCATCCCTCAGAACATTCTAGTAAATCCCCTCCATCCCCCTCTAAGGCCCATTTGGCCCATTGAGCCCACACTGACCACAATCCCGCTCAGGCCCTATCCCCGTAAACCCACATATTTACCCTAGCTAGTCCCCCTGGCGATAAGGGGCAACTTAGCAAGGCCAATCCACCTAACCCGCACATCATTGGACTGTGGGAAGCAATGGGAGCACCCGGAGGAAACCCACGGTGAGAATACGCAAACTCCACACAGACGGTCACCCAAGGCTGGAATTGAACCTGGGTCCCTGGCACTGTGAGACAGCGGTGCTAACCACTGTGCCACCGTGCCCCTCCCTCCTCACATCTGGCTCTGACATTGTCACCCGTGTTGTTGGTTGGCATTCCAATATTCCCTCCATTTTTCTGTGCAAGCTACCAGCCAGTTCTTGGTGATGATTGTTCAGTAAGGAGGACGAGCCAAGGGCAGAATGATGGAGATTGCCGCAGTGTGGAAGTGACTCCCGTGTCTCTGCGCACTTCCCCACTGTGCCCCAGCTCTGTATTAGCACACTGACTAATACTCACATCCTCACGTACACTCAGTGAGGGTGCAGTAGCCGGAGTGTGACAGATTGGTGGATCTGCTGCTGTAATGATGATTGATGAGCATTGCCAGGAGATGCATTATCCAGTCCGCAGTCAGAGACTGACTGACACTTCCTGAAGCCTGAGGCCCCCCACTCACCACCGGATAGACAGAATGTTAACAAAACACCTCCTCGTTTCACCAATCAAATTGAAACTCCAGAACAGGCAGCCAGGAGTTCAGAACCTACAAACCAATCACCGTCCTGTGAAACACAACACCAAATGTACAAGTCACCTGAATCCTTTCATTAAACTGCCTCACTCCATCGCTCTCCCTCTCTCACCTCATCTCTCACTCTATCTCTCTCCCTCTCTCACTCCATCTTTCTCTCTCTCGCTCCCTCTCTCAGTCCATCTCTCTCACTCTCTGTCATCTCTCACTCCCTCTCTCTGTCCATTTCTCTCTCTCTCTCTGTCCATTTCTCTCTCTCACTCTCTGTCCATCTCTCCCCCTCTGTCCATCTCCCTCACTCTCTGTCCATCTCTCCCCCTCTGTCCATCTCCCTCACTCTCTGTCCATCTCTCCCCCTCTGTCCATCTCCCCCTCTCTCTGTCCATCTCTCTCTCTCATTATATTTACTGTGGTGATCTGTGTCTACACGGCAGTTCTTTCAGGCCAGTGGGTGTTAACTCGGGGGTTCTGATCCCTCCTCGACTCCTGAACCACGGCGCTGCCAAGTGTGTGAAACTGAAGTCTTGTTGCTGGGAGGTAATCACCGTGTCAGAGACATTTACTGTCACGGTTTGTGTGAGACACACCATTCCACACTGCCCCCCAGCCCCACAGCTAGTTCCAACCACATTCCATATGACACTGGTGAAACACAGCACATTGTAAATCCAAACCAGTTCACAAAAGGAGCTTTGTTCAAACAGGAATTGGTGTTCTGTCCAGACCCTGTCACCAGAAGAATGAAGCAATCCAAAATATTTCACAATTTCTACTTTCCAAAAAGTTAATTCATATTCGGGAATGACAAAGTGAGAAATGAATGAGGTCGCGAGCCGGAATTCTGGAGACTGAGCAAAGCTGGATGGGTGCAGGGGGCGGACGAGAGCAGAGAAAATCCACATCTGCTCAGAGTCCCACTTAGTGTGGGAGCCCTGACCCTGCACCTACCATCAGGAGTATTTGAGGTGTACACCCTGTGTGCTACTCACTGTTTGTGTCCCTCACCTTCCTTACACCTCACTCCAGCCAGCCCTCACTGCCCATGACACTGGCCAGCAGAATGTGTTGTAATTAAACACTCCGTGAACCCCCCCAGATCTTTCCAGAGTGACTGATTTCTGAAACTAAAGCAGGAAATTCTGGAAAGCTCAGCAGGTCTGACAGCGCCTGTGGAGATAGAGTGAATATTTCGAGTCTGGATTGACCCCACCACGGGACTGAGCTTGGAACATTAACTGCATCCCTCTCTCTCTCTTTGTCTCTGTCTCCCTCTCTCTCTCCCTCTCTCTCTCTGTCTCTCTCTCTCTGTGTCTCTCTCTCTCTCTCTGTCTCTCTCTCTCTCTCTCTGTCTCTCTCTCTCTCTCTCTCTGTCTCTCCCTCCCTCTCTCTCTCTCTCTCTGTGTCTCTGTCTCTCTGTCTCTGTCTCTGTCTCTCTCCCCTCAGACACTATCAGACCTGCTGAGATTTTCCAGTATTTTTGGCCTGGATTTCAGATTTCCAGCGCCTGCAGTATTATGTTTTTGGTCAGCTGATTGGTGTTTATTTTGTTTCCTGCCAGGGGGAGCTGGGTCCAGCTGGTCCCCGGGGAGAGGACGGCCCTGAAGGTCCCAAGGGTCGCTTTGGACCTGCCGGAGATATCGGACCACCCGGACCTGCCGGGGAAAAGGTACTGGAAAATGAAGCAATCTCTGAGGTCTCTCCAAGAGGGAGGTCAATAAAACTCTCCCAGTCTGTCCCCACCCTTCACCTCAACACTGCTAACCCGTGTCCGGCTGTGGAAATATTTTGCATATTTACTCTGGCACTTTCTCCATGTCTATGAGGCGGAATAATGAGGCACTTCCCTGAGGAATCATTCCGACACGTCCAACACTCCAACCCAGCACTGTGAGGAAGAATGAAAATGTGTTGGAGGTGATGGACATCAAGGATTGAGGTTTTGGGAAGTGAGGGAGGTGAGGAGAGGGTGGGAGGTGCGATTGTGAGATTTTCAGGTTTTTCATTCATTTTGAAATGTGGGTGTCAGTGGCTGGGCCGACATTCATTCCCCATCCATAACTGCCCCTGGAGAAGGTGGCAGTGAGCTGTCTTCTTAAACCTTCTGTAGTCCCTGAAATGTAGGTACACCCACAGTGCTGTTAGGGAGGGAGTTCCATGATTTTGACAACAGTTAGTGAAGGAATGGCGATACATTTCCAAGTCAGGATGGTGAGTGACTTGAAGGGGAACCTCCAGGTGACGGTGTTCTCAAGTAGCTGCTGCCCTTGTCCTTCAAGATGATAGTGGCCATGGGTTTGGAAGGTGCTGTCTAAGGAGCCTTGGTGAGTTGCTGCAGTATATCTTGTAGACAGTACACACTGCTGTCACCATGGTGGGGGGAGTTTGTGGATGGGGTGCCAATCAAGATAACTTGTACTGGATGGTGTTGAGCTTCTTGAGTGTTATTGGACCTGCACCCATCCAGGCAAATGGGGAGTATTCCATCACACTCCTGACCTGTGCCTTGTAGATGGTGGACAGGCTTTGGGAAGTCAGGAGGTGAGTTACTTGCTGCAGGATTCCCAGCCTCTGACCTGCTCTGGTAGCCTCAATATTTATATGGCAAGTCCAGTTCAGTTTCTGGTCAACAGTAACCCCCAGGATGTTGATAGTGGGGGATTCAGTGATGGTAACCCCCAGGATGTTGATAGTGGGGGATTCAGTGATGATAACCCCCAGGATGTTGACAGTGGGGGGGATTCAGTGATGGTAACCCCCAGGATGTTGACAGTGGGGGGGATTCAGTGATGGTAACCCCCAGGATGTTGATAGTGGGGGGGATTCAGTGATGGTAACCCCCAGGATGTTGATACTGGGAGGGATTCAGTGATGGTAACCCCCAGGATGTTGACAGTGGGGGGGATTCAGTGATGGTAACCCCCAGGATGTTGATAGTGAGGATTCAGTGATGGTAACCCCCAGGATGTTGACAGTGGGGGATTCAGTGATGGTAACCCCCAGGATGTTGATAGTGGGGGATTCAGTGATGGTAACCCTCAGGATGTTGACAGTGGGGGGATTCAGTGATGGTAACCCTCAGGATGTTGACAGTGGGGGGATTCAGTGATGGTAACCCTCAGGATGTTGACAGTGGGGGGATTCAGTGATGGTAACCCCCAGGATGTTGATAGTGGGGGGGGATTCAGTGATGGTAACCCCCAGGATGTTGACAGTGGGGAGGATTCAGTGATGATAACCCCCAGGATGTTGATAGTGGGGGATTCAGTGATGGTAACCCCCAGGATGTTGACAGTGGGGGGATTCAGTGATGGTAACCCCCAGGATGTTGATAGTGGGGGATTCAGTGATGGTAACCCCCAGGATGTTGACAGTGGGGGGATTCAGTGATGGTAACCCCCAGGATGTTGATAGTGGGGGATTCAGTGTTGGTAACCCCCAGGATGTTGATAGTGGGGGATTCAGTGATGGTAACCCTCAGGATGTTGATAGTGGGGGGATTCAGTGATGGTAACCCCCAGGATGTTGATAGTGGGGGGGGATTCAGTGATGGTAACCCCCAGGATGTTGACAGTGGGGAGGATTCAGTGATGATAACCCCCAGGATGTTGATAGTGGGGGATTCAGTGATGGTAACCCCCAGGATGTTGACAGTGGGGGGATTCAGTGATGGTAACCCCCAGGATGTTGATAGTGGGGGATTCAGTGATGGTAACCCCCAGGATGTTGACAGTGGGGGGATTCAGTAATGGTAACCCCCAGGATGTTGATAGTGGGGGATTCAGTGATGGTAACCCCCAGGATGTTGACAGTGGGGGATTCAGTGATGGTAACCCCCAGGATGTTGACAGTGGGGGGATTCAGTGATGGTAACCCCCAGGATGTTGACAGTGGGGGGATTCAGTGATGGTAACACCATTGAATGTTAAGCGGCAGTTGTTAGATCCACTCTTGTTGGAGACAGTTATTGGCTGGCACTTGCCTGTTGTGGATGTTGCTGCCACTTGTCAGCCCAAACCTGGATATTGTCCAGGTCTTGCTGCATTTGAGTATAGACTGCTTCAGTATCTGAGGAGTCAAAGAACAAAGAAAATCACAGCACAGGAACAGGCCCTTCGGCCCTCCAAGCCTGCACCGACCATGCTACCTGACTGAACTAAAACCTCCTACCCTTCCGGGGACCGTATCCCTCTATTCCCATCCTATTCATGGGTTTGTCAAGATGCCCCTTAAAACTCATTATTGTATCTGCTTCCTCTATCTCTCCCAGCAGCGAGTTCCAGGCACCCACCACCCTCTGTGTAAAAAAAAAACTTGCTTCGTACATCTCCTTTAAACCTTGCCCCTCACACCTTAAACCTGTGCCCTCTAGTAATTGACTCTTCCACCCTGGGGAAAAAACTTCTGACAATCCACTCTGTCCATGCCTCTCATAATCTTGTAGACTTCTATCAGGTCTCTCCTCAACCTCCGTCGCTCCAGTGAGAACAAACCAAGTTTCTCCAACCTCTCCTCATAGCTAATGCTCTCCATACTCGGCAACATCCTGGTAAATCTTTTCTGTACCCTCTCCAAAGCCTCCACATCCTTCTGGTAGTGTGGCGACCAGAATTGAACTCTATATTCCAAGTGCAGCCTAACTAAGGTTCTATAAAGCTGCAACATGACTTGCCAATTTTTAAACTCAATGCCCTGGCCGATGAAGGCAAGCATGCCGTATGCCTTCTTGGCTACCTTCTCCTCCTGCATTGTCACCTTCAGTGACCTGTGTACCTGTACACCCAGATCCCTCTGCCTATCAATACTCTTAAGGGTTCTGTCATTTACTGTATATTTTCTATCTGTATTAGACCTTCCAAAACACATTACTTCACATTTGTCCAGATTAAACTCCATCTGCCATCTCTCCGTCCAAGTCTCCAACTGATCTATATCCTGCTGTATCCTCTGATGGTCCTCATCGCTATCCGCAAATCCACCAACCTTTGTGTCGTCCGCAAACTTATGAATCAATGCAGTTACATTTTCCTCCAAATCATTTATATATATTACAAATCGCAAAGATCCCAGCACTGATCCCTGAGGAATAGCACTTATCACAGCCCTCCATTCAGAAACACACCTTCCACTGCTATCCTGTCTTCTGTGACTGAGTCTCAAATGGATATGGTGGGGTTAAGAGTGACTGGACCTTTTTGAAGCTAATTACAGTGTTGTGTCTTTATGAAGCTATTTACTCTGCAGAATAACAGACATTGATGGTAACTCTGTAAGTGGACGATGCCAGCTATGCCAATGAGGCCCAGGGATCTGTGGACTCTTCAATCCGCACTGTTATTGGTTGAAAGGTCTACTTTGGGAGTCTAGATTCCCAGTTGTCTAAATGTAAGATTATCCCCATTCTTCTGTCTCCTGTAAGAGGGATTATGAAGAAATTCCCATGTTCCTGTTAACCTGTTTCCTCTGTTGATCTAGGGAAAACTCGGAGTTCCAGGGTTGCCGGGATACCCAGGAAGACAAGGCCCAAAAGTAAGTCAACCTCCTGCAGTCATAAGGCAGCTCCGATCCGGAATTCCTGGACTTCCTGTTGATGGTTTTTCTCTTCTCCTTCCAGGGTTCGATCGGATTCCCAGGATTTCCAGGAGCCAACGGCGAGAAAGGAGTGAGAGTAGGTACCATCATGTTAGGTGTTGTATTCTGCCACCCAGAGTGGGTGAAGTTGTCAGGAGAACTGAGTGAAGTAACCGAGGCAGCAGAGGATTGGTTTTATTGTGTGAAGAGAAGGGTTTATTCCTACAGCCCATTAGCACACAGAAAGAATCCGTTACACAATACAGAGAGTCAAAATAAATGAATCCTTTCCTGGTTGACAGGATGTAACCAGTGGAGTGCCACAGGGATCAGGGCTGGGATCTCAACTATTTACAATTTATATTCAGCTGGGATGAAGAAACCTGATGATACAAAGATAGGCAGGAAAATAAGTTGTGAGGAGGATCCAGAGGGTCTGCAAAGGAGTGTAGATCGGTTCAGTGAGGGGGTAAAAACTCTGGCAGATGCAGTATAATGTGAGGAAGTGTGAGATTATCCACTTTGGCAGGAAGAATGGAAAACAGCCAATTAATTAAGTGGGGAGAGATTGCAGAATGCTTCAGTACAGAGGGATCTGGGTGTCCTAGTTTGCAGGTCCAGCAAGAAATCAGAAGGCAAATGGCTGTTATTCTGAAGGAGGTGGAGTGTAAAAAGAGGGAAGTCTTGCCCAACTATATAGTGAGTTGTGAGATCACTGCTGGAGTTTTGGTTTCGTTATTTAAGAGGAATATATTTATGTACGAAACAGCTGGGTAAAGGTTCACTGGACTGATTCCCGGGATGAAGGGGTTTGTGTTGTGAGGAAAGGTTGCGTCGGTTCCCACTGGAGTTTAAAAGAACGAGAGATGATCTGTTTGAAACAGAGGATTCTGAGGGGACGACAGAGTTGGATGCTGAGGGATGTGAGATCCCCTTTGTAGTGGATCTCTGGGGCACAGCATAACAATAAGGCGTCTCCTGTTTAAGATAGGCTTGGGAGGAATTTCTCCCCTGAGGGTTGGTGGTGTTTGGAAGTCTCTGACCCAAAAAGCAGTGTAGGCTGGGACATTGAATATATTCCCAGCTGCACTGACTCTCTGAAGAACTTCTTAACCCTGCATTTACTAAACCTAATTTAGCATGGCCAATGCACCAAACCTTTGGAACTGTGGGAGGAAACCAGAGCACCCGGAGGAAACCCACACAGACATGGGAAGAACATGCAAACTCCACACAGGCAGTGACCCATGTACGACCGTGCTGCCTGTCTGCTCGAAAGCTGTAATTGGGGTCCTGGGACTAAAGCAGAGCCTGGTTTGTGTGTTTGTACAGCTCTCATTCCTGTTTTGGGTGGGGGTTTACTCGCTGTGTACGTACTGGTGTTAATCTGTGTGGAATCCTGGAGCTGCTCCCACTGGGATCCACTCTTATTGAACCCAGGCGGGAAACTCCCAGCCAATGAGAGTCTGAAATCCACCAGATCAAATTCCTGAACAGATCTGATTGGCTGATCAGTCTGAACCATGGCAGTGAGGCAGGCTGGGTATGGGATTTGCCTGATCCGGGGGGAAGTTTCCTGGTTACAGGATCTGGGATGTGGGTCAGAGCCAGGCTTCCTGTGGCTTCCAATTGGCCTTGTACTGGGAGCTGAGGCCAGAGTGAGAGCTTGTCGGGTTCAGCAGTTTCTGGCATTGTATCATTCCATTGGGAAGATTCTTCTCCCTCTCTCCGATTGTGTACTTCCCCAGTGCCGGCTTCCCTTTCATTTCAACAATCCATCCGGGTACACGACAGTCCAAATACATTTTAATTTCCCGTACATTGTAATTTCACAAACTTTTTAAACAAACTGATACACTGCCTGCAGCAAATAAACCTTCCTCATTACAGCAGCAAACACCCTCCCCTCCAATGGGAGTGGAGTCCGTGGGAGGGTTAGTTATCTATCACCACCGGGGGTTTCCGCCTTTTGGGTCACAGGAGACCCAACGGGACAATAGTCCACATTTACAGCTGAGGGGAGTTCCTCTTGCAGAGGGACAGTATTGGGAACATGGGTTGAATGGCCTCCTGTGGGTAACCATTCTCTGATTCTATTTTAATTATTCAAATGTGGCTTTCTTAAAAAGGAGCCTGGTTTTCGGCGGGGGGGGGGGGGGGGGGGGGGGGGGGGGGGGTGTTGGGGGTGGCGTGAGAGAGACAGTGGGTGGTGGGGGGGGGGGGCATCATTTCCAGAGAACAGGAGGATTGACCAGTCAGTGTTACACTGCCACCCTCACCCCCTGGGCAATGGGTACCTTCCAGAAACCAACCATAAAGGGACATGTTCCCCCACTCTCACCCCCACACCCCACGGGAGGAATTTATCCAGTTTTGGGGTGACTTCTTCACCCTAATACCCCCTGCCCCCAGAACCTGCCACCATCACCACCTCACCCCATACCCAGCGCCCACCCACCCAAACCTTGGTGAGGCTGTCAGGAGGGGGTTGGGGGTGGGGAGGGGGTAGCCCCAGGGGATTTTGGATCTAGCCCAGGTTGTGAAAGGGTTAAAGTTTTCTGCTGTGTCTGTTGGGGTGGGGAGGTGTGGGGGGGGGGGGTCCCTGCTGAGCAAAGCTGGCTGTCACTTCCCATTCACGGATTTCCTGCGATGGTTTTTTGGCTGTTGGAATTGCTTTGGGAAGCAGGCGGAAGGCAGGATTGTAGAGTTAGCAGCTGGAGCCTGGCACACTGGCAAAAGGTTCTGCCATTCAGCGATTGAAGGGATGTTGACACGTTTAAAATGAGTGAGTCACAATTAATATAAAACTCTCTCCCAGGCCCCGTCTGGAGCAGCCATGCTCCATCTCGGCATGGGGCAGGGAGACTGCCATTACTGTGGTAACGACTCAGGAAGCATTGCAAAGGGCAGGGGGATTTCAAACCACCCCCCTCCATCCTCCCACCTCCCCCCCACCCCCACCCCCACCCACTTCCCCCCCATCCTCCCACCTCTCCCCCCACCCACACCCACTCACCCCGCCATCCCCCCCGCCTCCCCCCCACCCACAACCCCACCCACACCCACTCCCCCCATCCTCCCACCTTCCCCCCAACCCCCACCCACACCCACTCCCCCCCTATCCTCCCACCTCTCCCCCCCACCCACACCCACACCCACCCCCCCTCCCCCCCTCTCCCCCCCCCCCACCCACACCACACCCACACCCACTCCCCCCCCATCCTCCCACACCCACACCTACACCCACACCCCCCCCTGACCCCCCCCCTCCTCCCCCCCCACACCCACCCCCCCCCCCCCCCCCCCCCACGCACGAACCCCCACCCCCCCCCCCCCCCCCCCCCAGATCAGCTCAGTGTTGCCAAATTGCAATGGATAGATTTTTGTTAGGTAAGGAGTTACAAAACCAAGATGGACTTACAACAGCAATGGCTTACATTTCTATAGCGCCTTTAGCTCAGTTTTACGTGCCAGAGGTGCTTCACGGAGCCTCGGGAGATTTCAGGACAGTTTTTAATCAGAGGGAAGTTTGAAGGAGCATGTTCGAGGAGGGGAGGGTGAGGGAGGGAAACCCAGCGCCCAGTCAATGGCCAGACACAGCAGGTAATCAGGAAGGCAAATAGAATCTTGGCATTTATTGCTAAAGGGTTAGAATATAAAAGTGTTGCTGCTACTGTACAAGGCATTGAACAGACCGCACTTAGAATATTGTGCACAGTTTTGGCCCCCTTGAGGAGGGAAGCACTGTCATTGGAAGTGGTTCAGAGGAGATTCACTGGACTGATTCCAGAGATGAGGCGTTTATCATTATATAGAGAGATTGGGCAGTTCAGGCTGATACTCGCTGGAGTTTAGAAGAATGAGAGGCAATCTAATTGAGGTGTACGGGATGATGAGGGGGATTGACAAAGGGAGACGTGGAGAGGATGTTTCCTCTTGTGGGACAATCTAGAACAAGAGGTCCCAGTTTTAGGATAAGGGGTGACAGAATTAAAACAGAGATGAGGAGGAATTACTTCTCTCAGAGGATGGTGAATCTGGAATTCACCAGCACAGAGTGCAGTGGGTGTCGGGACATTGAGTAAATTTAAGGAGACAGATTTTTAATCAGTAAACGGCTGAAGGGTTATGGAGAACGGGCAGAAAAATGGAGTTGAGGCAGAGACAAGATTTGTAAATTGCCCCTTAGTGTCCAAAGATGTGTAGGTTAAAGAAATTAGTGAGGGAAATACATGGGTTTACGTGGCTAGGCCCTGGGTAAGATGTTCTGTTGGAGAATTGGTGCAGACTCGATGGGCAGAATGGCCTCCTTCCACAACTGTTGGGATTCGGTGATAATCTATGAAGATCATCCGTGATTGTATTGAGTCACGGAGCAGGTTCGAGGGGCTGAATGGCCTACTCCTGTTCTGAGCTCTTATGTTAATATATTTTTATGGCCACCAGTGATGAATTGAGATATAGGCTAAAATCTAAATGAATGCTTGACTAGGTTTGAGGGGCTGAATGGCTACCTTCTATTTGCACCTCCTTTAATAGATGAGTAAATATTAACAGGAGTTGTATCCACCCAATCGGAGTGAGACAGGAGCTTGTAAAATGGGTGATTAAGGGACACCTCCTTTGACCAGGCAGAGCTTACATTCTGTGTCCCTGAGTAACTGTGCCGGTGTAGCTGCCTCCAGCTCCTTCATTTCTTTAACTGTTCTGCAGCCAGGAATAAACCATACATCCTGAGTCCTGAGAACTGGAGCTTTATATCGATATGAGTTCACTGTTTGGAATTTGATGTGTTTTATGCTTCTATATTCCAACACTCCATAGGGTTCATATCCCAGGGTGTGTGAGGTAGCGGGTTAGGAATAGGAAGGAGAATGGCACACTGCCATGTTCAAACATCATATAAACCCCCAGCCTCCTGGACCCACCTCTACTGGTCTATCTGACCATGCAACCCAAGGCCAGCTAGAAGCAGGGAAGTTGTTTCCACTGGCGGGTGAAACTAGAACTAGGGGGAATGGCCTCAAAATAAGGGGAGCAGATTTAGGACTGAGTTGAGGAGGAACTTCTTCACACAAAGGAATTAAGGGTTATGGTGAGCGGGCGGGTAAGTGGAGCTGAGTCCACGGAAAGATCAGCCATGATCTTATTGAATGGCGGATCAGGCTCGAGGGGCCAGATGGCCTACTCCTGCTCCTAGTTCTGATGTTCTTATGTAGAACATTGCCTCATTGCTTCTTCCACATGGAGACCAGTCTGGCCACAGAGACAGAGCCAAGCTCTACTCCGCTTACAGCGCACTGGAGACTATTCAGCCCATCACCCTTCTACTGGCTCTTTGACGGAATTATCCATTTAATTTCAGTCTTTTTTTCTTTTTCCAAGTTGAAGAGTTTGCTTTTTGAGTATTTGATCCAACCCCCTTTCATCAATTACCTTCAGTCTCTCTCCTCAGGTATTTGACCGTCCACATCAGTGGGAACAGCTTCTCCTGATTCATTCTGTTCAAACTCTTCATGATGTTGAACACTTGTTAAATACCATTCACCTCAAACTCTCTGAGAGCAATCCCAGCCTTGCAGACAAAAAATAGCAGCTTGTTTTTACCCACTGACCTTTGCCCAGTGGGTCCTCGCTGATCTTTGCCACTGACCTTTGCCCGGTAGGTCCTCGCTGACCTTTGCCCGGTAGGTCCTCGCTGACCTTTACCCGGTGGGTCCTCGCTAACTTTTGCCCGGTGGGTCAGTTTGCCCACACAGATCAGCGGGTGAAAGATGAGGTGATTGGATGGTTTGGGATGTGACGGGCGAGTAAAAAGCAGATTCAGCCGAATCCTTTCCACGTGTTCAGGTTAAAAAGATGGATCCCAAATTGCGAGGGATATTCCAGTAAAGTGGGTGATTTGAACTGCACACTCACAGAGAACAGGGTAAAAATAATCCCCTCTGTGGGAAATGTACCTCTGCAGGGTCACTCACTGGGGATGATTCCTTCTGATAGGTTAAAGACATGTACCGGAATTCTCCGACCTCTCCCAAGCTGGGGTTCTCCAGTCCCGCTGCAGTAAATGGAGTTTTGGCTGAGTGCCAAATTCCCTGTTCTCGGTGGGGGCAGGGCACTCAAGATCAGAAAATCCTGGCCCTTGGTTTGATTTGATTTATTATTGTCACATGTATTAACATACAGTGAAAAGTATTGTTTCCTGCGCGCTATACAGACAAAGCATACCGTTCATAGAGAAGGAAAGGAGAGAGTGCAGAATGTAGTGTTACAGTCATAGCAAGGGTGTAGAGAAAGATCAAATTAATGCGAGGTAAGTCCATTCAAAAGTCTGACAGCAGCAGGGAAGAAGCTGTTCTTGAGTCGGTCGGTACAGGACCTCAGACTTTTGTATCTTTTTCCTAACAGAAGAAGATGGAAGAGAGAATGTCCGGGGTGCGTGGGGTCCTTGATTATACTGGCTGCTTTGCCAAGTCAGCGGGAAGTGTAGACAGAGTCAATGGATGGGAGGCTGGTTTGCGTGATGGATTGGGCTATATTCATGACCTTTTGTAGTTTCTTGCGGTCTTGGGCAGAGCAGGAGCCCAGACCGAGCTGTGATACATCCAGAAAGAATGCTTTCTATGGGGCATCTGTAAAAGTTGGTGAGAGTCATAGCTGACATGCCAAATTTCCTTAGCCTTTTGAGAAAGTAGAGGCGTTGGTGGGGATTTCTTAACTATAGTGTCAGCATGAGGTTCTTGGCAGGACAGGTTGTTGATGATCTAGACACCTAAAAACTTGAAGTTCTCGGCTCTTTCAGTTGGTTGGTTTGTTCCTGGATCATGGGTGAGTCTGACCGTGATCTCATCCATCTCTTGAATTTTATTTCTAGGGCACTCCGGGAAAGGCAGGTCCCCGAGGACAGAGAGGCCCAACGGTGAGAACTTATTTACTCAGTATCTTCAGCACCTGGTCTGGTGACTCACCACTAAATGTCAATGCTTTTCTGCATTAATTCCTCAATGTAAATCTCCACCGTCCAACTCTCCCTTTCCAGTGGATCTAACTCTGTTTATTTTATATTAAAGGGTCCACGAGGTGAACGTGGTCCAAGAGGATCAACAGGAAAAGCAGGACCCAAGGTAACTAGATACTTCAGATAGAGAGTAAAGCTCAGAATCTGTGACATTGTTTGGAGCGGTTTAATTCTCTATAGCTAATAGTGGATTGGGTGAAAGCTGCATCCAGTTCAGACACCACCCCAGCCCCCGTTCCACAGACAGCAGTCACTCTCAACTCAGCCATTCCGGGTGTAAAATGAAAGGGTTCCGAGCCTCTGCCGCGTCCAGCGTGGACACGAGGCCTGTGGGGATCTGGGATTGAAGGTCAGTAATTCAGCCTCTGAGGAGTCACTGAAGGAACCGCAGCGATTGGAATTGACTGAAGCAGGAATATTCTCTGCAGTGCTATTGTGAATATCGTACGATAATTCGTCCAGTTTGTGGAGTTAACATTTTGAATTGTTTCTCATTCCAGGGTAGCTCGGGCAATGATGGTCCACCAGGTCCTTCCGGAGAGAGGGTAAGGACAGCCTCTCTTTTATATTCCATCGTTCTCGGACAGCTGCTTGATTCAGAGCAAAGCTTGGCCCCAGGGTCAGCATGAGAGTCAGGGTGCCAGTGAGTAATCTATGTCTCTTATCCAGGTCATCGCAGCATACGGAGATCAGACCACAGAGTCATTGAGGTTTACAGCATGGAAACAGGCCCTTCGGCCCAATTTGTCCATGCCGCCTTTTTTTTAAAAACCCCTAAGCTAATCCCAATTGCCTGCATTTGGCCCATATCCCTCTATACCCATCTTACCCATGTAACTATCTAAACACTTTTTAAAATACAAAATTGTACCCACCTCAACTACTACCTCTGGCAGCTTGTTCCAGACACTCACCACCCAATGTGTGAAAAAATTGCCCTTCTGGACTCTTTTGTATCTCTCCCCTCTCACCTTAAACCTATGTCCTCTAGTTTTAGACTCCCCTACATTTGGGAAACGATATTGACTATCTAGCTGATCTGTGCCCCTCATTATTTTATAGACCTCTATAAGATCACCCCTCAGCCTCCTTCGCTCCAGAGAAAAAAGTCCCAGTCTATCCAGCCTCTCCTTGTAATCATCCAAATCCACCTGTCTTGTTGTTGGTTTTGCTTAAGATCATAAGACCATAAAACAGAGGAGCAGAATTAGGCCACTCGGCCCATCGAGTCTGCTCCGCCATTCAATCATGGCTGTTTCTTTTCTCATCCCCATCCTCTTGCCTTTTCCCCATAAAGCCTGATCCCTTTATTAATCAGGAACCTATTTATCTCTGTCTTAAACACACTGTGACCCGGCCCTCCACAGCCTTCTGTGGCAAAGAGTTCGACGGATTCTCTGATTCCAGTGGTCCAATGGCTATTTTTGCCTCTCTGTTACCTTTTATATATTGAAAAAAACTCTTCCCATCTTCTTTTACATTACTAGCTAGCGTACACTCATATTTCATCTTCTCCCCCCTTATTGCTTTTTTAGTTGTCCTCTGCTCACTTTTATAGATTTCCCAATCCTCTGGCTTCCCGATAATCCTCACCACTTTGTATGCTTTTTCTTTTGTTTTTATGCTGTCCTTGACTCCCCTTGTCAGCCATGGGCGTCTCATCCTCCCCTTAGCCTGTTTCCTCCTCCTTGAGAAGGATTTCTGTTGTGCCTCCTGAACAACTCTCAAAAACTCCTGCCATTGCTGTCCCACTGTCCTCCCTGCTAGGCTCCCTTTCCAATCAACTCTGGCCATCTCCTCTCTCATGTCTTTGTAGTTACCTTTATTTAATTGTAATACCGTTACATCTGACTGCAGCTTCTCCCTCTCAAACTGCAGGCTAAATTCTATCATATTGTGGTCACTGCTCCCTCAGGGTTCCTTCACCTTGAGTTCCCTAATCAGGTCTGCCTCATTACACATCACCATATTGCCTGTTCCCTAGTTGGCTCTGTCACAAACTGCTCCAAAAAAAACACTCAGACATTCCACAAATTCCTTTATTCTGTGAATAATAATGGCCCAGTAAATGGCAGCTGCCAGAATTAGATTAATCTTTTCTAGTTGGGAGATGTTTATTTGATTCTCCTTCACTTTTATCAGTCGCCTCAGATCTTAGCCTTTGAAGCTGGGAGTAAGGATCAGCATTGCATGCTGACTCTCACAGGCTGCAGGGAACAACAACAGATTCTAAATCAAAAAGAAACATTCTCGTTTCAAAATCCAAATAATTGAGGTCAAGAAAAGCATCTCGGAATGTACAAGAAAATGAGCTTTAGGCTATCCAATCCATGCGGTGATTAAATCCAGACTATCCAATGAGGAACAGCTATTGATGAGACATTTTGACTGGCTGGGACATGGGGTCTCTCCGTTTCATTGGCTGTTTGTCGATGATGTTTAGACTTTGGGTCAGTGACCCTGATTTGTTCCCACATTTGGACGCTGTCAGGCCACAGTGGGGCGGACAGCTGAATGTGGCAGGCGCCATTTTACTGACGACACATCCGTGACCTCTACATGTCCCCTTCCCAGTGCCATTGTGAACAGAAAGTCACAGGACATCAGAACCGCATCAGTTCATCGACTTCACGGTAACTCACAACCAAAGAAAGCATGGCCACATCCTCCCATTGACAGACACTCGCAGTGTTAATGGCTGATCATCTAACCCCTGTGGCTGTTCCACTAGAATGAGCATCTCAGCACCACGGCCAATGATGTACAGATTTTACTGACCTGCAAGGGAGGCGATGGCCAGGTGATACTATCACTGGGCTAATAATCTAGAAACTCAGCTAATGTTCTGGGGACCCGGGTTCAAAACCTGCTACAGGCAGCTGGTGGAATTTGAATTCAATAAAAGTATCTGGAATTAAGAATCTACTGATGACCCATTGTCGATTGTCGGAAAAACCCATCTGGGTCACTAATGTCCTTCAGGGAAGGAAATCTGCCGTCCTTACCCGGTCTGGCCTCCAGAGCCACAGCAATGTGGGTGACTCTCAACTGCTCTCCAAGGGCAACTAGGGATGGGTAATAAATACTGGCCCAGACACCAACACCCATGTCCCAGGAATGATTTTTTAAAAAGTTGAAGCCTGCAGATTTTAACCAATGATCTATGTCTACTCTGAAGAGACATTTAGTCCAGTTCTTCAGTCTCCATGTGGATGTACACAATCCCATTGCATCTTTGTGAAGAAGGCTGGGAAGTTTCAATGATGAATTGGACAAATGTTATTTCTTAACCGAGATTCCGGTTATCTGATCATCCCTCTCATTGTGGATCTCAGTGTGAGCAAAGTGGCTGCTGTATCTCCTGGTTACAATTTAGAAAAGTAATTAATTAGTTGTAAAGACGAATTCAGGCTGTGACAGGTGCTATAGAAATGTACAACTTCCTTTCCTCATCATTCTAATGTTTACATGGCAGGGACCACCTGGACCTCAGGGACCAATGGGATTCGCTGGACCTAAAGGACCTCCTGTAAGTAATCCCAAGGATTTGCCGCAAATTGTTCCAGATTTATTCACTAACACCACAGCTGCATCTCCTCAGAAATAATGTCAGAAACCAACCTAAACCCCCAATAACCTCGTTCACATATCAGCAAATCACCTCAACATTCACTCAGTTTAGGAGAGTGACTCATTCTCAACAAACCAAAACAGGCACGATAAACCAAATGGAACCCCTCTACACTCTCCCCATCAAACACTCCCAGGACAGGTGCACCACAGGGTTAGATACAGAGTAAAGCTCCCTCTACACTGTCCCCATCAAACACTCCCAGGACAGGTACAGCATGGGGTTAGATACAGAGTAAAGCTCCCTCTACACTGTCCCTCATCAAACACTCCCAGGACAGGTACAGCATGGGGTTAGATACAGAGTAAAGCTCCCTCTACACTGTCCCCATCAAACACTCCCAGGACAGGTACAGCACGGGGTTAGATACAGAGTAAAGCTCCCTCTACACTGTCCCCCCATCAAACACTCCCAGGACAGGTACAGCACGGGGTTAGATACAGAGTAAAGCTCCCTCTACACTGTCCCCCCATCAAACACTCCCAGGACAGGTACAGCACGGGGTTAGATACAGAGTAAAGCTCCCTCTACACTGTCCCCCCATCAAACACTCCCAGGACAGGTACAGCACGGGGTTAGATACAGAGTAAAGCTCCCTCTACACTGTCCCCCCATCAAACACTCCCAGGACAGGTACAGCACGGGGTTAGATACAGAGTAAAGCTCCCTCTACACTGTCCCCCCATCAAACACTCCCAGGACAGGTACAGCACGGGATTAGATACAGAGTAAAGCTCCCTCTACACTGTCCCCCCCATCAAACACTCCCAGGACAGGTACAGCGCGGGGTTAGATACAGAGTAAAGCTCCGTCTACACTGTCCCCCCCATCAAACACTCCCAGGACAGGTACAGCACGGGGTTAGATACAGAGTAAAGCTCCCTCTACACTGTCCCCCCATCAAACACTCCCAGGACAGGTACAGCACGGGATTAGATACAGAGTAAAGCTCCCTCTACACTGTCCCCCCCATCAAACACTCCCAGGACAGGTACAGCGCGGGGTTAGATACAGAGTAAAGCTCCCTCTACACTGTCCCCCCATCAAACACTCCCAGGACAGGTACAGCACGGGGTTAGATACAGAGTAAAGCTCCCTCTACACTGTCCCCCCATCAAACACTCCCAGGACAGGTACAGCACGGGGTTAGATACAGAGTAAAGCTCCCTCTACACTGTCCCCCATCAAACACTCCCAGGACAGGTACAGCACAGGGTTAGATACAGAGTAAAGCTCCCTCTACACTGTCCCCCCCATCAAACACTCCCAGGACAGGTACAGCATGGGGTTAGATACAGAGTAAAGCTCCCTCTACACTGTCCCCATCAAACACTCCCAGGACAGGGACAGCACGGGGTTAGATACAGAGTAAAGCTCCCTCTACACTGTCCCTCATCAAACACTCCCAGGACAGGTACAGCACAGGGTTAGATACAGAGTAAAGCTCCCCCTACACTGTCCCCATCAAACACTCCCAGGACAGGGACAGCACGGGGTTAGATACAGAGTAAAGCTCCCTCTACACTGTCCCTCATCAAACACTCCCAGGACAGGTACAGCACAGAGTTAGATACAGAGTAAAGCTCCCTCTACACTGTCCCCCATCAAACACTCCCAGGACAGGGACAGCATGGGGTTAGATACAGAGTAAAGCTCCCTCTACACTGTCCCCATCAAACACTCCCAGGACAGGGACAGCACGGGGTTAGATACAGAGTAAAGCTCCCTCTACACTGTCCCCATCAAACACTCCCAGGACAGGGACAGCATGGGGTTAGATACAGAGTAAAGCTCCCTCTACACTGTCCCCATCAAACACTCCCAGGACAGGGACAGCATGGGGTTAGATACAGAGTAAAGCTCCCTCTACACTGTCCCCATCAAACACTCCCAGGACAGGTACAGCACAGGGTTAGATACAGAGTAAAGCTCCCTCTACACTGTCCCCCATCAAACACTCCCAGGACAGGTACAGCACGGGGTTAGATACAGAGTAAAGCTCCCTCTACACTGTCCCCCATCAAACACTCCCAGGACAGGTACAGCACGGGGTTAGATACAGAGTAAAGCTCCCTCTACACTGTCCGATATTGTACCTAATTCCAGTCCTCAGGGACATTTACTGCTCCGTCCAGGGCTTTTCTCCTGAACTCTCTGTGCCAATGAGAGTGAGGTTATGCCCAGTGTGTGTTGACTCTGAGGATTGAGTGAACATTTCATAGCGAAGGGCTGAGTGGGTCTGAGCTAGACTGAAGCTCTGAGCGTGTGGGTGAAATTTCCATCCAGTTTCCTGTGCTCTGCTCCAACAATGATTTCTCTCTCTGTCCAACCTTTTCTCAGGGCCCAGTCGGTAAGGACGGATTACCTGGTCACCCAGGGCAACGCGGGGAAACTGTAAGTACCAGTTCTCTCTCTGGGGTCTTTGATTTCTCTGCCTCATTCCTTCCAAATGCAGATGTCTCTTCAAGGTGACCATTCCCTCTCGTCACACAGAGAGAGGGACCGAGATGTGCCAGGTTCCCCATTAGAATGAGACTGTTATCATCAGAGACTGAGTCATAGAGGTTTACAGCATGGAAACAGGCCCTTCGGCCCAACTTGTCCATGCCACCCTTTTTTTTGAAACCCCTAGGCTAATCTCAATTGCCCACATTTGCCCCATATCCCTCTATACTCATCTTACCCATGTAACTGTCTAAATGCTTATTAAAAGATAAAATTGTACCCGCCTCTACTACTACCTCTGGCAGCTCGTTCCAGACACTCACCACCCTCTGTGTGAAAGTATTACCCCTCTGGACACTTTTGTATCTCTCCCCTCTCACCTTAAACCTGTGCCCTCTAGTTTTAGACTCCCCTACCTTTGGGAAACGATATTGACTATCTAGCTGATCTGTGCCCCTCATTATTTTACAGACCTCTATAAGATCACCCCTCAGCCTCCTACGCTCCAGAGAGAAAAGTCCCAGTCTATCCAGCCTCTCCTTATAACTCAATCCATCAAGTCCCAGTAACATCCTAGTAAATCCTGGACACTATCCATCTGAGGAAATGCATTTGCCCAAATTCAGACATCCAGGACAGGGGGCACATTCTGTACGGGAGATGTTCTGTCTGAAGTCCCCTCAGCTCTATCACTGCTGCACTGCGTTTGATCCAGATCTCACCCTGTTTATTGTATCTGAGTGGATACGGAGATAAGATCCATCGGGAAAAGGGATCCAGTCAGCCTTTCTGATCTGGAGTATATGTGACTTCAATCCCATAATATGTGCTTAGCAACAGAAGGAGACCATTCAGCCCCTCAAGTCTATCCCACCATTCAGTTTGGTTCAGGTTAATCTGTAGCACAAACCCTCCTTGTTTCCATTACCCTTAATCCCCTTACCCACAAACATCGATAATTCACAGTGAATCCAAACCCCCATTCACTGCCCCCCCACTTCTTCACCCCTCCTTCACCCCGCCTCCCCACTCCTTCACTCCTCCTCCTCCTCCTCCTCCTCCTCCCTCCTTCACTCCTCCTTCACCTCCCTCACCCCCTCTCTCACCCCCTCCCCCCAACCCCCCTTGTCTCACGCCCATTCTCCCATCCCCCCCTCACACTTCCCTCACCATCCCACCCGCCTCCCCCATCTCCCCACCCCCCACATCCCTCTTTTCCCCTGCCCCACACAGTGAAAAGTATTGTTTCTTGCGCGCCACACAGACAAAGCATACCGTTCATAGAGAAGGAAAGGAGAGGGTGCAGAATGTAGTGTTACAGTCACAGCGAGGATGTAGAGGAAGATCAACTTAATGCGAGGTGGGTCCATTCAAAAGTCTGACAGCAGCAGGGAAGAAGCTGTTCTTGAGTCAGTCGGTGAGTGATCTCAGACTTTTGTATCTTTTCCCGATGGGAGAAGATGGGAGCTCTGGGACCGCTGGCCACTGGTCACATGTGGGTGGTTGGTCTGGGTCAGTTTCAGGTTGGGTGTCTCCAGGGTCCTAAGGATCACCAAGAGATTAAGTTAAAGAGATTAAATTCTCTGCATGTAACCTGACAGACTGAATTTGATGTAAGCTGCTCCTTGCAGGATGGGTGAAGAGTTAATGCAGCAATTGTTAACAGGGTACTGTGCTCATGTTGGTGAGCAGTATGTGATTAACCTCATTCCCCACCAGGGGAGAACGCAGCTGGCTGGTCTCCCCGCTCGCTGTCCAGTGTGTGCTGCTGTGTTCAGATGTTGGGGAACACAGGAGCTGAGAGGGCAGCATTGCACCTTAATATAACTTCACGGGGTATAGAGAAGGTATGCCATTTCCTCCATCCCAGAGTTACCCCCTCTTCAGACCCAGCAGATTAGGAAAATCATCAGGGAAACTCGAACACGCGACGTACAAATATGCAAAGTAGGAGCAGAAGTAATCCATTTTTTCAATTCCTCTCTGGCCACAGGGTGAGGTGCCAGACAACTGGAGAATACCAAATGTGGTTTCGCTATTTAAGAAGGGTTGTAGAGATAAACCAGGGAAGTACAGAGCAGTGAGTCTCACGTCAGTGACAGGAAAACTATTGGAGAAACCTCTGAAGGAGAGAATCTATCTCCATTTAGAGAGGCAAAGCTTGATCAGGGAGAGTCAGCATGGCTTCATCAGAGGGAGGTCACCCCTAACAAATTTGAATTTTTTGAGGAGGTGACCAGGTGTGTGGACGAGGGGAGTGCAGTTGATGTAGTTTATCTGGATTTCAGCAAAGCCTTTGACAAGATCCCACACGGGACACTTGTAAAGAAGGTAAATGGACATGGGATGCAGGGTAACTTGATAAAGTGGATTCAGATTAGCTCAGTTGTAGGAGACAGAGGGTGATCACAGAAGCTGCTTTAGTGACTTGGAGGCTGGATTTTGTGAAGGGGACCCATTGGGAGGGCCACAATGTCTTGGGGACAGAGTCGGGGAACATGCCGTCAATGAGAGGAGTCCCAATGGAGTTGGAATGTCTCCTGGACAAAGGCCGGAATTTTACTATCCTGCCACAGGAATCAGAGTGGGCGAGGGACAGACCGTGGGAAGGTCTGCTGACATCAGACAGGATTTTGCTGCTTTGCGATGGTCGAGGCCCTAAAATCCCACCCATTATCTCCTCTTAAGACTCAGTCAACAAGACAGACATGCTTACGTCAATTTTCAGTCTTTCAGGTTTTAATCCCTCAGCACAGAGATACAGAGAGATACCTTCTTCTGATTCTCAGACAGCAGCCTCCAGAGAGAGAGCTGTCTTCACACGGCCAAACCTCCGAGTGAGAGGGGGTGAAAACACCTCTTGCCTTTTGTAGATCCCTGGGAAAAAGATTCCTATTTTCTAGCACGTTCCAGACTTCAATTCCTGGAAGAAGAGTGAGAGAGGAAAAGAGCTACTCGCTAAGGGTAACAATAATGCAGCAGCCCAGATCAAACCAAAGACCCCAGTCATTAGGAGCAGTTAACCTTCTGCAGAATCAGTATTTGAGCTGCCGACTGTCAGCAATTCAGCATCATTAAACCGAGCTGATCATAAACACAGCCTTCACCAGAACGTTCCAGAAAATAACACTCTTAACGGCACAGCATCGTCACATTGTGATGTTCTGAACTGAGTTACTGGTTTTGTGATGTGGTCTCCCGCGATCAGCTGTGTTGTGTGGCCTTTTTCTCGACTGTGTTGTATTTTCTTGTGCTTTTCTGAGCGGGGTTGTATTTGCGTTCTACCTGGTTTTGTGTTCTGCACTGGGTTGTGTTCTATTACTGTTTTGTGTCATAATGTTTTGATCCGTGTTCTCTTGTTCTGGGCTGACATTTTTTTCCTAGCTGAGTTCAGCAATGAGAAGTGCTGCGTTATTCTGCGCTGGGTTGTGTTGCGTTGTTCTGCGCTGTGTTGCATTGTTCTGCGCTGTGTTGCGTTGTTCTGCGCTGAGTTGCGTTGTTCTGCACTGGGTTGCGTTGTTCTGCGCTGAGTTGCGTTGTTCTGCGCTGAGTTGCGTTGTTCTGCGCTGAGTTGCATTGTTCTGCACTGTTGTGTTGCGTTGTTCTGCGCTGTGTTGCGTTGCGTTGTTCTGCGCTGTGTTGCGTTGCATTGTTCTGCGCTGTGTTGCGTTGCGTTGTTCTGCGCTGAGTTGCGTTGTTCTGCGCTGAGTTGCGTTGTTCTGCGCTGAGTTGCGTTGTTCTGCGCTGAGTTGCATTGTTCTGCACTGTTGTGTTGCATTGTTCTGCGCTGTGTTGCGTTGCGTTGTTCTGTGCTGTGTTGCGTTGCGTTGTTCTGCGCTGTGTTGCGTTGCGTTGTTCTGCGCTGTGTTGCGTTGCGTTGTTCTGCGCTGTGTTGCGTTATGTAATGGAGTTATAGAGTGGTACAGTGCAGAAAAGGCTCTTTGGCCCATTGAATCTGCACCGACAATATCTACCACTAAAGTCGTGCTAATCTCATTTTCCAGCACTGGTCCCATGTTCCCCACAGATGTTACGATACTTCAAATGCTCATCCAAATACTTTTTAAAGGTTGTAAGGTTTCTGGCCTCCACTATCTTCCTAGGCAGTGCATACCCATCACTCTGAATGAAAAAGGTTTTTCTCAAATCCCCTCACCCTGAAACTCTGCCCCCTCGTCATTGACCCCTCGACCAAGGGGAACAGCTGCTTTTACTCACCCTGTCCAAACCCCTCATAACCTTACACACCTCAATCATGTCCACTTCAGACTTCTGCTCTCGAGAAAACAGTCCAAGCTTTATGTTGTTTGGAGCTGCGCTGAGTTGTGTATGAGCTGCACCGGAGCTGTGGCATTACTGTGCCAGAGCTGTGTTGTAACCGTGTTGATGGCGTGTCAGAGCTGTGTTGTAGCTGTGTTGATGGCGTGTCAGAGCTGTGTTGTAGCCATGTTGACACCTTGTCAAAGCTGTGTTGTAGCTGAGATAATCGCATGTCAGAGCTGTGATGTAGCTGTGTTGATAGTGTGTCAGAGCTGTGTTGATGGCGTGTCAGAGCTGTGTTGTAGCCGTGTTGATGGCGTGTCAGAGCTGTGTTGTAGCCGTGTTGATGGCGTGTCAGAGCCATGTTGTAGCTGTGTTGGTGTGTCAGAGCTGTGTTGTAGCCGTATTGATGGTGTGTCAGAGCTGTGTTGTAGCCGTGTTGATGGCGTGTCAGAGCCGTGTTGTAGCTGTGTTGATGGCATGTCAGAGCTGTATTGTAGCCATGTTGACACCTTGTCAAAGCTGTGTTGTAGCTGTGATGATCGCATGTCAGAGCCGTGTTGTAGCTGTGTTGATGGCGTGTCAGAGCTGTGTTGTAGCCATGTTGACACCTTGTCAAAGCTGTGTTGTAGCTGTGATGATCGCATGTCAGAGCTGTGTTGTAGCTGTGTTGATGGTGTGTCAGAGATGTGTTGTAGCTGTGTTGATGGTGTGTCAGAGATGTGTTGTAGCCGTGTTGATGGTGTGTCAGAGCTGTGTTGTAGCCATGTTGACACCTTGTCAAAGCTGTGTTGTAGCTGTGATGATCGCATGTCAGAGCTATGTTGTAGCTGTGTTGATGGTGTGTCAGAGATGTGTTGTAGCCGTGTTGATGGTGTGTCAGAGCTGTGTTGTAGCCGTGTTGATGGTGTGTCAGAGCTGTGTTGTAGCTGTGTTGATGGCATTGTTACCGAGGCTGGTTTTATTTTGCGCCCTTGTGTTGTGTAATTTGTTATATTTTAATAATAAAAAACATCCAATCACACGATCCACCATCGCTGACTCAGCTCTTTCCCCACAACCTTCACCTCCCCCAAGAACTTGGGAAACTTATCCTCACCCTGACCCCCTCACCCTCACCCTGACCCCCTCACCCTCACCCTCACCCCCTCACCCTCACCCTGACCCCCTCACCCTCACCCTGACCTCCTCACCCTCACCCTGACCTCCTCACCCCCTCACCCTCACCCTGACCCCCTCACCCTCACCCTGACCCCCTCACCCTCACCCTGACCCCCTCACCCTCACCCTGACCCCCTCACCCTCACCCTGACCCCCTCACCCTCACCCTGACCCCCTCACCCTGATCCCTCACCCTCACCCCCTCACCCTGACCCCCTCACCCTGACCCTGACCCCCTCACCCTCACCCTGACCCCCTCACCCTCACCCTGACCCCCTCACCCTCACCCTGACCCCCTCACCCTGACCCCCTCACCCCCTCACCCCCTCACCCTCACCCCCTCACCCTCACCCCCTCACCCTCACCCCCTCACCCTCACCCTGACCCCCTCACCCTGACCCCCTCACACTGACCCCTTGACCCCCTCACCCTGACCCCTTGACCCCCTCACCCTGACCCCCTCACCCTCACCCTGACCCCTCACCCTGACCCCCTCACTCTGACCCCTGACCCCCTCACCCTGACCCCCTCACCCTGACCCCCTCACTCTGACCCCTGACCCCCTCACTCTGACCCCTGACCCCCTCACCCTCACCCTGACCCCCTCACCCTGATCCCTCACCCTCACCCCCTCACCCTGACCCCCTCACCCTGACCCTGACCCCCTCACCCTCACCCCCTCACCCTCACCCCCTCACCCTGACCCTGACCCCATGGTTCCAAACCACAACAAAAAGCTGAACAGCAGAGAATGCTGACCCCTCTTATCCAAATTCCAATTCCACCCAATCACATCCTGACTACTGAGCAAGATCAGATAGTTGACCGGAAACGCCTGGAATTCTGCTGGAAGAGTTTGGAGAGATTCCATCCTCATTTCCAGCTCCTGAACATTTCCTTCCGTTAGAGCGCAAAGCTCAGCTGCCCTGCGGGCAATCCCACCGTCGGCTGTGTAACTCACTGCGGATTCTGGGTCAATTAAAGCTTCCACCCTTCAGGATGCTGTCTTACGCCCGTTCTTGTCCTTTCACCTGATCACACCCCCAGTCACACCCCCATCACGCCCCCCCAGTCACACCCCCCCAATCACACCCCCCCAATCACACCCCCAATCACGCCCCGATTCCATCCCAGGGTGACTGCATTTACCTGCGATGGTTTGTGGAGCTGTGAGGCAGGCTTCACTATGTTCTGATTGAAGACTCGATGAAGCTTAGAAGCTGTGTCGCTGGAGCCTTGTTACTGAACAGTGTGTGGAACATGGTTGTAGAAGAAATTAGATTCATATAAGCAATTAGGTTGCATAGAAAAGTAAGTCTGTTTTAAACGGACCTACTATAGTAGGGACTAAAGCTGCAGCAGTAGCTAAAGGGTTAATGATTCACTATATACTCACCATTATATCGAAAATCAAGAAACTAGCTGAAGCAGGCAGGGTTAGAAAAACAGGGCCTAGCAGACACTCAAGGTCTAAAGGCCAGATAACGGGCCATCTGCCTTTTAGGAGGATAGAAAAATAAACCACCATTCTTCTCCCCTATCTAGTTACGGTAAATCACAAGGGACAGGGACTGTAGGATGATTTAGACCAAGGACACTATAGATAAGTCCTAGGACCATAGATTTAATTAATGGGACAATGACTAAAGGGGTAATAGAGATAGTAAGGATAATAGGGAGTATTGTAACCTGCTTGCAGAGTTGTTTGTTTCACTGTATAAAAATAGCGCACGTTTGTTCAAAAAATCAGAATTCTCTCGGTGTTGACTGAGGTGGACTCTCCGTGGTATCACGACAATAAACTCTCCTGATGCCTGACTCTGAACGTCTCTGCCTGAGTTATTCTGAGCTAGGAGTTTCCTCGACAATGGTGAATGGGTAGCAGGAGCAGGCCATTCAGCCCATCGGGACTGCTCTGCTATTCAAACTGATCACAGTTGATATCCAAGCTCAGTGTCATTTTCCCACATTCTCCCCTGATCCTTTCACATCTCAAATGTGTAGAAAGCTCTCAATTTCGGCCTCAAAGTTGCTGAATGTTCCTGATTCCACAGTCCAGAGAATTCCAGAGATACAGCGGCCTTCAGAATTCTCCATCTCATCACAATGACCCACCCCTTATCCCTGAGTCTGTGGCCCCTGGATCTAAACACTCGACCAGGGAAAACATCCTTCCTGAATCACCTTGTATCACCTTGTGCATCACTTCATGTGATACCCAGTGCGCCTCACCCAGTGCGCCTCACCCAGTGCGCCTCACCCTGTGCGCCTCACCCAGTGCGCCTCACCCAGTGCGCCTCACCCAGTGCGCCTCACCCAGTGCGCCTCACCCAGTGCGCCTCACCCAGTGCGCCTCACCCAGTGCGCCTCACCCAGTGCGCCTCACCCTGTGCGCCTCACCCAGTGCGCCTCA
Source organism: Carcharhinus amblyrhynchos (assembly GCF_965287045.1). Classification (NCBI taxonomy): domain Eukaryota; kingdom Metazoa; phylum Chordata; class Chondrichthyes; order Carcharhiniformes; family Carcharhinidae; genus Carcharhinus; species Carcharhinus amblyrhynchos. Next base: position 1,801,970 of record NC_137348.1, read on the forward strand.
CCCTGTGCGCCTCACCCTGTGCGCCTCACCCTGTGCGCCTCACCCTGTGCGCCTCACCCTGTGCGCCTCACCCAGTGCGCCTCACCCAGTGCGCCTCACCCAGTGCGCCTCACCCTGTGCGCCTCACCCTGTGCGCCTCACCCAGTGCGCCTCACCCAGTGCGCCTCACCCAGTAAAAAGTCTGACAACACCAGGTTTAAGTCCAACCGATTTATTTCATAGTAAACTCACAAGCTTTTGAGGTTACCCCCTTCGTCAGGTGAATGGAGAGTCCTGGCCTCAGACAGAGCATATAAAGCACAGACAGTTTGCAGATTACTGATTAGAATGCGAATCTTTACACCTAACCTGCTGTTCAAGTCAAGATTCGCATTCTAATCAGTAATCTGTAAACTGTCTGTGCTTTATATGCTCTGTCTGAGGCCAGAACTCTCCATTCACCTGAAGAAGAGGGAAACCTCGAAAGCTTGCGAGTTTACTATCAAATAAATCGGTTGGACTGAAACCTGGTGTTGTCAGACTTTTTACTGTGTTTACCCCAGTCCAACGCCGGCACATCCACATCATGCCTCACCCTGTATCAGAGGGTTAGTACTGAGGGAGTGCCACACTGTCTGCCTCAGCCTGTGTCTCTCTCCCAGGCTGAGTGGTTCTGAGTTGTCTCTATCTGTTCTCCAGCTGAATCTTTGCTGGTCAGGTTTCATGCCAGATGTTACTGATCTCTCACATTTTCTCCACAGGGCTTCCAAGGGAAAACGGGACCACCGGGTCCTCCTGGAGTGGTCGGTCCACAGGTGAGTACAGAATTGTTCAAAATTCATTCCAGAAACTCACAGTAAGTTTAAAATCACAGAATACAGTTTGAGCAGCTGGTGCGGAGGATTCGAGTTTGTGCTGGGATATCTCCCCAACTCTGGGTCTGTCCTACTGACTGTACGCTCTAGAACACAGTGCACGGACACGGGGGCGCCCTGTACGCAGACACAGAGAGGATAGGAGCAGGAGGCCATTCAGCCCTTCCAGCCTGCTCCACCATTCATCACCATCATGGCTGGTCATCCAACTCAATAGTCTAATCCTGTTTTCTCCCCATAACCTTTGATCCCATTCGCTCCATGTGCTATATCCAGCCGCCTCTTGAATATATTCAATGTTTTGGCATCAACTACTTCCTGTGGGAATGAATTCCACAGGATCACCACTCTCTGGGTGAAGAAATGTCTCCTCATCTCCATCCTAAATGATCTACCCCGAATCCTCAGACTGTGACCCCTGGTTCTGGACTCCCCCACCATCGGGAACATCCTCCCTGCATCTACCCTGTCTAGACCTGTTAGAATTTTATAAATCTCTATGACATCCCCCCTCATTCGTCTGAACTCCAGCAAAAACAATCCTAACCTGGTCAATCTCTCCTCATACATCAGTCCCACCATCCCCAGAATCAGCCTGGTAAACCTTCACTGCACTCCCTCGAGGGCAAGAACATCCTTCCTCAGAAAAGGAGACCAAAACCGCACACAATACTCTAGGTGTGGCCTCACCAAGACCCTGTATAATTGCAACAACACATCCCTGCTCCTGTACTCGAAACCTCTCGCAATGAAGGGCAACATACCATTTACCTTCTTTACCGCCTGCTGCCCCTGCATGCTTACCTTCAGTGACTGGTGCACAAGGACACCCAGGTCCCTCTGCACACTCCCCTCTCCTAATTTACAGCCATTCAGGTAGTAATCTGCCGCCTTGTTTTTGCTTCCAAAGCAAATAACCTCACATTTATCCAAATTATTCTGCATCTGCCATTGATTTACCCACTCACCCAACCTGTCCAGATCATTCTGAAGGATCTCTGCATCCTCCTCACAGTTCACCCCCCCACCCAACTTCATACCAAACATGTCCAAATTTAAATTGGACTTTAGTTTTTGTGAGTTGACGGTCTGTGCTTCGTTCAAACACATTTCCCATTTCCAGTTTGTACCCAGTTTGTTTCTCGTGCTCACATTGCTGTCTGAAACATACAAACAAGGAACAGGAGGAGGCCACTCAGCCCCTCCAACCTGCTCCGCTCTTCAATAAGATCATGGCTAATCCAACAGTACCCTCAAATCTACATCCCACCAACTCCCCAATAACCCTTCACCCCCTCGTCAATCTCACCCCCAATAACCCTTCACCCCCTCGTCAATCTCACCCCCAATAACACTTCACCTCCTCATTAACCCCAACTCTGATAACCCTTCACCCCGTCATTAACCCTTCACCCCCCAATAACCCTCCACTCCTTGTTTCACCTGAAAAACTTCCAAACTCTCGGCTTCTGTCACCTGCTCAGGATGAGAGTTTGAAAGATTCTCGAACAGGACAAGTTCCAGCTCATCCTGTTGGAAATGGGCCAGAATGTGGACACAATCCATGGGCAGGATTCTGCCCAGATGATTTATTGTTAACGTCAAACAAGAGGCAAAGCAGCCACAAATCCTGGTTTCAGGAAGGATTCATCCCCAAACTATGATCATTCTGATCAGGATCAATCTGTCTGCAAATTCTTCAATCAAACTGGCCCAGCTTCACCAAGGGGACAGGGATTTTTAAAGCCTGGAGCTTCAGTCTGTGACGGAGTTTTGACGAGTAGAGTTGGGAGTTGGTGTTAGTGCGGAGACGGGAGGATGTGGACGGCTGGTTCTGTGTCTCACTGTGTTTGTGGCTGTTCTACCCTGACAGGGTCCCACAGGAGAGACTGGCCCCCTAGGTGAACGTGGTCACCCCGGTCCCCCTGGACCCCCTGGAGAACAAGGTCTGCCAGGCTCTGCTGGGAAGGAAGGTTCAAAGGTGAGTGTTTGACCCATGACCCGGAACTCTCTGTGAAGCCTCGAGACAGCAGATTTGCTGGGGTGACATCAGTTACTGGAATCGCCACAGGCAATGAGTACAAAATTTAGCAAACTGACCCTCTGACAGTGCGGCACTCCCTCAGCACTGACCCTCTGACAGTGCGGCACTCCCTCAGCACTGACCCTCTGACAGTGCGGCACTCCCTCAGCACTGACCCTCTGACAGTGCGGCACTCCCTCAGCACTGACCCTCTGACAGTGCGGCACTCCCTCAGCACTGACCCTCTGACAGTGCGGCACTCCCTCAGCACTGACCCTCTGACAGTGCGGTACTCCCTCAGCACTGACCCTCTGACAGTGCGGCGCTCCCTCAGCACTGACCCTCTGACAGTGCGGCACTCCCTCGGCACTGCAGGAGAGTTTCAGTCTAGAATTTGTCTTGAGTCTCTGGAGAAAGGTTTAAAAGTCTGACAACACCGGGTTAAAGTCCAACAGGTTTATTTGGCAGCACGAGCTTTCAGAGTCTCGCTCCTTCTTCAGGTGAGTGAGGAGTTGTGTTCACAGTTCCTCACTCACCTGATGAAGGGGCAGCGCTCCGAAAGCTCGTGCTGCCAAATAAACCTGTGGACTTTAACCTGGTGTTGTCAGACTTCTCACTGTGCCCGCCCCAGTCCAACACTGGCATCTCCACAGAAAGGTTTAAACTCAGGAAAATGTTGTGGCCCGGAATCCTGAAAAACAAAGAACAATAAAGATAATTTTATTATTTCACAATGTCAACTGTCGGAGTTTCTGGTGGCCGTTATTTCCCTGTTGAGTGGATTGTGTCCATGTTTACTAACGCTTTCCTCTCTCTCCTCCTCAGGGTGATCCAGGTCCGGCAGGGCCTCCTGGGAAGGATGGCCCCCCAGGTCTGAGAGGGTTCACTGGGGAACGAGGTCTGCCCGGACCCCTGGTGAGTAAAACAGCAGGATCCACACTCCTGCTCCTCCCAGAATATTTTCACCAACGTTTGACTGATCACACATCCTGTGGGAAGGGGGAAAAGAGAGATTCAATAGCCAATCCATCAAAATATTAAAGACTGGTCAAATTAGCAAATCAAAAATCAGCTTCAAGCTATCAGCTCCACAGGCATTAGATACAGAGTAAAGCTCCCTCTACACTGACCCCATCAAACACTCCCAGGACAGGTACAGCACGGGGTTAGATACAGAGTAAAGCTCCCTCTACACTGTCCCCCATCAAACACTCCCAGGACAGGTACAGCACGGGGTTAGATACAGAGTAAAGCTCCCTCTACACTGACCCCATCAAACACTCCCAGGACAGATACAGCACGGGGTTAGATACAGAGTAAAGCTCCCTCTACACTGACCCCATCAAACACTCCCAGGACAGATACAGCACGGGGTTAGATACAGAGTAAAGCTCCCTCTACACTGACCCCATCAAACACTCCCAGGACAGGTACAGCACGGGGTTAGATACAGAGTAAAGCTCCCTCGACACTGTCCCCATCAAACACTCCCAGGACAGGTACAGCACGGGGTTAGATACAGAGTAAAGCTCCCTCTATACTGTCCCCCATCAAACACTCCCAGGACAGGTACAGCACGGGGTTAGATACAGAGTAAAGCTCCCTCTACACTGTCCCCCCATCAAACACTCCCAGGACAGGTACAGCACGGGGTTAGATACAGAGTAAAGCTCCCTCTACACTGTCCCCCATCAAACACTCCCAGGACAGGTACAGCATGGGGTTAGATACAGAGTAAAGCTCCCTCTATACTGTCCCCCATCAAACACTCCCAGGACAGGTACAGCATGGGGTTAGATACAGAGTAAAGCTCCCTCTACACTGTCCCCCATCAGTTGGGAGGGGTTGAGATGGGATGTTGATCCGGAGTAGGGTTTTGGATTAACTGTGCCATTTTGGGGCAGTGAATGTCTCTGGAGAATTCTCTCTCTCTCTCTCGCTCTCTGCTGTCATTGCTCTGGGAGATCCCTGGGTACTGAGTGAGGAAGAGGAGTTTCCTCTGTCACTTTCCCGGAATAGTGTGTGGATCTGTCTGTGTCCTGATCTGCAGGCATTTCCCTGTGTTGAACTCATTCATGTTGCTCGGTACAATTAACACTCAGTCACATTTTGCCGGGCCTCTCCGGGCCCACAGTGTGATCGCTGTCGATTGTCGGAGCAGCAGGATGTAAAGCCCCTGTTCCAATCCGACATCATTCACAAGCTCCAAGTGAGGCAGCACGGATTGAAGGTTCCTATCACCCTCGCCTCACCCTCACCCCTCACCCTCGCCTCACCCTCACCCCTCACCCCTCGTCCTCGCCCTCACCCTCGCCTCGCCCTCACCCCTCACCCTCACCCTCGCCTCACCCTCTCCCCTCACCCCTCGTCCTCGCCCTCGCCCTCACCCCTCACCCCTCACCCCTCACCCTCTCCCCTCACCCTCACTCTCTCCTTCGCCCTCACCATGTTCCTCGCCCTCACCCTCTCCCTTGCCTCACTCCCACCCTCACCCTCTCCCTCACCCTCTCTCTCTCTCTCTCAGCCTCACTCTCTGCTTGTGTCACCGTCTGAACTCGCAACTCGGAATCCATCTTCCGCAATGTGGTGAGAGTGAGGGATAGTGGAGCTCAGATTGAGGATTAACCATGATCTGACTGAATGTTTGTACAGGTTGGAGGGGCTGAATGGCCTCCCCCTGTTCCTGCTGCTTTGGTTGTTGTATTTGGTGGATTTGAGGCTGATTCTTGTTTTTTTCTCTGTGGACAGGGCCAGATTGGTTTGAAAGGAAGCGAAGGACCCCCTGGGCCCCCAGGGCCATTGGTGAGTGAGAACCGGCCATGAAAACACTCGAGTTCGTGTGTCCAACTCCCATTGGACATCCCGCGACCTCCAACCCCTCGACCCCTCCCTAACCTCACACCCGCAGGTCAAACAGGATCTCGTTCACAGAACTCCAATCCTTTTCCAACTCGTAAAGCGGAATGTTAAAGCTGGGAAATGTGTACATGCTGGAGTTTAATCCTTCATTCCCGGAGGTTGCAGGATAACCCTGAATGATTGGCACTTCCCCCAGGGACAGGATCCGGATCGGTTACCAAGTGAAAAGCTTTGCCGACGTGCACTGATTCCCCATTCATTCCACAAAACTCACACCTGGAAATCTTTCCAAAAGTAACCCACAAACAACTCGTATTTTCATAGAATCAGAGATGGAACAGTGCAGAAAGAGGCCATTCAGCCCATCGAGTCTGCACCAACCACAATCCCACCCAGGCCCTATCCCCATTACCCCATGCATTTACCCGAGCTACTCCTGACACTAAGGGGCAATTTACCATGGCCAATCTACCTAACCTGCACATCTTTGGACTGTGGGAGGAAACCAGAGCACCCGGAGGAAACCCACGCAGGCACGGAGAGAATGTGCAGACTCTACACAGACAGTGACCAAAGCTGGGAATCGAAGCCTGCTCCATGGCACTGCGAGGCAGCAGTGCTAACCGCTGTGCTGCCCATTTTCCAGCACCTCACTGGCGAAGTCAGCTCCTCAGAGGTTGGGGCAGTGCCAAGGTACCACCCAAGCACGTCCTGCTCTGCCTGGGGCTGTACTTATCTGTGCGCCCCCGCAGGGTCTGTTTGCCTGGGGTGTGTTTGCCTCGCTCAGGCTTCTCCCGGCCTGTGGAGGTGTGAGAGTGGGGAAAGCCCGTGAATGACACGGTTGTGTGTTTACACGAGGGTTCTGAGTTTCTTGGGCATGTAGTACGCTCCTGCCAGCAGGGGAATGGGGACCATCACCTCGAGGTTTTGGCCTAGAATCATTGAATCCTACAGTGCAGAAGGAGGCCATTCGGCCCATTGAATCCGCACTGCCCACCCTACCACCCAGGATTGACCTCCATACACTTACCTTAGTTAGTCCCCCGACACTAAGGGGCAATTTAGATGGCCAATCTACCTAGCCCAAGTAACGTTTGACTGTGGGAGAAAACTGGAGCACCCAGAGGAAACCCACGCAGACACGAGGAGGACATGCAAACTCCACACAGACAGTGACCCGAGCCGGGAATCAAACTCAGGTCCCTGGCACTGTGAGGCAACAGTGTTAACCACTGTGCCCCTGTGCCACCTCTCACAGAATTTTGTGCCCAGCGAGTATGAGGTTCCAGCCGATGTTAGTAACTCCCCAGTGTCCTGTCCCAATGGACACACACCTGCCCAAGGAGATGTAACTGGAACATTGAGCCAGTTATCGGTGGGAGCAGCTTACATGGAGAGGTTTCATGTGAAGAGATAGATTGGCTACCTTGCTGAAATGTCCTGCAATATCCACACTTCCGTGGGTTTCCGTGGATAGAACACGGATCCAAAACAGGACGGGAGCCTCCATGCTCCCGCAGGGTGTATTGTGACAGTGGAGGGAGGTGGCCCACTATTGGCTGCCAGCCTGATCTTCCAGTCCCGCCGCTGACAACAGGGCTTCCAGTTCTTCTCCCTGTCTGCTGGGAGGTGTGGGTGGGGCTAACACCAATGTGTCCCTCCTGTCATAGTTAAATATCGATATCGGCGACATTTTCACTTTAACCTTTAACCGTAATTTGTTATTTTGTTTAAAGGGCTCACCCGGAGATCGTGGGCAGGCTGGGCCGGCTGGTCCAATCGGTCTCCCAGGGCGACCGGGGCCTCAAGGCCCTCCAGGCCCAGCTGGTGAAAAGGGAGCTCCTGTAAGTACAGCTTCTCCTGTGTACATTGTCCATGTACCTCGCTGTGTGTACGCTAGCTTTGACTATGCTGTGGCTTTCTCTGTGTACACAATGCCTTTACATTGTTCCATATACTCTGTGCTGTCCCTGGAGTTTATCCTGAGTCCTCACCTCAGAACTGAGTCCCTGTCTGAATACCCAGCTGACCGCTGAGGTAGGAGTGACTCGAAGGAGCTGCCTTATCGAACTGTTTGGAGGGACAGTTCACTGCATTCACTGTGCTCACAACAGAAAGAGCAAACACAGAAACTGCTCATCATTATCTCAGTGTTCCAAACTGTCATCGATTGTCAGAACCTAGAGAATCAGACAGAGTGAAGGAATGTCCTCAATCAATAGAAATGGAATATACTGGCATTGACAGGGCATTGAACAATGAACCTGGAGCGCAGTCAGATCCCTGACCTTCGGTTGCTTGCCATTTTAACACACACGTGGGTTGCTCCCGTGCCCACATGTCTGTCCTTGTCCTGCTGCAATGTTCCAGTGAAGCTCAACGCAAACTGGAGGAACAGCATCTCATCTTCCCGCTCGGCACTTCACAGCCTTCCCGTCTCAACATCAAATTCAACAACTTCAGATGATTTGCTGTCCCCCACCTCCACCTCTTTGTTTTCATTCCATTTTATTTAAATTTTTCATTGTTTTCTACCTTTTATTTCTTTATTGTCTTTCTTCATTTTTCTTCCCCCTTTCCCCCTTTGCTTCCCCCCTTCCTTTTTCTAAATTTGACCTCTCTCCCACCCATCTACCCCACTCCCCTCACATCTTCATCTGTCACAGTTTACCCTCTGATTTTAGCATCTCTGCCATTTCACACCTTCTATTCTCTCTATGGGCTGCCATTAGCAGCCTTTCCCCTGGTTTCTGTGGCTCTGACTCATCTTTCATTCCCTCCCCCTGCAGTATAAATATCTCCCACATTCAATGCCTTTTAGCTCTGACAAAGGGTCATCTGGACTCGAAACATCAGATCTTTTCTCTCCTTACAGATGCTGCCAGACCAGCCGAGATTTTCCAGCATTTTCTCTTTTGCTTTCAGATTCCAGCATCTGCAGTAATTTGCTTTTATTGAATGTTTCGAGTTTGGTTTCCATATTTAGTTGACTCATTCTCCAATGTTCCTCCCTTTTCCCTTCCACTTACAGGGTGAGAAAGGACCTCAGGGACCAGCAGGACGGGATGGAATCCAGGGGCCAGTGGGTCTCCCTGGCCCTGCCGGACCATCAGGACCACCCGGTGAAGATGGGGACAAGGTACGAGCGCAGAGAGCAATGCTGGCGAATGAGGCTGGGTTTTATTTCAGGAGGATGGTGCTGATTAACACAGAAATGATAGAACCATGATTGGAGGTCACGTGCAGCACTGAGTGCTGGTCTCCACATTGAGGCTGAAGAAGGTACAAAATTGATTTTTGAGGATGACACCCAAGCCGAGAGGTTCCAACTATCAGGAAAGACTGAACAGACTAGGGTTCATTTCTCTGAAAAAGTGAAGGCAGAGAAAGTGGCCAAGCCGAGTTGTTTAAAATTATGCAGATGTTTAATATTATTCGATAAGGTCAACATAGAGAAGCTGTTTCCACTTATGGGTGAGAGACCAGGACTGGGAACATAAATATGCAACAGTCACTAATAAATCCAATAAGGAATTCAGGAGAGTGGGGGAGAGTGTGGGACTCGCTCCCACGGGGAGTGGGGAGAATGTGGGACTCGGTCCCACGGGGAGCGGGGAGAATGTGGGACTCGGTCCCACAGGGAGCGGGGAGAATGTGGGACTCGGTCCCACAGGGAGCGGGGAGAATGTGGGACTCGCTCCCACAGGGAGTGAGGAGAATGTGGGACTCGCTCCCACAGGGAGTGGGGAGAATGTGGGACTCGCTCCCGTGGGGAGAATGTGGGACTCGCTCCCACAGGGAGTGAGGAGAATGTGGGACTCGCTCCCACGGGGAGTGGGGAGAATATGGGACTCGCTCCCACGGGGAGTGGGGAGAATGTGGGACTCGCTCCCACGGGGAGTGGGGAGAATGTGGGACTCGCTCCCACGGGGAGTGGGGAGAATATGGGACTCGCTCCCACGGGGAGTGGGGAGAATATGGGACTCGCTCCCACGGGGAGCGGGGAGAATGTGGAATGTATTCATAGCCCCACTTCAAAGAGTTTTTACTTTGGAGCTGTCAATCAAACTGTGAACTGACAGGCAGCCGACTGTAGTAATGGTAGGTTGTGAATGAACCATGCAGAATTATTCCTGTAATGAATGCACTCAGACCTATGTCCACACACAAATAGGAAAGTTTGATAGCTCTCTTTGACAGTTTCAATGGTTTATACTCTTTTACGCACATTCATAGCTACTTTTAACAACCCAAAGGGCACATGTCCTCTCCCAAAGGTCTTCCAGGCCCATATCCAATTGGAAACATTACTCCTTCAAAATAGAATACTATTTTTCAGAGAAATCCAGCGGTTTTGGAGTTTCTTAAACCCAGTTGAAAATGTACAGGTGCCAGTTGCCAAAATCCGATTGACAGAAGCAGATTAACGTGTGCAGTCGTCCCCAGGAACAATGGATCCAATAGTTAGAGTCTATCCCTTCACTGAGAAAATGGCGGAGGCCAGTTTCAGGGCAGGATGTCCAAATTTGTTCATCTACTGCCAATCCGGTGTCTGGGCGCTGGGTGCTGGGTGTCTGGGAAACAGAAGCAGAGATTTTAAAGAAATGAAAAAGAACATTGTAAGTTTATGAATTATTATTTCCCAGTAAACGAGCAGCACCAATCAGAATGGGCTTCATACTGGAGTCTGAATCCCAGTCTGAATGGAGTCGGAGAAATATTCCAATTGTGATATTTACAGAGCTTTGGGGAGAGAGTGGGATTTATTGTAGAACTCGTTCAAAGAGTGACTGCAGCACATCAGGCAGGCATGAGATGATGTGATTCTCGGAATAACGTCACACCGAGAGTGAGTGAGTGGGACCGGGAGTGAGTGAGTGGGACCGGGAGTGAGTGAGTGGGACCGGGAGTGAGTGAGTGGGACCGGGAGTGAGTGAGTGGGACCGGGAGTGAGTGAGTGGGAGCGGGAGTGAGTGAGTGGGAGCGGGAGTGAGTGAGTGGGAGCGGGAGTGAGTGAGTGGGAGCGGGAGTGAGTGAGTGGGAGCGGGAGTGAGTGAGTGGGACCGGGAGTGAGTGAGTGGGACCGGGAGTGAGTGAGTGGGACCGGGAGTGAGTGAGTGGGACCGGGAGTGAGTGAGTGGGACCGGGAGTGAGTGAGTGGGACCGGGAGTGAGTGAGTGGGACCGGGAGTGAGTGAGTGGGACCGGGAGTGAGTGAGTGGGACCGGGAGTGAGTGAGTGGGACCGGGAGTGAGTGAGTGGGAGCGGGAGCGGGAGCAAGCGAGTGGGAGCGGGAGCGAGCGAGCGGGACCGGGAGCGAGCGAGCGGGACCGGGAGCGAGCGAGTGGGACCGGGAGCGAGTGAGTGGGAGCGGGAGTGAGTGAGTGGGAGCGCGACCGGGAGCGAGCGAGCGGGACCGGGAGCGAGTGAGTGGGACCGGGAGCGAGTGAGTGGGACCGGGAGCGAGTGAGTGGGAGCGGGACCGGGAGCGAGCGAGCGGGACTGGGAGCGAGCGAGTGGGACTGGGAGCGAGCGAGCGGGACTGGGAGCGAGCGAGCGGGACTGGGAGCGAGCGAGTGGTGGAAGTGAGTTTGATTTACGCACCAATGACCCTTGACTCTCTCGTTTCTCCTTTCAGGGGGAGTCTGGCGATCCAGGACAGAAAGGGAGTAAAGGTGACAAGGGTGAACAGGTGAGAATGACCACGCTGGGGTATGTATTTGACCCTTTCCCCAAAGCAGAGCCCCTGCCGGTTGGGATTGCTCGGGACGCTGTTATCTTTCACTTTGTGCAGGTATTTTTGAGGATAGGTGAGTGAGAATGTTTTTAATAGCCGCGCCCCACACACCAACTCCCCCTGTTAGTCCTCGCTGTGCGGCTGAGAACCAGGGTCACACTGACTACTTCATCATTCTGAGAAAATTCTCTCCAAAATACCCGGGATAGCTTCTCCACACTGCGGCGAATAAAATAAAACAACGTGCATTTCTGTAGCACCTTTCACAACCCCAGGGTGTCCCAAAGTGCTTCACGGCCAATGATTTTTAGTTGTTGTTGTAATGCAGGAAATGCAGCAGCCAGTAGGAGCACAGCAAGATCCCATCGTCAGCAATGTGACAACGACAAGATCAGCTGTTTCACTTCGGTTAAAGAATAAATACTGTCTCACAATACTGGACAGAGTGTCCTCCTCATAGTTAGTGGCTGTGGGGTTTTTCACACCCAGCTGTGAGAGTAGATGAAATCTCAGTTCAATGTCTTATCCGAAAGACAGCAGCAAGAGCAATGTGGCACTCCCTCGGTTAGTGCCCCGGGTGTGACCACCTGTGCTCAGTACCCGAGAGGAGGCATTGACTTTCTGACTCAGAACTGAGAGAGGGAGAATCGGAGATAACACTTGCGATGTGACCAGCCGAGATAATACATTGCTTTTATTTGACCCGTACTCACCTCACTCGCATTGAGAGGTTCAAAAAACTCGGATTGTTTTCACTAGAAAGACGGAGGCTGAGGGGAGACCCTGATAGAGGGTCTACAGAACGATGAGGGGCACAGACAGGGTGGATAGTCCGAGGCTTTTCCCCAGGGTGGAAGTGTCAATTACTCGGGGCACAGGTTCAAGGTGAGGGGGGAAAGTTTAAGGGAGATGCTGCAGGGGGAGTTTTTCACACAGGGAGTGGTGGGTGCCTGGAACGCGCTGCCAGAGGAGGCGGTGGAAGCAGGAACATTAACAACATTTAAGAAGCATCTGGATGGGTACAGGAATAGGGAGGGAACAGAGGGATACGGACCGAGTAAGGGGAGAAGAGTTTTTTTAGTTTAGTTAGGGCATCATGATCAGTACAGGCTCAGAGGGCTGAAGGACCTGTTCCTGTGCTGTACTTTTCTTTGTTGTTATAACATCATCACTCAACCGAGACTCAGATGGGGAGATAGCACCAGGGAATGGTCATAACCTAACGCACAGTGAGCCAAAAATCCAAGACTCAGTCCCTCGAGAATGGAGCTGAATTCCTGACTTAATTCGAATTCTCCTCAAAGACCTCTGTGGAATGTAGGCCCGAGTTCTCCAGCCGTTCACACCCTGTTCCCGCTGCCAGCGAGGATGGAGAATTTGGCACTCAGCCAAATCTCCGTTCACTGCAGCGGGGCTGGAGAATCTCGCTGGTGGGGTAACGTCCGCAAGATTTCTGTACAGTACAGAACCGATTCTGGACTGCAGCTCTGACCCACCCACACCAAAGGACAAATGGGATCAAATTCAACTCTGGTGCTGGCTTCCCAGTAAAGAACACTGTCTGATTCACCTTCTTACAACCTCCTGTGTCTCTCTGGAGCTGATCTTTACCCCCCCTGGGTTGCCTGAGACTGAATGAAGGGATGGGAGGTAAATTCCTGCTATGGTTCTCCTGCTCCTGTGAAGAGCTGTAGACGCCCCATAAATGATATTTGGATGATCACAAACAGCCTCTTCACTGGGTACACTGCCTCTGACTGAAGATGTTTGTCTGCTGTTTTGTTTCCAGGGTCCACCTGGGCCTTCAGGACCTCAGGGTCCAATCGGACAGCCTGGGCCAGCGGTGAGTATCCTGCCTATTTCCTTACATTGTTACATTAGACCCCGATCCCACTGGGAGGAGTTGTGATGACATTGCCATTCCTGTGTTACAGGGGGCTGACGGTGAGCCTGGTCCCAGAGGACAGCAAGGACTCTTTGGCCAGAAAGGTGATGAAGGTCCAAGGGGTTTCCATGGCCCTCCTGGCCCAGTTGGTCTTCAGGTAAATAACAATCTATCTGTTTAATCCCTCTGTCTGTGCCTCAGCTATGTGGTGGATGTAAATATGAGTCGCAATTCATTTCCAAACCTTCAATCCAATGTGTTGGTTTGCTTGAGAAGCCATTAAAACCTGCAGGTTTGCGATGAGCAATTAGACACAGACCCTGGGACAGGCCCCTTGGGTCAGTGGTTGGGTTGTGTTCCAGGTTAATGTTCCCCCGGTACTGTCTCTCCTCGGATGTGGAGGTGCTGGCGTTGGACTTGGCTGGGCACATGAAGAAGTCTCACAACACCAGGCTAACATCCAACAGGTTTATTTGGAATCACAAGCTTTCGGAGCACTGCTCCTTTGTCCAGTGAGTGGAGAGTTCAGTTCACAGACAGGGCATGTAGAGATAGAAACTCAATTACAGGATAATGGTTGGAATGTGAGTCTTTACAGGTAATCAAGTCTTTACAGGTAATCAAGTCTTCACAGGTACAGACTGTGAGTGGAGAGAGGGTTAAGCACAGGTTAAAGAGATGTGCATTGTCTCAAGGCAGGACAGTGAGATTTTGCAAGTCCAGGCAAGTTGTGGGGGTTACAGATAGTGTGACATGAACCCAAGATCCTGGTTGAAGCCGTCCTCATGCGTGTGGAACTTGGCTATCAGTCTCTGGTCAGCGACTCTGTGTTGTTGTGTCTTGAATGCTGACTTGGAGAATGCTTGCCCGAAGATCAGAGGCTGAATGCCCGTGACTACTGAAGTGTTCCCCGACAGGAAGCGAACACTCCTGCCTGGGGATTGTCGCATGGTGTCCTCGGAAACTCACAGAGTTTACTCTTTGTCTCACCGATTTCCTTCACCCATTGTTGTCAGAGAATAAAATCTGTCGCAACTACCTATCAACTAACTGGCCTCACAGCCGTCATAACAGGCACAGCACATTCCTGCAGGAGTGAAACCAGTGCTAAAATCCTGCAGATACAAAGTGGCTACAGTGCCTGACAGTACAGAGAGTCACAGCATGTTCACAACATCTTATAAACAAGGGCAAAGAATTCTGTTCAGAATTACAATGAGGCAAAAGCAAAAGGCCTGATGGGCAAGGCAAATGAATTCAGGGCATGGATGGGTACATGGGACTGGGATATTATAGCAATTACTGAGACATGGCTAAGGGAGGGACAGAACTGGCAGCTCAATGTTCCAGAGTACAGATGTGATAGGAAAGATAGAACAAGAGGTAACAGAGGAGGGGGAGTTGCACTTTTGATTAGGGAAAACATCACAGCCGTACTAAGAGGGGATATATCCGAGGGTTCACTCACTGAGTCTGTATGGGTAGAACTGAGAAATAAGAAGGGGGAAATCACTTTGATAGGGTTGTATTATAGGCCCCCAAATACTCAACAGGAAATTGAGGAGCAAATATGTAAGGAGATTACAGATAGCCCTGAGAAAAATAGGGTGGTAATAGTAGGGATTTTAACTTTCCCAACATTGACTCGGACAGCCATAGTATTAGAGGGTTGGTGTTGGAGAGAAATTTGTTGAGTGTATCCAGGAGGAATTTCTCATTCTTCGATGGCCCAACTACGGAGGGGGCAAAACTGACTTCTTCTTGGGAAATAAGGAAGGGCAAGTGACAGAAGTGTTAGTGAAGGATCACTTTGGGACCAGTGATCATAGTTCCACTAATTTTAAGATAGCTATGGAGAATGACAGGTCTGGCCAAAAGTTAAAATTCTAAATTGGGGCAAGGCCAATTTTGGTGGTATCAGACAGGAACTTTCAAAAGTTAATTGGGGGAGTCTGTGGGAAGACAAAGGGATGTCTGGTAAGTGGGAGGCTTTCAAAAGTGTGTTAACCAGGGTTCAGGGTAAACACATTCCTCTTAGAGTGAAGAACAAGGCTGGCAGAAGTCGGGAACCCTGGATCACTCGGGATATTGAGGCCCTGGTCAAGAAGAAGAAAGAGATACATGACATGCATAGGCAGCTGGGATCAAGTGAATCCCTTGAAGAGTATTGAGGTTGTCAGAGTAGAGTTGAGAGAGAAATCAAGAGGGCAAAAAGGGGACATGAGATTGTTTTAGCAGAAAAGACAAAGGGGAATCCAAAGAACTTCTACAAATACATAAAGGCCAAAAGAGTAACAAGGGAGAGAGTAGGGCCTCTTAAGGATCAACAAGGTCATCTATGTGCGGATCCATAAGAGATGGACGAGATCCTAAATGAATATTTCTCATCAGTATTTACTGTTGAAAAAAGTATGGATGTTAGGAAACTTGGGGAAATAAATAGTGATGTCTTGAGGAGTGAACATATTACAGAGAAGGAGGTGCTGGAAGTCATAAAGCGCATCAAGGTAGATAAATCCCCGGGACCTGACGAAGTGTATCCCAGGACATTGTGGGAGGCTAGGAAGGAAATTGTGGGTCCCCTGGCTGAGATATTTGAATCATCGTTAGTCACAGGTGAGGTGCCTCAAAATTGGAGAGTGGCAAATGTTGTGCTTTTGTTTAAAAAGGGCTGCAGGGAAAAGCCTGGGAACTACAGGCCGGTGAGTCTAACGTCTGTAACGGGTAAGTTAAAAATCATAGAACCCTACAGTGCAGAAAGAGGCCATTCGGCCCATCGGGTCTACACCAACCACAATCGCACCCAGGCCCTACCCCCACATCCCTACGTATTTTACCCACTAATCCCTTAACCTGCGCATCTCAGGACACTAAGGGGCAATTTTTTAGCATGGCCAATCAATCCAACCTACACATCCTTGGACGGTGGGAGGAAACTGGAGCACCTGGAGGAAACCCATGTAAACACGACAGTTGTTAGAAGGTATTCTGAGAGACAGGATCTACGGGTATTTAGAGAGGAAAGGATTGATTAGGGACAGTCAGTATGGCTTTGTGAGTGGAAAATCATGTGTCATGAATTTGATTGAGTTTTTTGAAGGGGTAACCAAGAAGGTAGATGAGGGCAGTGCAGTTGATGTTGTCTACGTGGACTTTAGCAAGGCCTTTGACAAGGTACCGCATGGTAGGTTGTTGCATAAGGTTAAATCTCACAAGATCCAGAGTGAGGTAGCCATTTGGATACAAAATTGGCTTGACAACAGAAATCAGAGGGTGGTTGTAGAGTGGTGTGCCTCAGGGATCAGCGCTGGGCCACTGTTATTTGTCATTTATACTAATGATTTAGATGAGAATTTAGGAGGCATGGTTAGTAAGTTTGCAGAGGACACCAAGATTGATGGCATAGGGGTTAGTGAAGACGATTATCTCGGATTGCAACAGAATCTTGATCAATTGGGCCAGTGGGCTGACAAATGGCAGATGGAGTTTAATTTAGATAAATGTGAGGTGATGCATTTTGGTAGATTGAATCAGGGCAGGACTTACTCAGTTAATGGTAGGGCATTGGGGACAGTTACAGAACAAAGAAATCTAGGGGTACAGGTTCATAGCTCCTTGAAAGTGGAGTCACAGGTGGACAGAGTGGTGAAGAAGGCATTTGGCATGCTTGGTTTCATTGGTCAGAACATTGAATACAGGAGTTGGGACGTCTTGTTGAAGTTGTACAAGACATTGGTAAGGCCACACTTGAAATACTGTGTACAGTTCTGGTCACCCTATTATAGAAAGGATATTATTAAACTAGAAAGAGTGCAGAAAAGATTTACTAGGATGCTACTGGGACTTGATGGTTTGGGTTATAAGGAGAGGCTGGATAGACTGGGATTTATTTCCCTGGAGCGTAGAAAGCTGAGGAGTGATCTTATAGAGGTCTATAAAATAATGAGGGGTGTAGACAAAGTAGATAGTCAATATCTTTTCCCAAAGGTAGGGGAGTCTAAAACTAGAGGGTATAGGTTTAAGGTGAGAGGGGCAGTTTTTTCACACAGAGGATGGCGAGTGTCTGGAACAAGCTGCCAGAGGCAGTAATAGAGCCAGATACAATTTTGTTTTTTAAAAAGCGTTTAGTTAGTTACATAGGTAAGATGAGTATAGAGAGATATGGGCCAAACATGGGCAATTGGGACTAGCTTAGTGGTAAACACTGGGTGGCATGGACAAGTTGGGCCGAAGGGCTTGTTTCCATGCTGTAAATCTCTATGACTCTCTAACGGAATGATCGAGAGTTAATGAAGAAGTTGAGCAGAGAATCCTGCGGCTTTCTGTCTGTGAATCTTTAACAGTAAGAAGTCTCATAACACCAGGTTAAAGTCCAACAGGTTTATTTGGTAGCACAAGCCAGCAGCTTTTGGAGCACTGCTCCTTCGTCAGGTGAGTGGGAGTTCTGTTCAAAAACAAGGCATATATAGACACAAACTCAATTTACAGAATAATGGTTGGAATGCAAGTCTTCACAGCTAATCAAGTCTTAAAGGTGCAGACATAGAAACATAGAACAGTGCAGCACAGTACAGGACCTTCGGCCCTCGATGTTGTGCCAAGCTATGTCTGAACCCAAGACCAAGCTATCCCCCTCCCTATCATTCTGGTCTGCTCCATGTGCCTATCCAATAACGGCTTGAAAGTTCCTAAAGTGTCCGACTCCACTATCACAGCAGGCAGTGCATTCCACACCCCAACCACTCTCTGACTAAAGAATCTACCCCAGACATCCCTCCTATATCTCCCACCATGAACCTTATAGTTATGCCCCCTAGTAACATCTACATCCACCCGAGGAAATAGTCTCTGTACGTCCACTCTATCTATCCCCCTCATCATCTTATAAACCTCTATTAGGTCACCTCTCATCCTCCTCCACTCTAAAGAGAAAAGCCCCAGCTCCCTCAAACTTTTCTCATAAGACCTACCCTCCAAACCAGGCAGCATCCTGGTAAATCTCCTCTGTACTCTCTCCAATGCTTCCACATCCTTCTTATAGTGAGGTGCCCAGAACTGAACACAATATTCCAAATGTGGTCTCACCAAGGTTCTGTACAGTTGCAGCATAACCCCACAGCTCTTAAACGCAAAGAGAGGGTTAAGCACAGGTTAAAGAGATGTGTATTGTCTCCAGACAGGACAGTTAGTGAGATTTTGCAAGTCCAGGCAAGTCGTGAGGGTTACAGATAGTGTGACATGAACCTAAGATATCAGTCTCTGCGATAGCCAAGTTCCGCACACATGAGGATGGCCTCAGCCGGGATCTTGGGTTCATGTCACACTATCTGTAACCCCCACGATTTGCCTGGACTTGCAAAATCTCACTAACTGTCCTGTCTGGAGACAATACACATAGAACATAGAACACTACAGCACAAACAGGCCCTTCAGCCCACAAGTTGCGCCGATCACATCTATACCTACCAAGCCATAGAACTATCTATAACTCCCAATCCCATTAGATCCCATATACTCATCCAGAAGTCTTTTAAAAGACCTCAGCGAGTTCGCCTCCACCACCACCGACGGCAGCCGATTCCACTCACTCACCACCCTCTGAATGAAAAACTTACCCCTAACATCTCCTCTGTACTTGCTTCCCAGCACCTTAAACCTGTGTCCTTTCGTAGCGACCATTTCAGCCCTGGGAAATAGCCTCCGAGAATCCACCCTATCTATTCCTCTCAACATTTTATAAACCTCTATCAAGTCGCCTCTCAACCTTCGTCTCTCCAGGGAAAAGAGACCTAACTCCCTCAATCTATCTTCATAAGGCATGCCTCCCAATCCAGGCAACATCCTTGTAAATCTCCTTTGCACCCTCTCAATAGCTTCCACATCCTTCCTGTAGTGAGGCGACCAGAACTGCGCACAGTACTCCAAGTGGGGTCTGACAAGGGTTTTATAAAGTTGCAGCATTATCTCCCGACTCCTAAACTCAATCCCTCGATTAATGAAGGCCAGTACACCATACGCCTTCTTAACCACATCCTCCACCTGTGAGGCCGATTTAAGAGTCCTGTGGACCCGGACCCCAAGATCCTTCTGCTCTTCAACCCAGCTAAGACTCTTACCCTTGATATTGTACTCCTTCATCCCATTGGTCCTGCCAAAATGGACCACTGCACATTTATCCACGTTGAAGTCCATCTGCCACTTCTCTGCCCAGTCTTGCATCCTATCTATGTCACGCTGCAACTTCTGAATCCATCCAGACCATCCACAACACCACCAACCTTCATATCACTGGCAAACTTACTAACCCATCCCTCCACTTCCTCATCTAGGTCATTTATGAAAATGACAAACAGCAAGGGTCCAAGAACAGATCCCTGGGGCACTCCACTGGTGACTGACCTCCATGCAGAAAAAGACCCATCCACAACCTCTCTCTGCCTTCTGCAGGCAAGCCAGTTCTGGATCCACAAGGCCAAAGCCCCTTGGATCCCATGCCCTCTCACCTTCTCAAGAAGTCTTGCATGGGGGACCTTATCAAACACCTTGCTGAAGTCCATGTAAACCACATCCACTGCTTTTCCTTCGTCAATGTGTTCAGTCACATTTTCAAAGATCTCAACTAGGCTCGTAAGACACAACCTGCCCTTGACAAAGCCGTGCTGACTATTTCTGATCATTCTGAACTTCTCTAAATGCGCATAAATCCTGTCTCTCAGAATCTTCTCCATCTACTTACCAACCACTGAGGTCAGACTCACCGGTCGGTAATTTCCCGGGCTATCCCTGTTCCCTTTCTTGAAAATAGGAACCACATCTCTTTAACCTGTGCTCAACCCTCTCTCCACTCACATTGTCTGTACCTTTAAGACTTGATTAGCTGTAAAGACTCGCATTCCAATCATTATTGTATGAATTGAGTCTGTGTCTCTATATGCCCCGTCTGTGAACAGAACTCCTGTTCACCTGATGAAGGGGCAATGTCCGAAAGCTTGTGGCTTTTGCTACCAAATAAACCTGTTGGACTTTAACCTGGTGTTATGAGACTTCTTACTGTGTTCACCCCAGTCCAACACCAGAATCTCCACATCAATCTTTAACAGTGACAGGCAATCCCATAAAACTGCTAAAAAGCGGAAATGATCATTGACTTTATTAACAGAGTGTTAAAAACAAGGGAGCTATCGCTGAACCTTTCTGAATCACTCCCTAGGTCTGGGTTGCAGGATTGGGTCCAGTTCTGGGAATACACTCAGGAAAAATGTGAAGGTCTTGCAGAGAATGTGCAGGGAGATTTACTGGAATGTTCGAGAATGAGCAACTTTAGTTAACGTGGAGAGACGGGAGAACTGGGATTGTTCCCAAGGGAAGGTGTAATTGTTCAAAATGACCCAGGAGTTTGAAAGAGTAATTAAGGAGTAATTCTTCCCATTGGACAAGAGGGGAATTTAGAAGTTTTTAGTGTTATGATCTGGAAGGCGCCGCCTAAAAGGCGATGGAAGCAGATTCAACAGGAACCTTTCACAAAGGAAACTGGGGAATTAGTTCAAAAGGAAACCTTGCCGGGTGCTGGGAAAGCACAGAGCAGAGTGTGACTACTTCCCCATGGGTAACAGCAGCAGGAATGTTCCCCTGGTGAAGATATTGAAATGATAACTGTTGGATGTTTGGATCTTTTCCAGGGATTACCTGGTCCAGCAGGTGAGAAAGGTGAAACAGGTGATGTGGGGCCAATGGTAAGTCTGTCTTTGCAGCACAAGCTTCACTGAACTCACTGAAATGGATTTATATTCACTTTGGAGTGTTGAGAATGTGACTGACTTGTCCAATATTTCTATTCCCAG
Source organism: Carcharhinus amblyrhynchos (assembly GCF_965287045.1). Lineage (NCBI taxonomy): Eukaryota > Metazoa > Chordata > Chondrichthyes > Carcharhiniformes > Carcharhinidae > Carcharhinus > Carcharhinus amblyrhynchos. Next base: position 1,823,168 of record NC_137348.1, read on the forward strand.
GGTCCGCCTGGCCCTCCAGGACCCAGAGGGCCATCAGGTGCCCCTGGAGCTGATGTGAGTATTATCTTCCTCTGTAACCTTCGTTACACTGTGTCACAGGAAACTCAGCTCAGCCACACTCTAGAACATTCTTTCTGAACAAATCACAAAATTGGGTGAAATGTTTTGTGTCCAACCAGTTCTACAATAACTTGTATCTATAGTGAACTGTCCCAAAGCACAGCGCAACAGTCCAGCTTGGAATCTGACACTAATCCACAGCAGGAGATATTAGGTCAGGAAACCAAACAGCTGCTGAGAGAGACAGCGGTGTAAGGAGGAGAGAGAAACGCTGAGGTTTGCATGTGGAATTCCAGAGTTTGGGAGACTGAAGGCTTGGCCACCAATGGTGGAGCAACAGAAATCTCTCAAAACCTTTATCTCATTTCCCCATGAATGCAATAATTTAATCCTGGTGCAGGAAAGTGGAGGCTGTGGGAACGAAGAACTGCTGAAACCTCGAGATTTGACAAGTGCAGAAACGTAGCAACCTGAGATTTCAACAAGAAGCCGGATTTGATCAGTGAGGATAGATTGGAGAGGTCGGGACTGTTCTCCTTGGAGAGAAGAAAGCAAAGGGGAGATTGCATAAAGATGTTCAAAATCATGAGGCGGCTGGACAGAGTAGAGTGAGGAACTGCTCCCCAAACTTAAAGAAGCAAGAGTGATGTGAGATAAAACTTCCACCCAGCGAGAGGTTGATGTCCAGAATGTTCCATTTGAAAGTGTAATGGAGGGAGATTCAACCAAGGTATTCAAGACGGTGTTCTAGATGATTATACGAATAGAAACAACGTGCAGGGAATGGGGAAAAGGCAGAGGAACGGCACTGAGTCATAATTTTCGTTTGGAGAGCCAGTACAGACATGATGGGCTGAATGGCCTCCTTCTTCACTGTAACAGTTCGGTGACTTGGCAATAAATTCAGTTTCCTGTTTAATCGGACCCTTCCTCAAAGACAGCACAAACCCAGAGTCAACAGTCAGGCAAGCCATTCAGTACAGATCACAATAAATCTTCAGATTGGAAATGGGAACTGATGTGAGATTGGACAGCAGGAAATACTGATATTGGTATAGTATAGAGGGAGCTTTACTCTGTATCTAACCCCGTGCTGTACCTGTCCTGGGAGTGTTTGATGGGGGACAGTGTAGAGGGAGCTTTACACTGTATCTAACCCTGTGCTGTACCTGTCCTGGGAGTGTTTGATGGCGGGGACAGTGTAGAGGGAGCTTTACTCTGTATCTAACCCCGTGCTGTACCTGTCCTGGGAGTGTTTGATGGGGGACAGTGTAGAGGGAGCTTTACTCTGTATCTAACCCTGTGCTGTACCTGTCCTGGGAGTGTTTGATGGCGGGGACAGTGTAGAGGGAGCTTTACTCTGTATCTAACCTCGTGCTGTACCTGTCCTGGGAGTGTTTGATGGCGGGGACAGTGTAGAGGGAGCTTTACTCTGTATCTAACCCCGTGCTGTACCTGTCCTGGGAGTGTTTGATGGCGGGGACAGTGTAGAGGGAGCTTTACTCTGTATCTAACCTCGTGCTGTACCTGTCCTGGGAGTGTTTGATGGCGGGGACAGTGTAGAGGGAGCTTTACTCTGTATCTAACCCCGTGCTGTACCTGTCCTGGGAGTGTTTGATGGGGGGACAGTGTAGAGGGAGCTTTACACTGTATCTAACCCCGTGCTGTACCTGTCCTGGGAGTGTTTGATGGGGGGACAGTGTAGAGGGAGCTTTACTCTGTATCTAACCCTGTGCTGTACCTGTCCTGGGAGTGTTTGATGGGGGGACAGTGTAGAGGGAGCTTTACACTGTATCTAACCCCGTGCTGTACCTGTCCTGGGAGTGTTTGATGGGGGGACAGTGTAGAGGGAGCTTTACTCTGTATCTAACCCTGTGCTGTACCTGTCCTGGGAGTGTTTGATGGGGGACAGTGTAGAGGGAGCTTTACTCTGTATCTAACCCCGTGCTGTATCTGTCCTGGGAGTGTTTGATGGGGACAGTGTAGAGGGAGCTTTACTCTGTATCTAACCCCGTGCTGTACCTGTCCTGGGAGTGTTTGATGGGGACAGTGTAGAGGGAGGCTGTATATAGGATTAAAAACTATATTTCCAAAGTACAGGGAAAGATCAAATCCACAAACACAGTCCTGCCTAAAAGTCTGTGGTCAATGAAGAGACTTGGGAAGAGGCGAGTGTTTCCTGTTTGCTGTGTGTATTATCCGGGTGTTTTACAGGGGAGTGTAAAGATCCAATTGGTCTGACTCGAGATGGAAAGTGAAGCCAGGAGTTTGCCAGTGTTTTATCAGCACTGTGCCAGTGCTTTGAGCAGTGTCAGTTGTCTCCTCCATCCTGCTGCTTAATGCCCTAATGTCCAATGTACTGTTTGTGTCACAGGGTCCACAAGGTCCTTCTGGTGGGATTGGAAATCCGGGAGCAGTGGGCGAGAAGGTAGCTTCATCATTAATGAAATCTCGCAATGTCTGTCCATCTGGAATTGTTTAACTTCCTGTCCAGAAGGGGAATGACCTGGAGTTAAATCACATCGCATTGCTTTCATTCTGATGTTGATTAATTTGGATCAGTGCTCGTTATAGATATGATGAAATTTATTGTGTTATAACCTGCAAGACATCACTAGCAGGGAAATGTGTCATGTGATTCAGTCTGCTTTACTGACACTGTGCCAGTGTTTAACTGGCACTGTGCCAGTGTTAGCCAGTGTTTAACTGGCTCTGTCAGTGTTAGCCAGTGTTTCGCCAGCACCGTGCCAATGTTAGCAAGTGATTTACTGCCAGTGTCAGCCAGTGTTGTACCAATACTGTGCTAGTGTTAGCCAATGTTTTACCGGCACTGTGTCAGTGTTAGCCAGTGTTTTCCCAGCACTGTGCCAATATTAACCAGTGTTTTACCAGTGTTAGCCAGCGTTTAACCAGCGCTGTGCCAGTGTTAGCCAGTGTTTTAGTGACATGGTGCCAGGGTTAGCCAGTGTTTCACCAGCACTGTGCCAGTGTTAGCCAGTGATTTACTACCAGTGTCAGCTAGTTTTTAATCAGCACTGTGCCAATGTTAGCCAGTCATTTACTGCCAGTGTTAGCCAGTGTTTTACCAATGCTGTGCTAGTGTTAGCCAATGTTTTATTGGCACTGTGCCAGTGTTAGCCAGTGTTTAACCAGCACCATGCCAGTGTTAGCCAGTGTTTTACCAGCACTGTGCCAGTGTTAGCCAGTGTTTTATTGGCTTGGTGCCAGTGTTAGCCAGTGTTTAACAGGTGCTGTGCCAGTGTTAGCCAGTGTTTAGCTGGTGCTGTGCCAGTGTTAGCCAGTGTTTAGCTGGTGCTGTGCCAGTGTTAGCCAGTGTTTAACTGGTGCTGTGCCAGTGTTGCCCATCCTGTCTCAACGATGTTGTTGTTTCAGTTTATCTCTGATTTTCTCACAGGGTGATACTGGTGAGGCTGGAGCACCGGGACCTCCAGGGAACTTGGGGAGGCCGGTAAGTACTTGCCACTCTGTCCTTTAATGAGTTATAGATTGTCTTGGAAAGTGTGTGTCCATCGCACTGATCCCTTGACCCCACCCCAATAGCCACATTCCTCAATCTTGGCCATGTTTTTCCAAATGGAATGGGTTCATTTAAAAAAGGAAATTGGGAGTCAGGGACGAGGCCAAGATCCTGTTGCAGTGAGGAGCGTTCAATATAAACAGAACAGAATTGCTGAGTTTCATTGGGCGATGTGTTCACCAGTCACTCAAAATAACAAATGACATCAAATGGCAACAACTGCACTCCCTCAGCACTGACCCTCTGACAGTGCGGCACTCCCTCAGTACTGACTCTCTGACAGTGCGGCACTCCCTCAGCACTGACCCTCTGACAGTGCGGCACTCCCTCAGTACTGACTCTCTGACAGTGCGGCACTCCCTCAGCACTGACTCTCTGACAGTGCGGCACTCCCTCAGCACTGACCCTCTGACAGTGCGGCGCTCCCTCAGCACTGACCCTCTGACAGTGCGGCACTCCCTCAGCACTGACCCTCTGACAGTGCGGCACTCCCTCAGCACTGACGCTCTGACAGTGCGGCACTCCCTCAGCACTGACGCTCTGACAGTGCGGCACTCCCTCAGCACTGACCCTCTGACAGTGCGGCACTCCCTCAGCACTGACCCTCTGACAGTGCGGCACTCCCTCAGCACTGACGCTGTGACAGTGCGGCACTCCCTCAGCACTGACCCTCTGACAGTGCGGCGCTCCCTCAGCACTGACCCTCTGACAGTGCAGCACTCCCTCAGCACTGACCCTCTGACAGTGCGGCGCTCCCTCAGCACTGACCCTCTGACAGTGCGGCACTCCCTCAGCACTGACGCTCTGACAGTGCGGCACTCCCTCAGCACTACACTGACTACTACATTTATAATCCTGTTATCTGCAATGTGTCTTATTCTGTACAACTGAATGAGTTATTTTTGACGATGCGCAGGGGCCTAAAGGTGAACGAGGCGAGAAAGGAGAATCTGGACCCTCTGGCGCTGCTGGCCCTCCAGGTCCTAAAGGTCCCCCTGGAGATGATGGGCCGAAGGGAAGTCCTGTGAGTATACGGATATCTCACCAAACGCTTCCATTTGTCATGTTTGTTCTTTACTCCCCAGCTCCTCCTCCTTAAACTTACAAACAACCTGTGAACCTTTCCTGGTGGAATCAGTCTTCCTTCACTTTGCTGCATTCCCCTATCGACTAATACGGTCTGAAAGCTGAGAGAGCGGCCAATACTGCTCCCCGTCTCTGTCCTGATATCGTTAATGTTGCTACATCCCAGAGAAAAACTTCCCCTGACTGACAGCTCAGACTCCCTGATCTCTACTGTCAATTTCACAATGGTTACTTACACAAGGTTAAGTGATTTCAATGTCTGTGGTTTCTGTTGTTGATACTTTAAGAGATCTGGGAGATACTTTCATCGCCTTCTCATGAGATCAGTCTTCTTTAACATAACAGAAAGCAATGAGTGAATCATAGAATTCCTATGGTGCAGAAAGAGGCCATTCAGCCCATTGTGTCTGCACCAACAACAATCCCACCCAGGCCCTATCCCCAAAACCTCACATATTTACCCAGACACCATAGAACATTACAGCGCAGAACAGGCCCTTCGGCCCACGATGTTGCGCCAACCAGTTTTTTTTAAAAAAAACACTGACCCACTAATCTAAACCAATCCCTTTTCGTCCATAAACCTATCCACAAATCTCTTAAACGCCCCCAAACTAGGCGCATTTACAACCGCAGCAGGCAGGGCATTCCAATCCCTCACCACCCTCTGGGTAAAGAACCTACCCCTGACATCCGTCCTATAACTACCACCCCTTAATTTAAAGCCATGCCCCCTCGTGCTAGCATTCTCCATCCGAGGAAAAAGGCTATCACTATCCACCCTATCTAAACCTCTAATCATCTTATATGTTTCAATAAGATCCCCTCTTAGCCTCCTTCTTTCCAGCGAAAACAACCCCAAATCCCTCAGTCTCTCCTCATATGACCTCCCCTCCATACCAGGCAACATCCTGGTAAAACTCCTCTGCACCCTCTCCAAAGCCTCCACGTCCTTCCTGTAATGTGGGGACCAGAACTGCACACAGTACTCCAAGTGCGGCCGCACCAGAGTTGTGTACAGTTGCAACATGACGCTGCGACTCCTAAATTCAATCCCCCTACCAATAAACGCCAAGACACCGTATGCCTTCTTAACTACCTTATCTACTTGATTCCCAACTTTCAGGGATCTATGTACACATACACCTAGATCCCTCTGTTCATCCACACTATTCAAAGTCCTCCCGTTAGCCCTATACTGAACACATCTGTTACTCCTACCGAAATGAATTACCTCACACTTCTCCGCATTAAACTCCATCCGCCACCTCGCGGCCCAGCTCTGCAACCTGTCTAAGTCACCCTGCAAACTATGACACCCTTCCTCACAATCTACCACACCACCGACTTTGGTGTCATCAGCAAACTTACTAATCCACCCAACTATACCCTCATCCAGATCATTAATAAAAATTACAAACAGCAGTGGCCCCAAAACAGATCCCTGAGGCACACCGCTCGTAACCGAACTCCATGACGAATATTTACCATCAACCACCACCCTCTGTCTCCTATCTGCCAGCCAATTCCTGATCCAAGTACCTAGATTACCCTCAATCCCATACATCTGCATTTTCTGCAGAAGCCCACCATGGTGAACCTTATCAAACGCCTTACTAAAATCCATATACCAAGGGGCAATTTGGCAATGGCCAATTAACCAAATCTGCACTTCTTTGGATGTTCCTTCTTTGGCATCAAAAAGCATTTTTATTGAAGCATCTTATTGTCACTGTCAGGTTCATTGTTCCTCTGTAGTGTACAGTGAGTGGGTCAGTGAGTAGAACATAGAACATAACAGCGCAGAACAGGCCCTTCGGCCCACGATGTTGTGCCGACCAGTTAAAAAGCAATGACCCTCTAACCTAAACCAAACCCTTTCCATCCATAAACCTATTCACGGATCTCTTAAACGCTCCCAAACTAGGCGCATTTACAACTGCAGCAGGCAGGGCATTCCAATCCCTCACCACCCTCTGGGTAAAGAACCTACCCCTGACATCCGTCCTATAACTACCCCCCCTTAATTTAAAGCTATGCCCCCTCGTGCTAGCTTTCTCCATCCCAGGAAAAAGGCTATCACTATCCACCTTATCTAAACCTCTAATCATCTTGTAAGTTTCAATAAGATCCCCTCTTAGCCGCCGCCTTTCTAAAGAAAACAACCTCAAATCCCTCAGCCTCTCCTCATAGGACCTCCCCTCCATACCAGGCAACATCCTGGTAAACCTCCTCTGCACCCTCTCCAAAGCCTCCACATCCTTCCTATAATGTGGGGACCAGAACTGCACACAATACTCCAAGTGCGGCCACACCAGAGTCTTGTACAGTTGCAACATGACGCTGCGACTCCTAAATTCAATCCCCCTACCAATAAACGCCAAGATACCGTATGCCTTCCTAACAACCCTATCTATGGAACAGATGTATGGAACAGTTTGGCATGGGGGGCATGAAGGGGTATAACCTGGCATGAGTGGAATGGATGGGGCATGGGGAGTGTAGGGGGGGAGTGAGCGATGAGATGTTTTCATTTGAACTGGGGCAGAGTCCCTCAGCACTGAGCTGGGCCTTTTAAACCTGTGGCTGGCCCTACCCCAGCCCACACCCACCCACACCCCGGTGGTAGGCATTGCCTCCAAGGCAGGCAGGCCAGGCCGGGCATTTTCCAGAATCCTGCTGTCCACCACGAGGAGGAAGACTCGGACCGATGTCTCTCTCACTGTCTCCATGCCAGTCTCCTCTGCCTGCTCCTGCTCAGGACTGGGCACTGTCTAACTCTCCGTCTCAGCCACAACCAACAGAACTGTGATCAAAGCTGGTGACCCCCAGACATGGGTCCCGACTGTGGACTCTCACCTTCTCATCACTCACGTCTCCAGATACTGAGATCTTTTTCACTTTGTTTCCTTTCTCTTAGGGACCAGTTGGTTTTCCCGGTGACCCTGGCCCCCCCGGTGAAGCTGGAGCTCCGGTAAGATGAAGATAGTTTTATTGAAAAGATAATTGCCATTGAGTGGAATAAACAATTGAACCTCTGCTAATAAATGTTTTCAGTGGATTAATCCAGTCCCGCGGAGTTAAAGATGGTCCAGTAATTAGATATTGTGGGTGGTGACCTCTGTTGTTCTGCTCTGAGCGGCTGACATTGTGAATCTGAGGCTCAAACTCTGTTGATTCGAATCGATGGAGATGTGATTGGATAGAACGTGAGGAGACAAAACATAACTCTCTCCAAAAGACAGGAAATTGGTACAAACCCCCCAGTAACGTGGTTTCTATTTCCCAACAGGGACAAGATGGACCTCCGGGTGATAAAGGAGAAGATGGCGAACCCGGGCAGATTGTGAGTTGAAAACTCATTGAGAACAGACTAAGATTAATGGAGTATTTTTTGAAATTCATTTGTGGGACATGGGTGTCACTGACTGGCCAGCATTTATTGCCCATCCCTATTTGCCCTTGAGAAGGAGGTGGGGAGCTGCCTTCTCAAATGGCTCACTCTGTGCGGTGAGTTGACCCACAATGCTGCTAGGGAGGGAATTCCAGGATTTTGACCCAGGAGTTAGGGGGATTCTGTCACGAGGAGATCAGCTCCTGCCTCCGCGATCATGAAACTGTTCAGAGCAGTCATTGCTCAGGTGGCTGTGATCGGGGGACTGGAGCTGGTCTCATTCACTCTCAGTTAGTGACAGGAAAACTAATCCAATGATTCAAACCAAACCCGGGCTATCAGGAATTCCTCAAACTGTGTCAAACAAACCCTCATGGAGCAGAGGCTGAAGACCCCAACCAATCAGGACAGAAACTCAATCCCAATTCAGAAATCTGGCTGAAATATTCAGAGCTCAGAGAAGCAAACCCATTTCCCAAGAGTGAACAGAAGTTTATTCCTGGAGTTTTAGACAGAATGAGATGCTGGAGGGTCAGAGATAGCAGAGCTGTGAGTGATGGAGGGCCACGAACATCATATTCAGCATTGCATGGCAGTTTGAATAACACGATAGACAGTGTGGCCACAGGCTTGGCTGAGGCTCCAGTGAGCAGCTGTTGTATCACACTGCTAGTCTCATAGGACCACCAAGCACAGCATTGCCTGACAGTCCTGAGAGACTGACCGGTGGCGCAGGAATCCCTCGAGTCCATCTCACTAACCTGTTTTCCATTTGGAACAGTAAGAAGTCTCACAATATCAGGTTAAAGTCCAACAGGTTTATTTTGTAATCGCTGAGCAGAAATGATAAAAAGGCAGAATTAAAGGCATTCTATCTGAATGCACATTGAATTCCCCTCCCGGCCTCGAGTCACTGTCTGTGTGGAGTTTCTGCTTAGCGACTACCAAATAAACCTGTTGGACTTTAACCCGGAGTTGTGAGACTTCTTACTGTGTTTACCCCAGTCCAACGCCGGCATCTCTACATCATGACTCCCATTTTGGATACAGGGGAGGGTGAAGTTCCTCCGGGAAGGGTGACAAGAGCCAAGTCTGAGGCACCTTGAGTGCCTCAGTCGTGCTGGTGGGGGGTTTGGGGGGGGGGGGGGGGCACTGATGCCAGGGGGAGGGTTATCATGGTGGGGGATTCCATTATTAAGGGTTTCTAGCTGTAGGTGTGACTCGGGAATGCTGGGCCAGGGTCGCAGAGTGGCTGCAGGAAGTTCTGGCAGAAAGGGTAAACAGCTAGAGGTGGCCGTCCAAATCAGCACCAACGACATCGATAGAAAGGGGGATGAAGCCATGACTGCTAATTTAAGGGAGCTGGAAAGATATTGAACAGCAAGATTTCAAAGGCAATAATCCCAGGATAACTCCCACAGGCCGGTGAGTACAGAACTTGGATGAATAAATGAATGACCAAATGGGGCATTGGGACTGGTTCTGGGGCAGGTGGCACCTTTTACAAACCGGGTGGGTTACACCTCAGCAGGACCAGGGCCAATGTCCTCACTGGGAGGTTTGCTAGTTCAGGAGGGCTTCAGCAAGCTTGGCAGGAGAATGGGAACCTGAAAGAGAATTCAGATGGCAGAGAGAGAAAGCTGGCACTGGGAAATAGTAAACTAGAGAGAAAGGCACCATCAAATAGGGTTAAATACAGAAAATGATAAAAAGGCAGAATTAAAAGCATTCTATCTGAATGCACACAGAATTCCCCTCCCAGCCTCAAATCACTGTCTGTGTGGAGTTTGCACGTTCTCCCCGTGTCTGCGTGGGTTTCCTTCGGGTGCTCCAGTTTTCTCCCACAGTCTGAAAGATTTGTGGGTTAGATGGATTGGCTGTGCTAAGTTCTCCCTCTCTGTACCTGAACAGGCGCTGGAGTGTGGTAACTTCATTGCAGTGTTAATGTAAGCCTACTTGTGACAATAATAATTTTTTTTTAACTAGTGAGAACAAGGAACTGAAAGAGAGATCAGTATTGATAAAAAAGTAACACCGGAGAAATTAATGGGACTGGAAGTTGAAAAAACCCCCAGGACGCAAGGACCTCGGTCTCAGAGTATTTGAAAGAGGAGGCTGTAGAGATAGTGGAAGAGTTGGTGACCATCTCCCAAAATCCCATCGATTCTGGAATGGTTCCTGCAGATTGGAATGTAGTAAATATCACCCCAATGAACGGAGCGAGAGAGAAAGCAGGGAAGTGTGGACCTGTTTGCCTGCCATCGGTTGTAGGGAAATTGCTGTCATTTGCTCTCGGGGGTAATGGGATTGGGCAGAGTCGGCACGGATTTATGAAATAGAAATGATGTTAAACAAACCTGTTTGAGTTCTTCTGAGGATGTAATTATCAGACTAGAAAAAGGAGAACCAGTGGATGTGGTGCTTTCAGATTTTCAGGAAGGTTTTGATAAGGTCCTAAACATGAAGTTAACAAAAAAACAACAAAAAACACCTAAATACAAGGTTAGTAAACAAAATTAGAGCACATGGGATCGGGCTAATATACTGGGATAGATTGGATAAACATAATTCTCAGGATGGCAGGGACACGGGAGGAGGAGGGGGGTGGGTACCGCAAGGATCAGTGAGGGGTCCCACACTGCATCAATGATTTGGATGTGGATTGAGGAAGATTTGTCCACTCGGAGGGTGATGAATCTTTGGAAGTTTCTCATGCAGAGAGTTGTAGAGCCTCAGTCACTGAGTGATGTCCAGGTCAGCAATCAATAGATTTCCACAGATTAAAGATATCAAGGAATGTGGGGATATTGCAGGGAAATGGTGATGAGGTTAAAGATTAGCTACGATGTAGTTGAGTGGTGATAAGCCTGGAGGGGCTGAATGCTAATCTCCTGCTCCTATTCCCGATATTCCTACCCTGAATCAAGATTTTAATGTTGCCTTTCTTTTCCCAGGGTTCCCCTGGTCCAACCGGTGAGGCAGGACCACCAGGTCCACCAGGGAAGAGGGTGAGTGTGAACATTCGAGTGCTCTCTGTAACACGCACACACAGTCACATAGCCACTCCAAACACAATCCCTGTCAATCTCCAACTACAGAGAGCTACACAAACCAACACTGATTAGGATTATCTCTTACAGTTTGCTCTTCAGTTAAGAACACTTTGAAGATGTTTTTCTCTGTTGTTTCCAGGGTCCTCATGGTCCAGCAGGTCCTGAGGGAAGACAAGGAGAGAAAGGGGCAAAGGTAAGAACAAGAGGTGTTGACCGAGAAGCTGTTTGGAGATCAGGCATTCTGAGTTATTCCCATTAACCCTGAGGATTCTCCCTTATTAACCCTGGTTCCTGCCATATCTCCACAACCCTTAACACCAACACTGAACAGATAACTCTCCATTTCCCATTTAAACTCTTCTCTAACTTGTTCTTTGAGACCCCAGTCCTATGTTCTCACACCAGATTGGTTAAGAGTTGTACAATTCTATCTTCTCATTCTAGTAAAAATTCACTAAATTCGTCCCAGGGTGAGAAGGATTTCTGCTGTTGCAATGCTGAGTAAATCGGGGCAATACTCTCTCGAATTTGGAATAACAAGAGGTGGTCTGATTTAAAACAGACAGGATTCTGATGGGGCTTGACTGAGTAGACAGAGAAAGGTTTGTCTTCCCAGCCCTGACTGGAGACATGGGTGCCTGTGGCTTGATCGTTTAGAATTGAAATGAGGACAAATTATTTCACTCAGAGGATTGTAAATCTTCGGAATTCTCTCCTTCTGAGGGTTGTGGGTGCTCCAAGGGCGAATCAGTGGAAGAGACAGATTTTTGATTTCTCCAGGAATGAAGGGATTTGGGGAGCAGGGAGCAAAGTGGAGTTCAGGTAGAGAACCAGTCCTGCTCTTATTGTGTACTGGAGCAGTCTCAAAGGGCTGAATGGCCTCCTCCTTCTCCTATTTCTTATGCTCTGGCCATTAACTAATTGAGCAATCATGATGTCTTTTCTTCTCCTCAGGGTGACCCTGGTGCTGAAGGTCCAGCTGGTAAAACAGGCCCGGTTGGCCCTCAGGGATCTCCGGGTAAACCAGGTTCTGAGGGATTGCGAGGAATTCCTGGTCCTGACGTAAGTAAAGGACTCCTTCTCCAGACCAATCCGATTGGTTCCTCCTGTCCCTTTATTTCAGTAACGTCTTCTTGTTTCTGACAATCTGAAATCTAGGATTTATTTAACACATTCTTTTCTTTGATTCAATTTAGGGAGAACAAGGGTTCCCAGGTCCCCCTGGTCCAACTGGTCCCCCGGGTCCAATGGTTTGTACTGGATGCACTCACAGTTAAATGTTGTTTCTCCAGCGGGTCGTGGATCCGGTGGTCACACTCATCCTGTTTTCTGTTTTCTAGGGCCCTCCGGGATTACCAGGTCTGAAAGGTGACCCTGGGACAAAGGGTGAGAAGGTAAGTCTTACAGATGATGCAATATGAGCTTATTAGGGACCAGGCCAGAAACTCTAAGGTGTTTTATAAAGTTGGCCTTGACCCCAACTTTTACATTTGTTGTTGGCATTAGGGTGAGTATCAGGTGTTTCACTCCAGGTGTGATTCAAGTGATCCACTAGGAAGCTTTTATCAAATCAAGTTTATTTAAGAACACAGTTAGAATATAACAAAAAGAATGAGATAACTTCTACCAATTAAAATAGTTAAATATGACAAAGCATAATCCTTAACAACTAGCAATCTCTATAATTCCAATTTAAAACAATATCCCTTTCAGAATTCGTTAACACTAAAACAAGTATGATTATATGGCTCTAGATTTCCAGCCTTTTAACACTCCTGGAGATCCAGACAGCAGTTTCCAGGTTTCAGAGGCAGAAAGGGAACACCTCCTTCTGCAGTTTCCAAACAGCAACTAACTTTGAATTCTCAGAGAAAGATCCATGCTCACACAGCAGAATCTTAGAGAAAGAAACATATCCCTTGGCAGATTCCAGCCTTCAATTTCAGAGAGGGGTAAAGAGAGGCATTGTCCACTCGCAACTGAAAGCAGCATTAATCTTGAATTCTCTTTGTTAGCCAAGCTCCATCCAATCATATGACCTTACCTTTTAATCAATCTAATCAAGTCCTATTCTGCAAAGCCCAGAGGAACAGTAAGAACAGTAGGTTAAAACAAACATTAGAGCATTTAGGAGCAATTATACTGCTGCAGTAGCAACACAGGGCAGCTGGATCCAGACACAATGGCATCGGTAATGAAGAAAACAGCTAAAACAAGAATCGTGACAAACACATTTCTCCAAGGCACAGTATCGTCACAAGCTGGTCTGAGTGATTCACCTGAGTTCTCCTACCCCAGACCTGGGTCACAGACTCTTTATCAAGTACTCTCCATTTAACTTTTCCATCGAGCAGATCAAACTTTAACACCAAGTCACATCAGAATTTATTGGGATAAATGACCACAGAAGAGAGAGTGACAGAGAGGTTTAGAGAAGGAATTCCAGAGCTTGGGATCCAGGTAGCTGAAGGCACGGCCACCAGTGGTGGAATGACTAAGATTGGAGATGGAGGATTGGGAGTTGCAGAGACAGGGATGAGGCCGTGGAGGGATTTGAAAACAAAGATGAGAATTTACAAGTGGAAAGTTTTTGTCAGAGCCGGAGCCATCGTTGTTCAGATAGCCCCAGGGACAAAGGATAGATTCTCGGATGAATGAAAATTCTTGCACCCCTTGTCACTGTGAATGTAACAACCTGGGTGTCTGTTGATTGGTGACTGTCTGTCTTGTGTTCCAGGGACATCCTGGTTTGATTGGTTTGATTGGACCTCCAGGAGAACAGGGTGAGAAAGGTGACCGAGGACTGCCTGGTCCCCAGGGACCTGAAGGTGCCAAAGGAGAAACGGTAAGCGCTGAGGGACCATCTACACCTGCCTCACTCTCTCAGTCCCTGAGTGAATGGATTCATCGAGAAACATTCTCTTCCGCCATAGCTTTGTGTGGTTTATTTGTATCCATTCTTGAGATGTGGGAATTTCTGGTAAAGCCGGAATTTATTGTCCATCCGAGTTATTTTGACAAGCTGATGGTGAATTGTCTTCTCAAACTGCAAATGGTCTGACAGAACTGAATGTTCATTTCAGAGGGTAAAGAGTCAACTGTATTGCTGTGAGCCTGGATTCACCAAACTGGACAAGGACGACAGACCCAAACTGGACAAGGACGACAGACCCAAATTGGACAAGGACGACAGACCCAAACTGGACAAGGACGGCAGACCCAAACTGGACAAGGACGGCAGAGCCAAACTGGACAATGATGACATACCCAAACTGGACAAGGACGACAGACCCAAACTGGACAAGGACGACAGACCCAAACTGGACAAGGACGGCAGAGCCAAACTGGACAATGATGACATACCCAAACTGGACAAGGACGACAGAGCCAAACTGGACAAGGACGACAGACCCAAACTGGACAAGGACAGCAGAGCCAAACTGGACAAGGACAGCAGAGCCAAACTGGACAAGGACAACAGACCCAAACTGGACAAGGACGGCAGAGCCAAACTGGACAAGGACGACAGACCCAAACTGGACAAGGACGACAGAGCCAAACTGGACAAGGACGGCAGAGCCAAACTGGACAAGGGCGACAGACCCAAACTGGACAAGGACGGCAGAGCCAAACTGGACAATGATGACAGACCCAAACTGGACAAGGACGACAGACCCAAACTGGACAAGGACGGCAGACCCAAACTGGACAATGATGACAGACCCAAACTGGACAAGGACGACAGAGCCAAACTGGACAAGGACGACAGAGCCAAACTGGACAATGATGACAGAGCCAAACTGGACAAGGACGACAGAGCCAAACTGGACAAGGACGGCAGACCCAAACTGGACAAGGACGACAGACCCAAACTGGACAAGGACGGCAGAGCCAAACTGGACAAGGACAACAGAGCCAAACTGGACAAGGACGACAGAGCCAAACTGGACAAGGACGACAGAGCCAAACTGGACAAGGACGACAGAGCCAAACTGGACAAGGACGACAGAGCCAAACTGGACAAGGACGACAGAGCCAAACTGGACAATGATGACAGAGCCAAACTGGACAAGGATGACAGGTTTCCTTCCCAAAAGGATCTGAGTGATTCAGTTGGGTTTGGACACCAATCCGACATCTTCATGTCGATTTTACTAATCCCACATTTTTCGTTTCTTGGATTTTAAAACTGAAATCCAATTCTCAAACTGGTGACAGGAGGAATTGAACTGCCATTCTCTCGATAATTCACCCAGTAAGAGCAGCACACAGCTCAGTATGGTCTTGT